>NC_045767.1:126182020-126485050 GCF_008692025.1 Phocoena sinus | reverse complement strand
AGAACCCCTGACCTGACTGGATGGATTTTCCTACCAGCATTGATGAGACCCATTCTGCAATCTTCTTAACTGGTGAGTCATCCACCAGAGGGCAGAGAGCAGAAGCAAGAAGAACTACAATCCTGCAGCCTGTGGAACAAAAGCCACATTCACAGAAAGATAGACAAGATGAAAAGGCAGAGGGCTATGTACCAGATGAAGGAACAGGATAAAACCCCAGAAAAACAACTAAATGACGTGGAGATAGGCAACCTTCCAGAAAAAGAATTCAGAATAATGAGAGTGAAGATGATCCAGGACCTCGGAAAAAGAATGGAGGCAAAGATCGAGAAGATGCAAGAAATGTTTAACAAACACCTAGAAGAATTAAAGAACAAACAAACAGAGATGAACAACACAACAACTGAAATGAAAACTACACTAGAAGGAATCCATAGCAGAATAACTGAGGCAGAAGAATGGATAAGTGACCTGGAAGACAGAATGGTGAAATTCACTACTGCGAAACAGAATAAAAAAAAAAAAAAGAAAAGAATTGAAGACAGCCTAAGACACCTCTGGGACAACATTAAACGCAACAACATTCGCATTATAGGGGTCCCAGAAGGAGAAGAGAGAGAGAAAGGACCAGAGAAAATATTTGAAGAGATGAGAGTTGAAAACTTCCCTAACATGGGAAAGGAAATAGCCACCCAAGTCCAGGAAGCGCAGCAAGTCCCATACAGGATAAACCCAAGGAGAAACACGGCAAGACACATAGCAATCAAATTGGCAAAAATTAAAGACAAATTACTGAAAGCAGGAAGGGAAAACCGAAAAATAACGTACAAGGGAACTCCCATAAGGTTAACCGCTGATTTCTCAGCAGAAACTCTACAAGCCAGAAGGGAATGGCATGATATACTTAAAGTGATGAAAGGGAAGAACCTACAACCAAGATTACTCTACCCGGCAAGGATCTCATTCAGATTCGATGGAGAAATCAAAAGCTTTACAGACAAACAAAAGCTAAGAGAATTCAGCACCACCAAACCAGCTGTACAACAAATGCTAAAGGAACTTCTCTAAGTGGGAAACACAAGAGAAGAAAAGGACCTACAAAAACAAACCCAAAAGAATTAAGAAAATGGTCATAGGAACATACATATCGATAATTAGCTTAAACGTGAATGGATTAAATGCTCCAACCAAAAGACACAGGCTTGCTGAATGGATACAAAAACAAGATCCAGATATATGCTGTCTACAAGAGACCGACTTCAGACCTAGGGACACATACAGACTGAAAGTGAGGGGATGGAAAAGGATATTCCATGCAAATGGAAATCAAAAGAAAGCTGGAGCAGATATACTCATATCAGATAAAATAGACATTAAAATAAAGAATGTTACAAGACACAAGGAAGGACACTACATAATGATCAAGAGATCAATCGAAGAAGATATAACAATTATAAATATATATGCACCCAACATAGGAGCACCTCAATACCTAAGATAACTGCTAACAGCTATAAAAGAGGAAATCGACAGTAACACAGTAATAGTGGGGGACTTTAACACCTCACTTACAACAATGGACAGATCATCCAAAATGAAAATAAATAAGGAAACAGAAACTTTAAATGACACAATAGACCAGATAGATTTAATTGATATTTATAGGACATTCCATCCAAGAACAGCAGATTACACTTTCTTCTCAAGTGCGCACAGAACATTCTCCAGGATAGATCACATCTTGGGTCACAAATCAAGCCTCAGTAAATTTAGGAAAATTGAAATCATATCAAGCATCTTTTCTGACCACAACGCTATGAGATTAGAAATGAATTACAGGGGAAAAAGCGTAAAAAACACAAACACATGGAGGCTAAACAATACGTTCCTAAATAACCAAGAGATCACTGAAGAAATCAAAGAGGAAATCAAAAAATACCTAGAGACAAATGACAATGAAAACACGACAATCCAAAACCTGTGGGATGCAGCAAAAGCAGTTCTAGGAGAGAAATTTTTTGCTATACAAGCCTACCTCAATAAACAAGAGAAATCTCAAACAATCTAACCTTACACCTAAAGGAACTAGAGAAAGAAGAACAAACAAAACCCAAAGTTAGCAGAAGGAAAGAAATCATAAAGATCAGAGCAGAAATAAATGAAATAGAAACAAAGAAAACAGTAGCAAAGATCAATAAAACTCAAAGCTGGTTCTTTGAGAAGATAAACAGAATTGATAAACCTTTAGCCAGACTCCTCAAGAAAAAGGAGGAGAGGACTCAAATCAATAAAATTAGAAATGAAAAAGGAGAAATTAGAACAGACACCTCAGAAATACAAAGCACCCTAAGAGACTACTACAAGCAACTCTATGCTAATAAAATGGACAACCTGGAAGAAATGGACAAATTCTTAGAAAGGTATAAGCTTCCAAGACTGAATCAGGAAGAAACAGAAAATATGAACAGACCAATCACAAGTAATGAAATTGAAACTGTGATTAAACATCTTCCAACAAACAAAAGTCCAGGACCAGATGGCTTCACAAGTGAATTCTATCAAATATTTAGAGAAGAGCTAACACCCATCCTTCTCAAACTCTTCCAGGGCTTCCCTGGTGGCGCAGTGGTTGGGAGTCTGCCTGCCGACGTAGGGGACACGGGTTTGTGCCCCGGTCTGGGAAGATCCCACATGCTGCAGAGCAGCTGGGCCCATGAGCCATGGCCGCTGAGCCTGTGCTTCCAGAGCCTGTGCTCCGCAACGGGAGAGGCCACAACAGTGAGAGGCCTGTGTACCGCCAAAAAAAAAAACTCTTCCAGGAAATTGCAGAGAAAGGAACACTCCCAAACTCATTTTATGAGGCCACCAACACCCTGATACCAAAACCAGACAAAGATACTACAAAAAAAGAAAATTACAGACCAATATCACTGATGAACATAGATGTAAAAATCCTCAACAAAATACTAGCAAACAGAATCCAACAACACAATAATAGGATCATACACCATGATCCAGTGGGATTTATCCCAGGGATGCAAGGATTCTTCAATATATGCAAATCGTTCAATGTGATACACCATATTAACAAATTGAAGAATGAAAACCATATGATCATCTCAATAGATGCAGAACAAGATTTTCACAAAATTCAACACCCATTTATGATAAAAACTCTCCAGAAAGTGGGCATAGAGGGAACCTACCTCAACATAATAAAGGCCATATATGACAAACCCACAGCAAACATCATTCTCAATGGGGAAAAACTGAAAGCATTTCCTCTAAGATCAAGAATGAGACTAGGATGTCCACTCTCACCACTATTATTCAACATAGTTTTGGAAGTCCTAGCCACAGCAATCAGAGAAGTAAAAGAAATAAAAGGAATATAGATTGGAAAAGAAGAAGTAAAACTGTCAGTTTGACGATGACATGATACTATACATAGAGAATCCTAAAAATGCCACCAGTAAACTACTAGAGCTAATCAATGAATTTGGTAAAGTTACAGGATACAAAATTAATGCACAGTAATCTCTTTCATTCCTATACACTAATGATGAAAAATCTGAAAGAGAAATTATGGAAACACTCCCATTTACTATTGCAACAAAAAGAATAAAATATCTAGGAATAAACCTACCGAGGGAGACAAAAGACCTGTATGCAGAAAACTATAAGACACTGATGAAAGAAATTAAAGATGATACAAACAGGTGGAGAGATATACCATGTTCTTGGATTGGAATAATCAATATTGTGAAAATGACTCTACTATCCAAAGCAATCTACAGATTCAGTGCAATCCCTATGAAATTACCAATGGCATTTTTTACATTTTAGAACAAATCATCTTAAAACTTGTATGGAGACACAAAAGACCCTGAATACCCAAAGCAGTCTTGAGGGAAAAAAACGGAGCTGGAGGAATCAGACTCCCTGACTTCAGACTATACTACAAAGCTCTAGTAATCAAGACAATATGGTACTGTCACAAAAACAGAAACACAGATCAATGGAACAAGATAGAAAGCCCAGAGATAATCCCATTCACCTATGGTCAACTAATCTATGACAAAGGAGGCAGGGATATACAATGGAGGAAAGACAAGTGTCTTCAATAAGTGGTGCTGGGAAAACTGGACAGCTACATGTAAAAGAATGAAATTAGAACACTCCCTAACACCATACACAAAAGTAAACTCAAAATGGATTCAAGACCTAAATGTAAGACCGGACACTATAAAACTCTTCAAGGAGAACATAGGAAGAACACTCTTTGACATAAATCACAGCAAGATCTTTTTTGATCCACCTCCTAGCGTAATGGAGATAAAACCAAAAATAAACAAATGGGACCTAACGAAACTTAAAAGCTTTTGCACAGCAAAGGAAACCATAAGCAAGACAAAAAGACAGCCCTCAGAATGGGAGAAAATATTTGCAAATGAATCAATGGACAGAGGATTAATCTCCAAAATATATAAACAGCTCATGCAGCTCAATATTAAAAAAACAAACAACCCAATGCAAAATGGGCAGAAGACCTAAATAGATATTTCTCCAAAGAAGACATACAGATGGCCAAGAAGTACATGAAAAGTGTTCAACATCACTAATTCTTAGAGAAATGCAAATCAAAACTACAATGAGGTATCACCTCACACCAGTTAGAATGGGCATCATCAGAAAATCTACAAACAACAAATGCTGGAGAGGGTGTGGAGAAAAGGGAACCCTCTTGCACTGTTGGTGGGAATGTAAATTGATACAGCCACTATGGAGAACAGTATGGATGTTCCTTAAAAAACTAAAAATAGAATTACCATATGATCCAGCAATCCCACTACTGGGCATATACCCAGAGAAAACCATAATTCAAAAAGACACATGCACCCCAGTGTTCATTGCAGCACTATTTATAATAGCCAGGTCATGGAAGCAAGCTAAATGCCCATTGCCAGGTGAGTGGATAAAGAAGGTGTGGTACATATATGCAATGGAATATTACTCAGCCATAAAAAGGAACAAAATTGAATCATTTGTTGAGATGTGGATGGATATAGAGACTGTCATACAGAGTGAAGTAAGTCAGAAAGAGAAAAACAAATATCATATATTAACGCATGTGTGTGGAACCTAGAAAAATGGTGCAGATGAACTGGTTTGCAGGGCAGAAGTTGAGACACAGATGTAGAGAACAAACGTATGGACACCAAGGGGGGAAAACTGCAGTGGGGTGGGGATGGTGGTGTGCTGTATTGGGTGATTGGGATTGACATGTATTCACTGATGTGTATAAAACTGATGACTAGGGCTTCCCTGGTGGCGCAGTGGTTGAGAGTCCGCCTGCCGCTGCAGGGAATACGGGTTCATGTCCCGTTCCAGGGAGATCCCACATGCTGGTGGAGCGGCTGGGCCCGTGAGCCATGGTGGCTGAGCCTGCGCGTCTGGAGCCTATGCTCCTCAATGGGAGAGGCCACAACAGTGAGAGGCCTGCGTACCACAAAAAAACAAAACAAAACAAAACAAAACCTGACGACTAATAAGAACCTGCAGTATAGAAAAACAAACAAACAAGCAAAACAACTAATACTAAACTTTCTTTGGGTTATTTATATGGAAATATGTTAATATAAATGTTTCAGATATTACACGAAATTTCTAAAAATCTTAAGAAATAAAAAAGAAACAGCTGCCATATTATTAGTTAGATATTAATACTGAAAGCTAATAGTGATATGTGGCCTACCAGTATAGAGAATTATGGGATGCCATAGAAAATTTCATTTAAAAATAAGTCTTTTAAAAGCATATATACCTAAAATATATCATTGTGCCAAGCACCATACAATTTATTTTAAGTTAAAGTGTGATTTTCTTGAGCTCACTATTTTCTCAGTTTCTATTTTCTATAGTACAATATTTAGCTAATAGGCAGTTTCAAATTTTTTATGCTTGTATAGGTTTATATAAATATATAAAGCAGCATTTTAGTTTAGCAAAAAGATGCCTAAAATTATCATGATCAAAACATACTTTTAATAGTCTTTCTTTTCTCTCATTCAAGGAATGGTGGGTTCTGATTTTTCACATATTATGATTAAGAATTATAATGTATGATGTGCTTTCCCAGTTTTCAAAGACTTAAAATATAATCCTCAAGGGAGGAGTGACTGCCTCTCCCTTTAGTTGGAAAACAGTACAAACTCCAGTCACAAGTTACATTACCCAAAACTGAAGCAGTTATAGGAAAAAACTATCCTCTTCTAGGCTGTCCACTGGCACAAATCGCACTAAGGCGATTTGCAGCTGAAGGCCATCGGTACAGATGTTAAGTTGCTTCTTGAACAGAATCTTATCACCTTTGTACATTCATTGAAAGTTTAGAAAGCAGAACCTACGTAAGTGCTTCCAAACACTCTTTTTACAGCAAGGTTTTAAACATTTTAGCTTGTTCGCAGATATTCACAGGATCCACATAAAATAGATGAATGAAGAAACACAGTTTGCTGACCTGCCATGTCTTCCTTATTGCTGTTTCACAAATATACTGGACTCGTGTTGCCTATCCTTATTAGGACACATGTCATTTGAGTAAATTACCTAAAGCTCTCCTCTGTAAGCTATGCAGAGAAATCAGGAATCATTCCCTAGGCTTATATTCTCACATATCTTCATGAGGTAGGAATTAACAATCAGATTTGCCCCCCAACACAGAATACCAAGGCTTTCACAGCATAGTCTAATCTTAAAAAGTAAAAATAAAACATTTACAGCTAGATAGAATCACTTAGCCTATATTATCATATGCATTCCTGCAAAGTATTTCACCAACCTGGAAAAAAGACCACAGGTTCAAAAAAATGGGTATATAACCAAACAATAATTATTGTCTGTTGCAAAATATGGTATTTGTAATTTATCTCCTTTCATTTTCTACTGTTGGATTACACTGTCCTAGGCTAATACTGGTTTGGTAACTATAATGTAAAGGTCGCCATCTATTGAACATAAGTAATTACTACACTTGCGTTTCTTGTGGGAAAAGTACTTATAAAATGATGGAAGCGAGAAACATAGTTCCTATCTACTCTGTATTTTCACACACAAATTGTTTAATTCTCTGTTTAATTATGGAATTACTTGGGTACTTTTCCCAAATTAAACTGGGAAGACTAGCATTTATGAAGTTTTTTTCATAAAAATCCATATTCATAATAAGCAAAAATTGACTTTCATAGTCCAGAATATGCACTAAGTTCTTTAGAAGTTTCATCAGGCCAGCAGTGCTTCTCTTATGATGCTGTTTGAATAAATTCTTTTCTCTTCACCTTTAGAGAGGTACATTTAACAACAAAATTACTTTATTGAATTAAACCAGAAAAAAAGGAACTTATTTTCTTAACTAATACTCAATATTGAAGATACCTCCTGCAGCTTACTTTTTTAATTCAAAAGAAATTACAGCTTAAAAGGATTAATTAGGGGTAATGATAATAGACAGTCTTCCCCATGGTGGAAGGCTTAATTTTCTATCTTTTCCCACTATTCAGTTTTACGTATTTCAGTCATGTTGAAAATTTCAGAAGCCCAAGTTTTTCTACCTTTATGTGAAGGTGTGTTTATTATGATGGTATGATTTTATAAAAGAAAATTGAAATAGTATATTACATAGTGTAGCATAAAGCATATGACAGGTATGGACATCTAGACGTCCTAATTTTCTTCTTAGTCAAATTAAAGAACTCTATTTTCAAATTACATTAATCTTAAAAGCGGTCTCAATTGTCCATGTTTTCTCTTTTGTATTTCTCTGTCTATTAACAGTTGTACATTGAGTGCTGCTTCTTTGTCCACCTTAGATATAGGCATTCATCTCCCAGGTTCACCTAATCAATTACTTCTGAAGAGTCTGTATTCATTTCTTTGAACAGAAGAATATGTTAAAGCTAGGATAACTCCTCATCAATTTTTGAGTTAGTGGTACCTATGTATTTTATCTTTTCACATACTTTATGTATCCCAATATGCTCATAAATATCCTCGTAATTCGTGGATAGGAAAAATATTTGAGGATAAATTTCTGAAAGATTCTAATGCCTTCAGGCAGTTGTATGTCACTGTTTAGATAATGGGTGAACATGAGGTTTTAATACAAAGAAGTGAAACTTTTAAACAAACTTGGTGTACTCAAACTTATCCTTTGCTTACAGCAATGGAATCAAATATCTCTTGTTAAAATCAGCAAATCTGTTAGCAGTGATACTAGCAGGGATATTGAAGCAGTACCACATGCATGTTAAGAAAATATACATACACATAACAGTCATTTAAGTGTAAAAGATAAAAACAACCAGGCAACGTTAATTAAAGAGATAAAAAAAAGTTTAAAAAAAAAAAGGTATGTCACGGATTATTAAAATAATAAATGCTGGTTGTTGAAAGATCTTAACAAGCAAACAAAAGTCACTCAAACCCAGAGATAAATACTGAAGAAGTTTAGGTTTATTCACCTTCTGGAGGAAATTGAAGCCCCAGGTAGAAAGTTGTTCTTAATGAGCTCCCTGGAGTCTCTTTTTCTTAATGATTTATAGCGTAAGTATTTAGAGAACTTACAGATGAGATTTGCGAAGTAACACAATTTTTCTTTTTTTAAGTCTGGAGAATGGGTAAGTAGAAGACTGGGAACAGGAAATATAGTGCTGATTTTCAAAAAGAAAAAAGGTCAGCTTCTAAACTATAAACTAGTTTGAGCTTGAGGTCACCTGAAAAAAAGTCTAGAAGGCATTCTTAAAAGCCAGCTAGTGAGCACTGAGAAAAGGAGGGCAGGATTGCCAAGACCGAGAATTAAGTTCTCAAGAAACAAATCACCCAACTAACACATTTTGGATAGATTGGAGGAAATGTTAATTTTAACAGATTATCAAAGAAAAACTTTTCAGATCCCATTTAATTTAATAATAAAATGAGGCTAATGATTATCAAGTTTTTAGATTCATAACAGATTGAAGGAGTTTAACCAAAGGCTGTTGTTTAAAGATGAATCAGCGCCTTGGATGAGGACCTCTACGGCTTGCTGCCTAAATTTGTGGGTGACATGAAGCAGGGAGGTATATCATTCATGTTTCATAACCAGATCCTCCTTCAAAAATATATTGGGCATGTAGGAAAATGGACCAAATCTAGTTTTAAAAAACACGAAAGAAATTTCATATGGTTATGTGCAGTTTGGATCACATCATTTGCTCTTCTGGGACATATGCAGGGGTGGGGTTGGGATAAGGTTAACAAAAACTAATACTTGAAAAACTAGGGGTTTTAGAAGAAAATGAACCCAATATGAGTTTGTCATGTCATATGGCCTCTAAAATTATAAGGCAAGTCATACTTCTGTTCTGTGCTAGTAAACACTCATGTGGCATATGTGTTTAATCTGTGGCATTCATCTCTGACAATTATATAGATAATCCCAAGAAAATCAACTGGAACATCATGGGACATTTAAGCTGTCTTTGGGTCAGAGGCAGTTACATGAGGGCCTGTTTTTCGCTGATAATATGAGCTAGTTCCTTGACCTGAATCCACAGCTGTGTCTTCTTCCACAAACATTCTCCCTCAGTCTCAGGCCTCATAGATGGCAGTGGAGAGTGACAGGCAATTGAGTGAAGAAGTAGTCAGGGGGCAGATCACGTATTGCCTTGTAGGTCATGTTAAGGGGTTTAGATTCTTACCTCAGTTAAATAGGAAGCCAGATATAGGATTTTAATCATGGAAGTAACATCTGAGGTATGGTTTTAAAAGATCACTCTGAATACTATGGAAACTTGATTTTAAGGGAGAAATAATGAAAGCAGGAGGCTAGTTCTGTGTATTTTCTTATTTCAGGCAAGAGTTGGTAGTGGCTTAGGCCATGAAGTTCCTAATAGAGATGCAGAGAATTGGATGGGTTTATATTTTAGAGGAAGAACTAACAGGAGTGTAGGAATCGTGGGTGGGGGAGATTGGTGATGGATAATGGAAAATTGCTGAGTCAGTGAGTTTGGTAAGAATTAATTCAGTTGGTAAGAGTCAGTGAAATTGATGAGTCACGTCAGTACAGTAAAAAAGCTAAGGGCATCAAGAGGTAGAGGAGTGAGTGAGTTAG
The DNA here is from genome assembly GCF_008692025.1 of Phocoena sinus. Classification (NCBI taxonomy): domain Eukaryota; kingdom Metazoa; phylum Chordata; class Mammalia; order Artiodactyla; family Phocoenidae; genus Phocoena; species Phocoena sinus. Next base: position 126,474,900 of record NC_045767.1, on the reverse strand, counting down.
GAAAAAAGGGGCTTAAAATCCAGATTTTAGACATGTTATACTTGTTGATGAAAAAGCAAAGGTTTTGAATGTTGGAGTGCGTGGCCAGGGTATTCCAGGCCTAAAACTTAACTGTAGAGGGATTATCCTTGAAGTGAAGAAGTCATAGAATTTAGCAGTCTGGTCATTCAGTGATTCAGCATGAGAACATTGAAGTCATCAAGAAAGATTGTTGGACTGGGGTAAAGAGGAAGACAGTGAGCCGGGGGCTCAAGCAAACGGTGGGCGAGGTCGAGACAAGACAGTGACTGGGTGCAGAGTCAGTGGTGTCGTCTGGTGACACAGGCCTCCAAGGACTTGGCATTGTGTAGGATCAAAGATGATTGAGGGTGTCAGAAACAGTAATGAGAAGGACATCTATCTCCAGGTTTATAAACACATGCAGTGTGAGAGAAAAGGGACTTCTGTTTGAAGGGACTACAAGGAAGGTACAGAGTGGTGTAGAGGGTTTGTGAGGGCTGAGAGGGATGGAAAATAGACCAGATTAGGAGATACACAAAACAGTAAGGAAATAAGAGTTCAGGAGGTGATGGACGACTCAAGGGGTCTGTACTTCTGGTTGTGGCAGGTAGACAGGGATGGAAAGTATGATGGGACTGATCCTCGTGGTCTGTTAGAGGGAAGTGGACACTAGACTGTAAGCTTCATGAGAGGAGCTTCAGGTGGGCAATATGTCTGGGTAAAGTGGGACTTCAGATATTTTGTTGTTGAACGAATGAGTGGACGCAATGAGTGATTGAATGGGAGAGCTCAGCACGTGTGATCCAGAATATTTAGCCAGAAAACATGTGGCCCTTGGCTTTTGTTGTCTAATGTTGGAAGGACATTCTTGCTGGGCATGGGGTGCTGTGGCAGCTTTCTCAAGACACGTGGCTTCCCCAAGGACTCACAATGGTGGCTGTTGAACACTAGGCATTCAGACAGATTTATTTATATTTTCAAATAGGTAACAGATTGACTCAACACTGTTGAATAATACATCCTTTTAATCTGAATTTGGAAAAATACTTTTATCATATATCAATTCTTTTTGTAATGTTAAGATTACATTACTACTAGAAAATGGCAGATTTTTGCCCCATAGAAGAAGCTATTCCTAACTAGTAGAAATCACTGAGATCACTAATAGGAATGATCCAGTGATGACACTGATGATGCACAGTGAGAGGGGCTAAGGTTAGTGGTAAGGACGCTGCTGTTACTGAGGGACTCATACTTTTATCAGGGGATTGTTACAAGTGATTTTTAAGTTGGTGTTACACCTTAAAATCTTTATAGTATATTGGTATTTTTTATAGATATAGTATAAATATATGCTCATTCTTTACCTATCTTATCTTTAGACCCCATACTACATTTTCTCTGAAGAGATCAAGGAATAGTATAGTATAGATAGTATAGTATAGATAGTATAGATAACTATAGATAGTATAGATATAGATATAGTATAGATAACTAAAGAGTTCACATCATATTAAGACTGGACATTTAATAACATTTAATAACGTAAGATCCATTACGGGAAGGCAAGAGCAGAGAAATGCGTGAGTTTGAAAGGCAGAGTTTGAAAGGCGCTGAAGAAAATGGGATATAACGACAAAGAGCAAATTCTTTCCCCATAACAAGTAAGTTCCAGTTCCTTCAGGATCTCCCTTTAGGTTTCCCTCTTTTCTTTGCATCGGTAAATTAGAAAGCTCCAAGAGAAGTTTCTCTGAGCCAGTCCTTTTCTTTTGCTCTCACAAAAAATAAACCTCATTTTATTTAGTGAGGTGATATTATTTACTTCATAATCTTCTTTTAACCTCTACACTTAGTCCCCTCGTCCCCTCCATGTGCAAATCAAGGAGGCGCCTACTTGCTGATTTTTATATTCTCTTCAAGGTGCCATTTATAATACCTGTAGAATTAGCAGGCTCAAATAATGTTTTTAGGCTGCTAAAGAAACAAAGGCTGTTGGAGTTAATTAGTAAATTTAGCTTGTGATTAAAAGCATCAGAAATTTCCCACTGAGGTTTAGTTTTTTTTAATTTTCCAAAGGGGAGATTGTAGTTACAAGTGAACGCACTCAACGTATTTATTGTCAGGAAGCCAGTGGAAGATACCCATTTTCCCTGACGGCAAGCAGTTTCCTTGGCTAAAATAAATAGCTTTGCTATACCAGTGAACCCCAAAAGCACAAAATACAGCCACGATCCTGGTATATTCCACTTTCTGCTTAGCAGTATTATTCCGTGAATGTTTGCTTTGTGGAAGAGTGAAAATACCAACAACAACCTGTTGTCATTTTCCTCCTTTACCTGCTATAAAATGCATATTTTAAGATATCTGAATTTCTCTTATTGAAAACCTGCCATGTAGGGATGCAATAAGTCCCTTTCTTTGATTATTTTGTGACATTGATGTGGAAAGCAAGAAAGCCCTGAAATTTGTAGCTGGAGACTTGAAGTTTTCATAGTGCAAAGGAAAGTTTCTGCATTCTTTCTCAAGCTTAGCCCTTGGGAAGAATTTATCTTTACATAGTTTGGATGTCATTCCATCAAAATATGGATGAGCCAAAGTAACATTTTGGAATTCTATTACTGATGCTGGGTTTTACCATCCTGCCACCAGGAATAGCCAATGAAATAGTACTAGAAATAGGCAAGTGTAGAGATAGGGTCAGAGCACAGAAGACAGAGGAAGAGAAGGCGTTGTCAATTGGGTCCTCTGCTGAGACTAAGTGAAATGAGGAATGAACCCCAAAAGACGAAACAGTATGTTTCCACCTATGTGGGGTATCTACAGTGGTCAGATTCATAGAAACAGAAAGCAGAATGGTGGTTACCAGGAGCTGGGGGAAGGAGAGAAGGGGAGTTGTTATTTAATGGGTATAGAGTTTCAGATTTGCAAGATGAAAAAGTTCTGGAGATCTGTTTCACAACAGTGACTATACTTAACACTACTGAACTGTACCTTTAAAAATGGTGAAGATGGTAAGTTTTTTTAAATTGAATTATAGTTGATTTACAGTGTTGTGTTCAAGTTTCAGGTGTACAACAAAGTGATTCAGTTGTACATATTCTTTTTCAGATTGTTTTTCGTTATAGCTAAGATGATAAATTTTATGTTGTGTTTTTTACCACAATAAAAAGAAAATGAGGAATGCAAATTGTCAATTGAATTTAGCCCCAGAGAGGTCACTTGTGACCTCAGCAAGGATATGGCTTTCTAGGGGTTGGGGAGTGAGCCCCAGTGAGGCAGTGGAAGAGGGGCAGACAGGTGAGGAAATGGAGACTACGTGAGTAAATGGTTATTTCACAGAGTTTGAATGCTAAGGTGAGTGGGAAAATAGAAGGTGAAGGTACTTTTGTTGTTGTTGTTTTAAGAGCATTTTTGAATGGGGATGCTTTCCATAAAGCCTGCAGTGGGGAACTGGAAAAAGTGAGAGAAACAGAGATTGATTAATTGAGGCCCCTGAGAAAAAGGCAGGAGCTAGAGTCCACAGCGTAAGGATGTTGCTCTTTGACAGTTGTCAGGACTGGTGGATAGAGAGTTCCTCACGCTGTTCCTGCAGGATGGTCAGGTTGGTAAGTTAATAAGGTGGGCAGCCTCACGCCTGCTTTGCCTGGGCAGATAGCTAACGTGGGTCCCCGATTTCCCCACGGAAAAGCGTACAAAGAGTGTGGAGATTATGCCAAGAAAGGCACAACTGCAGAGAGAGATAATGCACAAATAGCTTTTTGTTCATTTTTCCTAAGAAAAGCAGGCCAAAAGGCTGCAAGCCCAACTCTCCAGATATATCTGGGAAGTCTTCATACCTCTCTCTGGTGAGAAATGGAAACTCAAGTAACAGACAAAGCAGAAAGTCTGGCTGCTGCAGAGGTGCTATTAGTCAGAGCTTCTTCCAACCCTAAAAAGAATAAATATTAGGGAATGACAATGAGAATAGATATTGATGTCTGTTCCATATTAAATGAGGTAATTTTAGATTTTCTTAAGTCTAGTATTGGCTAAGCAAAGGAATAGATAATCAGTGTGTGTGTAACACATGGGAAACCTCCCAAGTGCATTTGTTTGGAAACTTGGAGATCTGGCTTTCAAAGGTATCTCATGAATTATATGAACTTTATTCTCAAGTGGCATTCACTTTTCCAATCAACCTAGTTTGTGGAGGTGTTGGAAAACTCAACTTCTCCAATTGACTCTTTTTTCTTACCTGTCCTCATTATATATTAATATATAGGTATTGATAATTCTTTATAACTGTATTTTCTTTTTTCCAAGATACTGATAGTTCTTTATATTTTCAAGGACATTTTAAAAGGTATTTTTGGAGTTCTAGTCACTTCTTTGAGGTTGATCTCATATCAATTCTTAAGCAGTAATACCTGTTTCACCTGAATTGGGAAGCAGTGTCTAGAAGGTACAAATATGTTCTGAGAAATACATGTGTATTGTGAGTGAGTCTGTATTTGAAAACAATAGATTTCTTTCATGCATTTATTCAGCAAATACTTGTTGTTTACTGTGTGGTAAGCACTTTGTTATACCAGTAAACATAACTGTCCCTGACCTCAGGGAGCTTCTACTCTAGCGAGGGAGTCCAGATTCAAACAAATAAACACACAAATTGTATAATTGTAATAATAACAAATTCTGTGAAGAAAAAGTACAGGGTAGTATGAAAGTATATGATGTGGGCAACCTTATGGTGGGCAATCAGGGAAGCCTCCCTGAGGAGGTGATATTTAAACTGAGGCCAGAAGGATACTTAAGAATTAGCATAGTAAAGGTGTGGCAGAGAGGTGGGTATAGAAAGTGAGAATAGACTCCGCAGAGGCCTTGAGGTGAGAAGAAGTTTGGCCTGTTTAAGAAGAGATGGAAGACCAGTTGGACTGGAGCAAGCCAAAGAGAAAGCTCCATAAGAAAGGCTGGCGAGTAGGGAGCCCAGGATCACAGCTGTCCTTAGAGCAGTGCTGGAAGTATCTAAGAACCAGACAGGATCAGATTTGTGTGTTAAAAGTTCACTCTGGTAGCTGTATGGAAACATTATTCTCTGTGACAGGAGGCAGCAAACTTTTCCTGTAAAAAAGCCAGATAGTAAATATAATAAATTTTGTGGGTCACATGGTCTGTTGCATCTACCCAACTCTCCATGTTTTATGAAAGTAGCCGAGACATATGTAAGTGAACAAACCTGGCTCTGTTCTATAAAATTTATTTATGGATGCTGAAATTTCAATTTAATACAGATTTTTATGTGTCGTGAAATATTCTCCTTTTTATTTCTTTAAAACCACTTAAGGGACTTCCCTGGTGGCGCAGTGGTTAAAAATCTGCCTGCCAATGCAGGGGACACGGGTTAGATCCCTGGTCTGGGGAGATCCCACATGCCGCGGAGCAACTAAGCCCGTGCGCCACAACTACTAAGCCTGTGCTCTAGAGCCCACGTGCCACAACTGCTGAAGCCCACGAGCCACAACTGCTGAAGCCCACATGCCTAGAGCCTGTGCTCCGCAACAAGAGAAGCCACCACAGTGAGAAGCCGGCGCACCGCAACAAAGAGTAGCTCCCGCTCTCCACAACTAGAGAAAGCCCACGCGCAGCAACAAAGACCCAACGCAGCCAAAAATAAAAAATAAATTAAATAAATTAATTAAAAAAAAAAACACTTAAAAATATGAAAGCCATTCTTAGTTCCCAGGCCATATACAGATAGGAAGCAGGCTGACCTGAGAGCCACAGTTTGCTGACCCCTGTTATAGTACTTATATTTCTTATTTGCTTAACTTTTTTTACTCTGCCTCTTAAATGATGTTTTACTTCTACCTTGACATTTTTCTTAAGTTGTCTACATTTTTTTCAACACTCTGGTAAAGGTATGACCAATGCTAAATAAAAAATGGGAATATAACCCCTTCTTTTCTATTTCTTTATCTTAGTGCTACATTTTCCATTTGAAAGTGACATGACTGACCCATTCTATTTTTTTATCCACAGGCTTTTTAAAAAATAATGGGTAATTTTATGTTTTTCCTGTTTATCTTTTGCTTCCAAAAGTGTTATACTTGGTGCTTTCTTCTTTCAGACCTAACACTGAATTTTTCATCTTTTCTTTACCTGGTAATAGTTTTAAAATTTAATTCTGGCATTCAAAACGAAAACTGGTAGAGACATCAGAAGAACAAAGTGAATAATATTCAAACAACACAATTGCATGTAAACATTTGTTGTGTGACTAGATAAAATATTTTCTTTACATCAAGATAAACAATATCCATATAATATCGGATCTGCAAATACATCATTCTGACTTGAGGGGAATTCCTAGTTGCTTCTGTGTATTGCACTATTCAGCCCCACAAGATGCTGGAAAGCATAACGTAGTGGAAATAGTACAGATAGACTTGCTTTAAATTCCATCTGAGTCTTACTAGGTATATGATATTGGGCAATTAATTTCTTGGAGCCTAAGTTTCCCTGAAGCATGCAAAATACATAGTCAGTGATGGAAATTCCCATCCACCTTTCTTCCCCTGTAAGCATGATCTTTCATCACATGAAAGTCGCCATGTTAAAAAATTAGGGGAAAAAACAGCCCATATTTGGTGATGGTGAGGGTGTTTGGTATTAGTTTTAATCTTATGCAGATACGAAGTTAAAAAATCTAGCAATGTACTAGATTTTTGTACATTGTACAATGAACCAATGTACTTTTAAGGTAGTATACATGATAAATGTCTATACTTTTCATTAATATTTCCTCTGCCTTTATTTTACTTCTGAAAACTCAGGTTTGACAGTTCTCTGGAAGATCTACCTGAGAGTGGACCTCACCCACCTGCAACTCCTCAGGTTTTACATATTGGTAGCCAAGTAGCCACACTTTCTAAAGTAACAACGTATCCTAGGTAGAGTTTTTTCCTCTTGGTATGTCTAAATTTTAATGCTGGTGGTGAAATTGAAATACTAAAACTGTTTGACTAAAATGGAAAAAGTGATCATAGATTACAGAACTGACATCACTAATATATAGACAAAGCGTGGCCTCAGCTTTGGAGCACTGCTTTACACCGCTTTTACATTTTTAATTTTTTGTTTAGATTCTAAGTTTTAGTGTCAGGAAATCTGTGCCTTTTGTTTATTCACTGTGATTTGGAAAGTCAGCTTCCTTAAGTTTGACATAAGTCTGCTTTACTGAATTAGAGCATTCCCCTCTAAAAAAAGAGTGATAGAGATCATGTGTTCCAGTTGCCCAGATATTCTAAAGGTATCCTGGTTAATTCTTCTTGTGAGATTTTGCTGGACTCTGCTGATAACTGAGTCTTTTTATATTATTATTTGTGATACAATATGATAAAAGAAATTCATTAGTTTCCTTTTCTTTTTACAGAAGAAGGATAATTTAGCTGATTAATTTTTTTAGCTGACTTTTTTATAGACTTCAGTTTCTCGTTATTATTCACCATTACTTCCCTCAAATAGTAGCCATTGCCTCAAAGATGCAGAGTAATTGAGAAACTCAAAGTTGTGTCATTGATAACTTTATTCTTCCACTTGGCATGACACTCATTCTGCCACTGATAACATCTTTCTTTTCTCTTTGTCAGCCCCCATTCTTTATCTTCTAGCCATTCACAACAGTTAAAACATAGCCATAGAGTTCAGTTAAATTATAGACTTACCAAAAAATTATACTTAATTCTGTGTGTGTGTGTGTATATATATAATATATATATATTATATATATATATAATGGCTTGCCACTGTTTTTTAAATTTGTCTTCTAATGGTTTGTAAAATTGTAGCCAGTGGAACTAGGAATAATGGATTATCAGATTCTTCTGACAGGGAGAAGAGACTTATGTCAACCCTCACAGTTTTAGACATCTGAGCTCTTATTAGCCTGGGTTGAGTTTGGTACATAATTACTTTGTTTTGGAGGTGGCCATTGTCACCAAATTTTGGAAAAGGTGATCGTAGTGTAGTGAGGATGTTCATTAAGAAGTTGCACTCATAATGAAGGAGACACAGATTTCACCCCATGCATTTTAGACTTTCTTTTCACTTAATAAAAAAGAAATGGAAACTAATTATTATTTTAAGTAATAAGAATTCTGAAGATAAAATTTCATACCAGCATTTTTGAATCTTTACAGGGCTAACTGAAAATAGAAATGCAGTGTCAGCAGAGAAGGTGATCTTTTAGTCATATTCACTGTAACTACTGTTTATTTTACAAAGGTGCTTGCCATCCCCAAATAGTTTTACTCTCAGTATTTTAAAGTTATTTCTTGTCCATATTAATACATATTGCTGCTTTTGAATAGGCAGCTGGTTGTACCTGCTTCTCTTGAAAACACAGGTCTCATTAAAATGTGAGGCTCTGAGTGTATATCATCTCTAAGGTAAAACTGTTTATGTAGAGACTTTTTTGAAAAAATTAACATAACCTTCCTTCTTTCTCTGCTTACGGAAATTCACACTTCATGTTTGGATTTAGCTTCTACTTAGTTGTTGACAAATCAATCTTCAAATGTGTGTTGTTATACTGATTTCATTATAAATAGGATTAGAGACAGTGAACTTAAAAACATTCAAAGAAAGTTTGTATGTTCAGAACATCAGTTTTATGGAGGATTATGTATCAGATTTGAATTTCTGAGAGAAATCCTAGCAACAGTAAATAAAGGACCCAAGCTCCTTTTACACTTGTGACATGTCACACCTTTATAAAATCTAAATATTAATATAGCATGGCTGCTATCTTATCTTTATTATGCTACCTCTTCTCACTTTCCTTTTTGTTCTTCTCCTCTGTTTTTCTTTCTCTACTGATCAATTTAAGCAGCTCCACAAGAAATGTGGCGACAAGTTCTTTGGAAGGGTCTCGAAACTTGTCTACCTTGTCTTCTCCTGCTAGATATAGTGCTGCCGTTCTGAGCAGTGCAGCCGCTACTGTGTCTGCTGTTCTTGCTGCAAAAACCAGGTAGAACTACATGTACAGTGTGCGTCTCATGTGAACCCAACGCTTTTTACTGTCTTACTTACCCATTTGAAATAGTCACAGCCCTATTATGAGATCTTAATTGTATTGGGGACATTTTTTCTAGGTTGCGGATATATCCCACAGCGTTTATTACTGATTTTTCTTTAAATTATCCTTTTATCTCTTTTCATTACCACCATTTATCTATGATATTTGTCAGTTGTGTGGATTGTTGCATTTTGTGTGCCTTATGACTTTTTATCATTTTTAATCTTTATATCTGAAACAGAATCAAGTATAAATAGGTATTTTAAGTTTCTCTTGGTTTTACCTTCTCCCACTAACTGGTTATGTTTGAGGTTGATCTAAAGCCTAACTATTCTAATATCCCATTCTCCTATAAAAATAGTAAAAACCTTTTTATTGTTGTGGGGTTTTGTTTTCACGTAAGTTACAGTAGTCTTCATAGCTATAAATGCTTTCCAAAAGATTGCCTTGATCAGTTTTGGTGAAAATTTAATCAGTTCTGTATTAATGAGTAGAATAATATAATAGACTTTTCTCTTCGTCCTCTTTCCACTTCTTTGTTCTGTCTCTGTCCCTATCTCTCTCTTTCTCTGGAAATGTTTCAAATCATAAACTGTAAAAACTACGTACTTTCTGCACTTGGTAGTGTGATTTTTCAACTTAAAACTCTTTCTGAATGCTCACCAGGCTCTCCAGTCCTGAAAAATATCACTCACTCCTGGATGCACTTTGCATCAGCCCTGTTCCCAAGCCTTTAGCTTTTTCGTATCTCCAGCCCTCGAGGAAATCAACTGGCTCTGTCCATGTTAAGAAAACCAGGTACTGGGAGGGCGGATGTCACAAGGGGTGGTTTGCTGTGGAAGGTACTGCTTTCTCTAACACTGAAGTGTCATATTAACAGCCCAGATGAGAAAATCCTAGAGCTGATTTGCGTCCAGTTTTAAATTAACTGTAATTTCAATGCAGTGATAATGCACAAGCATGTTATTTTGTATGATTATTAACTTGCCTTTTAATCCTTTGTGACATCTTTTATTAGCACATTTGATATTTGGTATGAAATTACAAGTAATAGTACAAGTATTTAACTTAGAGTAGAACCCTGTTTTTTATTGCATGGATGTTGCTATATGAGAAGAGTTAAATGTTTAATAAAACATACCTTTATACCTTTTGAAAAAATGAAAAAGAATAATAAAATAATTGGTTTTGATTGCCTACTATCTTATAGCTCGTAGATATGAAGATTTTATGTGGGCAAACAACTTAATTTTCTCCATATCTGGGAAATACTGAAACACAAAAATGAATTTTTCTCCTAAACTTAACAATTATGCAAAAATTATTAGGTATAACATAAAAATAAAAATATCTTAAGTATTTACTAAAGGTATAATCTTAATGAAATGACTATATTATTTCTGACAGAACATAAAATTAATGACAGAGGGTACAACTATGACTATAATTCGTAAAAGCATGATATGACACAGGCTGCCTGTTGATCATGTGTTTGTGTCCTATCATCCACTGTTATGGATATTCTCATTATACTTAATTACAAGCATACCTCGGAGATATTATGGGTTTGGTTCCAAAACATTGCAATAAGGTAAATAATGCAATAAGGTGAGTCACAAATTTTTTGGTTTCCCAGTACATTTATATAAAAGTTATGTTCACACTATATTGTATTCTGTTAAGTGTGCAATAGCATTATGTCTAAAGTTAATGTATATACCTTAATTTAAAAATATTTTATTGCTTAAAAATGCTAACCATCATCTGAGCCTTCAGTGGGTCATAATCTTTTTGCAGTAGTAACATGAAAGATCACTGATCACCAATCACCATTAACAAATGTAATAATAATGAAAAAGTTTGAAATATTGTAAGGATTACCAAAATATGGCACAGAGACACTAAGTTAGCAGCAAATGCTTTTGGAAAAATGATGCCAATAGACTTGCTTGTTGCAGGGTTGCCACAAACCTTCAAGTTGTAAAAAAAAAAAAAAAAATGCAATGTGTGCAAAGCACAGTAAAGTGCAATAAAATGAGGTGTCCCTGTATAATTCTGGATTACTTTTAAGGGAGATGTTTAAACAGGGGGACAAACAGCAAAATGTACAAGAGGTCATTGTACATTTTGCTCTAAGAAAAAATATACCCGAAATTATTTTATATTTGTGGAATTGTGATTGTTAAATGAGCAGAAATATTACATTGTCAGGGGTAAGTCTGTACAAAGACAGGTTACTAACTACTCTTGGAATAAAAGGTTCCTTTGAGAACCTAATGGAATGCTCTAAGCATTGATTGACATCAAATGGAGATGGGATAGGGAAAGATGCTGATTATGAGAAAATACTCCCTTTTTCCATTAGTACCATGCTCATTCAGCTTTTAGCTTTATATTCCAGTAAGTTATTTTGTTCTACCTGTTTTAACAGAAAAAGAACAACATAAAAATCCTGGCATACCTTGTTTGATTGGAGAATTTTAATGCTTGTAAAACTGAGGACAGTTTTATAACTTTTTTGTATGTAGTTGTTACATGTAAGGCAATCTGTAAGCAGGAAAATTTACTCTAAAAGAAATGAATCCTAGATAGCTTTTCCTTCAAGTCAGGTGTCTTATTGTTTAAATAAACTTTTTGTTTTTGAAAAAAAGGTATGCCTGTACTTATGGACTAACTGAATATTTATCCATGCACCCACTTCTAGAGGAAGTGTTAGTAGTCATTTACATTACTTTTTATTAACAGCAATAGGCACAAACTAAATATGTTTCGATATTTGGGAAAGGAAAATGGTTCTCAACAAGGTAAGCTAGTTGGCATTCTGCAAAGCTGGAGTGCAGGGTTTCCTGAGGAGACCCTTGCCACTTCAGTGAGAGGAGTACCAAAAGAGCAGTTGGGTTAATGTCAGAGGTATTTTATCTCTGATGTTTGCTTTTCTATAACAGTAATCTTTAAAATTATAATAAAGTGTAGTATAATACCAGAATTGTGCCTTTCTATTATAGTATATTTAACATGTTGAATTTTGATACAAAACATCTAACTTAAAGAATTTTGCTTAGGAAAATACAAAAAATTTTCTTGTAAATAGGATTCTGGAACAAAGGAGACTCATGACTGCTCTATACATCTAGGTCCTTTCATAGAGTTCTGACAGGAGAATTCTATTGAAATTAAAAGTTGTTTATAGGGGCTTCCCTGGTGGCGCAGTGGTTGAGAGTCCGCCTGCTGATGCAGGGGACACGGGTTCGTGCCCCGGTCTGGGAAGATCCCACATGCTGCAGAGCGGCTGGGCCCGTGAGCCATGGCCGCTGAGCCTGCGCGTCTGGAGCCTGTGCTCCGCAACGGGAGAGGCCACAACAGTGAGAGGCCCGCATACTGGGAAAAAAAAAAAAAAAAAAAAAAAGTTGTTTATAATTATGACCTTCCAGAAATACTCCTTTTCTACTACTTCAGAATCTATGTATATCAATTTTTGTAAAACTTTAGCTAAAAACTGTGTAGTTTAAACACTGATAATTAAACCTGCAATGTACAGCTGGCTTTTTAAAAAACATTTAAATGTGTAATTAGAGTAAAAGTTACCTCCAGATTATTCTTTGAACAGAGATTTTCCTTTGAAAATAGACTTGAAATTTCCAACTGTTCCCAATCTGCCGCTGAAATTGATTTGTTGTAATAGTTAAACAAATGTGGGAAAAGAATGTAAACTCAAGATAAATCAGGTTGCTGACACTGAAAGTTAACTTCTCTTTGTTTTTCTTTTGTCCTCATTAGCTCAGTTTTGAAAAGAAACCTTTGCTCTGTCAGTATGTTTTTCTCCATTTTCAGTTTTTTAAATATGAAACAGAATCTTTAGTATTCTTGAGATGGAAGTCATATTAATTTAACATTTTATTTCAGTGCTTGTTTATTTGGCAGACTAGTGAAAATAACCATATTTGATTGTTAGCTTCTGTGGTATTAGCCAACAGTATTTACGGATTTGCTTTGATTTCCTCACTAGAATCTTTCAGAAAGCATTTTAATTTTGTTTAGAATTTAGGTATACCTTAAACAATTTAAAGTTAGAAAAAATATATGTGAGTCATTACTTCAGAAATAAGATACCAATCTAAGTATTCATGACATATTATATTAATAAATTAGTCATCAATTTGAAATATTTTGCTGTTAGTGATTACTGATAACATTTTTTTCCCAAATATAAAATTACATAGCCAGTGGCTTTACTAATTTTTTAATCTTTAGTATACGATACCTAATGTTTATGTATTTTCTTTAAATAGTAGCTAACAGTTAAAAATTAGAAAAAAAGACATGGGATTTTTAGAGACCTATACAGCATATATTCCAATATGTGATTGTCTAGATAAAACCTAATATCTTCCCATTACTACATTAAATATTTTAAGTTGATAGAGCTCTGTTTCCCCAGAGATTAACTTTACTGACCAATCCTGACTATAAATGTAAATGGAAGAACTTTCTTGCTTATAACTCAGATTTTTATAAATTCTTTATAATCTGCACACTCTTTGTATCTAAAGAGTACTGTTTAAGATGTAAACATCTTAGGCCTTTTGGGAGAGAATATATACAAGACTATGTACAAAGGATACAATAAAAAAATGGAAACTTTTTATTGCTTATGAATTATAGTCCATGGGAATTTTAAGAAATATTGTGTTATTTAAAATTGAGGAAGCAGGATTGTACCTGGTCTCAAAATCCTGGACCAGAACTATCTACAAACTACATTTAGAAGCAGAATGATTAGTACAGATGGAGGATGTTTATTTGATGCATGTATTTACTCCTGGATATCCTAGCTAGATATTACAAGATGAGAGCGTTTCTTGAGTATGTACTCTGCTCGGCCCTGCGCTCAATACCTTACCTGTGTTACAGGTATTATCTCTACTGCCATACAGTAGGTCCTAGTTGTTTATTTTATATGTAGTAGTGTGTATCTGTTAATCCCAAACTCCTAATTTATCCCCCCTGCCCTTTTCCCCTTTGTTAACCATAAGTTTGTTTTCTATGTCTGTGTAGTCTATTTCTGTTTTGTAAATAAATTCATTTGCATCTTTTTTTTAGATTCCACACGAGTGATAGCATATGATATTTGCCCCTCTCTGTCTGACTTCACTTAGTATGATAATCTCTAGGTCCATTTTTGTTGCTTCAAATGGCATTTTTTCATTCTTTTAAAATTTTTATTTTATATTGGAGTACAGTTGATTAACAATGTGGTAGTTTCAGGTGTACAGCAAAGTGATTCACTTATACAAATACATGTATCTATTCTTTTTCAAATTCTTTTCCCATTTAGGTTATTACAGAGTATTGAGCACCATTCCCTGTGCTATGCAGTAGGTCCTTGTTGGTTATCTGTTTTTAAATATAGCAGTGTGTACATGTCAATCCCAAACTCCCAGTCTATCCCTCCCCCCACACACATCCCCCCTCGTAACTATAAGTTCGTTCTCTAAGTCAGTGAGTCTGTTTCTGTTTTGTAAATAAGTTCATTTGCATCTTTTTTTTAGATTCCACATATAAGTGTTATCATATATTTGTATTTCTTTGTCTGACTTACTTCACTTAGCATGATAATCTCCAGGTACATCCATGTTGCTGCAAATGGCAGTATTTCATTCTTTTTATGGCTGAGTAATATTCCAATGTGTGTGTGTGTATGTATGTATGTATACGCCACCTATTTTATCTATTCATCTGTCGATGGACACGTAGGTTTCTTCTATGCCTTGGCTATTGTAAATAGTGCTGCTATGAACATTGGGGTGCACGTATCTTTAGAGTTTTCGTCTTTTCCAGATATATGCCCAGGAGTGGGATTGCTAGATCATATGGTAACTGTTTGTAGGAGCCTCCATACTGTTCTCCGTAGTGGCTGCTCCAATTTACATTCCTACCAGCAGTGTAGGAGTGTTCCTAAAAGTATTTTAATCTCATTTTACAAATGAGGAAATTTACCAAGTTTAAGTAACATATCAAGGTCACAATAAATGCACCAACCTCAAATAGTTTTTAATGTAGTAGAGGAGACGATACATAAAGAAGTTACTATTAATTAAGAAAAACCGTAGCTATTACAAATTGAAATGTAACTTTATGCCATGCAGCTAATATCTGCCATGCATTGAAACAAGGGATGTCTTTACTTCTAGAAGATTGAGTGATTAAATAAAATATGTTAATTGCTTAGCGTAGTGCACAATGCATGATGGGTATTATTGTGCTACTACTCCTATTGCTAATTATGGATAAGGTTTGGACAGGTGCAGAGGGAGAGTGGGGGAGCACCTTCCATGTAGAGCCTGGCAAAGATGTAGAGCTGTGGACAGAAAGGAGCTATGGCAAGAATATAGTTTGTGTAGCAGAGTGGTAGGAGATATGACTGAACAGATAGATTGTAGCTCTATCTTAGAAGGCTTCAAATGTCAGGCTGGCGTGTAACTTAGTCCTCTACTCTCTAAATGGTTGGATCTGGTCTACAGCATCTCCATCTTTTGTGAAGTGCCTTCTGGAAACAAACCTCTCATGGAAAGTGTTTCCTTTGGATGATTTTTCATATTAGGAAATGCTTCCTTTTATTGAACCTAGTCTATCTCACCATAGATTCGACTCAACATTCAGCAAACAGAGAGAGCATAGCCGTATAGAGTGAACCATACGTCAGATATTTGAGCATTAGTCTTATGCTTCTTCTGAGTTTCTTTCATACCATGGGCCAGTTAACCAGTTCCCTCAACCTAACTTCACTAGGCTTGGCATTGATTTCCTGTCATCCTGGTCACTTTCTTCTAAGTAAGTTGGCAACTCTCCTGTAATTAAATTTTAACTATTTCAGGTTATTACACATTAAATGATGATTTGGGTTTTATTATTATTTTCAGATTCTGTGTTTCATCTGTAAATTCTAGTATTGCTTGGTCATAAATTCTCTTTTCAGAATTGTGGCTATATGGATTATTCGTTGTTTTTATTTTTCAAATCCTCATGAGTAATTAACCCTAGAATTAAAATGGTCTATACTTCTCTATTACTTTCAAAAATAATTTGTAATGTGTAAAAATATTGAAAATAAGTCTTTATTATTTGAATACATTAATTATCTTTTTCATATGTTAAGCTCAGATTCTGTGTCCTAGAGTATGGTTAAGTACTTTGTACATAAATATCTTAATTAAGTCCCTGGAATTCTTATGAGCAAAGCATTATCCCCATTTAAAGTTTAGGTAACTGAGGCTTAGAGAAGTAAAATAACCTGTCCCTCACAAATCTTTTATAAGGACTGACCTATAACATTTAAGCCCTGTTTCTATTAATATTATTTAGTGTGTCATCTTTACTGAGAATTGTGTTCAGCACTACCATTAAGTAAGCCGTCCTTCACTTTTTATTTATGATAAAAATTATTAAAGTGCTTATTCTTTTTCATAGTATAGTATGTTTTAACATCAAGCAGATGTGAGTTTTTCATTAAACTGATTAGAAATGTTGGGAGAAGGTGATGGCTCTACTACACTTGAATTTGAGGGGACAGTAATAGGGAACAGTATTTCAAGAAAGTTAAAATAGCTCTAATATAATTTTTCAAAACTATTTAGTGTCAGAGGTGCCCAGAACCCACCCCAAGGTGTGATGACTCACTAGAGGACTTGACAGAACTCAGTCCATCGTAGTGCTCCTGACGGAGAGTTATTACACTGAAAGAGTACAAAGCAGAATCAGCAAGGAGAAAGGTGCATAGGGCCAAGTCCAGAAGAAAGCAGGCTCAAGTTTCCAAAAGTCCTGTCCCAGTGAGGTCATACAGGATGTGTGGATTCCTAGAGCAGTGAGTTATGAGAAGACGTGCAAAGTGTTCTCTACCAGAGAAGCTCTTTAGAAACTAAGTAC
The DNA here is from genome assembly GCF_008692025.1 of Phocoena sinus. NCBI lineage: Eukaryota > Metazoa > Chordata > Mammalia > Artiodactyla > Phocoenidae > Phocoena > Phocoena sinus. Next base: position 126,457,922 of record NC_045767.1, on the reverse strand, counting down.
CTAAGACATATTTAATTGGGGCTGTGCCTTGTTCATACCCAAACTCCAGACTCTCAAAAGGAAAGCAGGGGTTTATCATAAACCACATTGTTGGTATAGTTTAGGCACAATGAGCCACTGTTTATATATATATATATATTTTTTTTTTTTTTTTTTTTTTGCGGTACGCGGGCCTCTCACTGTTGTGGCCTCTCCCGTTGCGGAGCGCAGGCTCTGGACGCGCAGGCTCAGCGGCCATGGCTCACGGGCCCAGCCGCTCCGCGTCATGTGGGATCTTCCTGGACCGGGGCACGAACCCGCGTCCCCTGCATCGGCAGGCGGACTCTCAACCACTGTGCCACCAGGGAAGCCCGCCACTGTTTATCTTTCAGAGAAACTTTTATATGACCATAGGGAACTGTTTACCAGCCAAGTTGCCAAAAGCCAGTCAAAGGGCAGCCTTGCAGCGGGCCTTCCTAAGGACAGGCAGCCTCAGGCCTGCTCTGTTAGGTGTTTCCCAGGGTTCAAGAGGCATTGCGAAAATTAGGTAATCTTGGTCATTTGGTAGTATAGTGGGCACGATTGCATTTGAAATTGCATTGAAATTTCAACCTAACAGTATAATTAAGGCTATTTATTTTACTAAAGTCATTTCTATAATATCCTATCTTTATTGATCTATTCCTCTAGCTTTTGATTTCAGGTATTGAAGGAATTGAGTTTCTGTGCGTGGAACTTCTAGCAAGCGCTAGCTAAATTTCTATTGAAAAGTTAGTAGGATGTATGTATTGTTGTTGTTGTCACTGTTGTTATTATTATACTTCACTTGAGAGAAACTTATAGTATTGCATCATTCCAAAGAGCATATTTTATAATTTGAACTACCTAAAATTTTTTTTTGAAATGATGATATATAAGTATAAATAACAAATGACTGGGATAATAAAAGCCGTATGATCTTCTAAATCAAACTGGAACCACCTGTTCCACCTGTTAAGCAAATAGCTCTGACTGAAAGAAGACAACGGTAGACTTGTTTCTTGTTTTCCTGTAATCCTGAACACAGAACACTGGATGTTGCGTTAGGCGGTGGATGTTGTCTTTTGTTTACCACTGTGTAACACAATGTCTGGAATATAGTAGGTGCTTAAGTATTTATTGCATGAATGAGTGACTGAGTGTGTGAGTGAAAAGAGTGACTGGTAAGGTGTCAGGGAAGCTTGGTTCATAAAATACTAGAAGAATGTGGAGAAGCGGAAAACAGCATCTGTGCCATTTCATAGAAATTATCAGGGAGTCTCCAATAATTAATTGTTTTAATCTAGATGACCCTTCTGAAACGTTGAGATAGAGGAAATTAGCTTCTTATTTAAAAGGATTGGCTGTATAAGTTTTTCAGTGCCTCATTTCTCATGGTAGAACTTTTTAAAGAGAATTTCCAAAGCATTGAAAGAACTGCAGTCTGACTCCTTTCCTTCCCTTTTTCTTTTTTTCTGTTTTAAAAAAAGGCAGCCCCTCAGTCATGGTATTAGAGTTTTTCTTTTTAAAATATCAGTTAATTAATTAGTTTTTTAAAACATCTTTATTGGAGTATAATTGCTTTACAATGGTGTGTTAGTTTCTGCTGTATAACGAAGTGAATGAGCTATACATAAACATATATCCCCATATCCCCTCCCTCTTGCGTCTCCCTCCCTCCCACCCTCCCTATCCCACCCCTCTAGGTGGTCACAAAGCACCGAGCTCATCTCCCTGTGCTATGTGGCTGCTTCCCACTGGCTATCTATTTTACGTTTGGTAGTGTATATATGTATTTTTGTTTTCCTTAGAGATTTAATAAATTGAGGAAAGAACGAATCATTGCTAAGTTAGATCGCTAGCGCATCACCAGAAATGTTTCCTTCTTTTCTCTCCAGCAGCGCCCAGGAGCCCTCTCAGCCGCTGGCCGCCGCAGCAGCTGCAGCTGGGAGCACGCCTGAGGGGCCGGGAAGCCCAGGCTCGGCCAGACCAGGGGTGGCCGGGCTCACCACTGCTGCCGCCTTCAAGCCTCTAGGTTCCACCGGCGGCATCAAGTCACCAAGCTGGCAACGGCCCAACCAAGCAGGTACTACGCCCAAGAAATCTCTTGCTTTTTGCATTTAAGTATAATTATGAAAATGTGTTCTGGGATATGTGATAGAATTCACTGGTGAAACCCATTCTCAACGATCTAAGATTTACAAAGGACTGGGAAAAGTAGGTACAGCTATTTTCCTCTCTGAAATGTCTCATAAACATTCTCTGTGTGTGTTGCCACTTGCTATTTATAATTATAGAATTGAGAGCGTTGCCTGGTTTCATAGATTACCCAGGAGGCATGGGTTCAATTGTAAATTTGGGGTCTTATTAACAAACTGTGTTGCTGGAAGGTTAGCCTTGGAAATACAACGTTTTAGTTTTGATCATGTATACAAAATAACAACAGAAATACTTGCTGCCGTCAAACAATTATTGAAGAAAGGTCTTTTACTTCCTGTCCTTGGGCTCCATCTGGAAACCTGAGTTTTCATTCACTTCTACAGATAAAGAGCTTTAAATAAAGTCACTTAACCTTGACCCTCAGTTTTCTGATCTGCAAAATGGAAGGAGACTAAATGCTTCTTGCAACATGAATGAAGGTTATGGTCATAGGACAAAAGTACCTCTCGTAAGAGGAAGATGGGACTATACTTAAATGTTGCTGATGCCACCCTCAGTCTTACCTCTTTACACTCTTTACACTCTCCCTGAATGATCTCTTGTCCAGGTTCCTTTTACTACCCAGCCACTGATAATTTACAGTCCTCTCTCTCCTGATCTCCGTACCCTCAAACTTGTTGACCTCCTTACTGTTTCCAGGTGGCACCTCAAATGCAGTGTGTCTGAAAATATCGTACCTGTCTCTGGAGATGTCACAGTCACCCAGGCGCCAAAGCTAGAATGGAAGCTTGAGAGTCCCGCCTCCACCCCCATGTTCCCACAGTAACTAATACCTAATGATTCCACATCTTAGCATTTCTCAAATCTCTTTTCTCCTCTTTGTGGTCACAGCCATTGGTTTGGTTTGGGCCCTGGTTTTTACAAACAGCTCCTAACTAATTTCCCCATCTCCTTCTCACCCTGTCAGTCTGTCCTCCTTACTGCAAGTGATCTTCTAAAGCTCTCACTTGCCCGTGTCACTCTCCTGCTTCAGGTGCTGGACTGTTTTCCCCTCCTTCACTAATCATTAAGACCTTTGCCACTCTGACCCCTGCTAACTTTTCAAGTTCATTTCCTGCTGCTCCCAATTTATAATCTGTGCTGTGGTTTTAGTAGAGTATCTTCAGTTACTGAGACATGCCATGCTACCCTGCTTTTGAAAGTTCTGGTTCCTCTGCAAAGAAGGAACATTTTTAACCTAATCCCCTATGTATTTCTAGTCTTCCCTCATCAGTTTTGGGATGAGTATTGATTGAATACACAAGGGGCTGCTTTGAAAAATATGATAGCTTTAAAAATAGGTCATTTATTATTTTTTTCTTAATTTTTTATTTTGCTTGTTTTTGGCTGCATTGGGTCTTTGTTGCTGTGCACAGGCAAGCGAGCGGGGCTAACTCTTCGTTGCAGTGTGCGGGCTTCTCTTGTTGCAGAGCACGGGCTCTAGGCACGCAGGCTTCAGTAGTTGCAGCACGCGGGCTCAGTAGTTGTGGCTCACGGGCTTAGTTGCTCCGCGGCATGTGGGATCTTCCGGGACCAGGGATTGAACCCGTGTCACCTACATTGGCAGGTGGATTCTTAACCACTGTGCTACCAGGGAAGTCCGGTCATTTATTATTTAAGAACTTTTTTTTTTTTACAGTTCGCAAGAGTGGAAAAAGTGAACTTGTAATTAATTAGGAATCCATCTTTGTATTTTCTATAACATTTAAATACATTAATACTAACTTCACTTATTGTAAATTATCTTTAAGAAATCATGAATTTTTTATATAGTTAAAAATACTTCGTAGTGTCATTTTGTATATTCTTGAATTACCATTACTAATTTTGCAAAGAAGCTCAAAGCTTTGTGCTGTGGGAGAAAGAGGAAAGGCTACTGCATACGATCTAGACTATTTTAAAGAAAAGGCTATTTTATTACTTTTGAAAACTTAAACTATTTAGACTAATATCATTAGCCTCTGAACTTTCTGGACTATTAATTGACTCAGCACCTGTCCTCTTGGAAAAAATGCTGACACCTTAGCCCCACACATTTTTAATTATTTCCATTTACTTAAAGCTTATCTATGTCGATGGAGAGTTGCTGTAATTATTTCGTATGTGATTAGAATACTGGAAGCAACTTTCATAAAAAAAATTTTTGGTATGGTAATTGGAAGGGAACAGGAGAATGTTTCCTGAAAGAGCAAGGAAAAGGCTAAATTTCAGAGGTAGAAACTGAAGAGAGGCTACAAAGTATATGTACTGTGAAGGACAGAAAGTATATGTAGTGCCTTTGGAAATTCAGAAACTATGGACAGAAGACCACTCTGACTAGAGTAAAAAGAAAAAATTCCAGTTGACGTGGAACTCCTGGAGGATACACTACAGCAAAATTACCACAAGAGGGCGATCGAATCCTTCTTTCTCTCAGTCTAATTTAATAAAGCAGGTAAATAACTATAATCATGATTCACATGGTTAGCATTTAAAATATTAATCTTTTTACAGAAGGTATAGCTGAATCTAATTTGAGCAAGACTAGAACAGGATAGAAAATTGTACATTATATAACGTAAAGCATTAATTATTATTGAAAGAAAATGTTTTGCCATTGTGAAGTCTTAGTTGAATTACATCACGATACTTAGCTCAAATCAGAAAATATTTGCAGAACTCCTGCTGTTTATCTTGCTCTGGGTGCCACAAACTGGCACTTATGTTATGTAAAAGTTACTTATTTTATGCTATTTTGTAAAAATTGTAAAAATAAATACAGAATTCCCAGTCACTCAAGTTCTTTTATTCTACTCTACCTAACAGTATACCATATTTCAAAAAAACCCAAAACAAAACAACACCCCCAGAATCTACTCTTAGCCTTTGATAAATAGTTTCAAGGGCTTCCTAATGCAAATGGGAAAAGTTATTTTGATTCAGAAGGTGGTAACTGTCACATGATGGGTTCTTATGTTCTTCACAACTCACCCGTGAAAAGGACAGTTCCGACCAAAGGGTGCAAAAGCTACAAAGGCAAGTCATTGCACTAGTGTGGACTCAGATGAAGTGCTAAGCAGGCGGCAGTGCTTCTCTCACATTGAGAACTTCAGGAGTCTTTCTCTTGATAATTCACACCTGTGCTCTAGTGTGGGTAAAGTAGGAGGAAAAAAAAGATTTTTTATTCCTCCCACCCTTCTACCATCATCCAAGAGTGCCTATCACTAATGATGTCATTTTTATTTTATTTATTTTTAAGACATTTCTTTCTTTTTTAAAATTTATTTATTTAATTTATTTATTTTTGGCTGTGTTGCGTCTTCGTTGCTGTGTGCGGGCTTTCTCTAGTTGTGGCGAGCGGGGGCTTCTCTTGTTGCGGAGTGTGGGCTCTAGGCGCGCGGGCTTCAGTAGTTGCAGCACGTGGGCTCAGTAGTTGTGGTGCAAGGCTTAGTTGCTCCGCGGCATGTGGGATCTTCCCAGATCCAGGGATCGAACCCGTGTCCCCTGCATTGGCAGGCAGATTCTCAACCACTGCGCCACCAGGGAAGCCCCACTAATAATGTCATTTTAAAGTAATTCCTACAGTTGAGTGGGAAGGATGGGATTAGAATCACTAAAATGCAGTCTGTGGCCTGCTTAGTTGATTATGAAAGTTTAATGAATCATAGCCAGCATTTTCATTAGAAAATGAAATTGAATAGAAAATATCAGAATATTCTACTATATGAAGTATCTTAACATATTAAGGGTAGGTATCATGTTATGAAAATGAGGTTTTAGATTATATATATGTATGTAAGTGTATATCTATACACACGTACTAGCATATATTTTGGATCAGCAGGTAAAATGAACAGCAGGTAAAGTGTATTTCTTATTGTTTTTTATAGTTAAGAAAAAGCTTGAAAGTCACTTACTTAAATAAGTATTTTAGTCATACTTTTGTGTATTTGGGATGACTAATTTAGTTTTGAAATGATAACCGAAAAAAAAAAAAAGACTGCATTGAAGGGGCTAATTGAAATTTGAAGACCTACTAGAGTATTCTGAACCTGTCGGGGTTTCTATTACCTCCATTGAAATTCTGACTTTAAATCTTAGATCATTTCACTTGTGGTGTAGTATAACCTGTGTATCCAGAAGTCTTTCAAGAGGACAGTAACGTAATACCAGTTGGTAAATAGGAACTAGGTGAATATGTAACAGCGTTATGGTTTAGACTGGATCCTCTTCTTTTTCTCGGGCATGTGGTTTTAACGTACACCACCACACATGCACAAGCTTGCCGGTGACTGACAAAGAGAGAAATATTTTCAGATGCAACGTGTTAAGAAGTTCATAGTCTGCATGAAAGTATCAAGATACAAAAGAAGTGAGAATCCATGCTTGAGTTTTTAAGTAAGCTAGCAATACCCCTGCCTACTTGCCCTGTGTTTTGCTAATACTTCCATAATTCAGATGCAGTAGTCCCTTGAGAAATGTCTACTTGTTTACTTGATCTAGAAAAATACATAAAAGGTGAGATTCTTCTTGATATTTTTCAGAATTGAGGATTTATACTTTTATACTAATATTTTAATTCACTATATTTGTATGTCTAATAGGTTTTTTAATGCTCAAAATCTTCATATTATATACAATAAGTAGTTAGATAGATATTCTTAAAAAGTTCATAAATTTAATCATATAAGTTTAAAAATATGTTCCTGTGTTTATGTAGGTGCCCTAATTTGCTATATAATATTTTTTCTAGATTCTGTTTAGGTTATAGATACCAGCTTAGGTAAATTTAATTCATTTGACACAAGTATATATATAAAATATTACTATCTTAGCAAATATAGTCAGATGTTTTTTCACAAATCCAGTCTTAAAGTTATGAAGGACTATATGTTCGATGCACATCAGTTTTCTAACTTTAATTATATAAACTAAATGAGAATGACCAATTCATTAGAATATAAGCAGTGCTTTGCTAGATCAGGCCTACTGTTGTTTTTTTTTGTCATTTTTTTTAACCTTTTATTTATTTATTTTTACTTTTTATTTTCTTTAACATCTTTATTGGAGTATAATTGCTTTACAATGGTGTGTTAGTTTCTGCTTTATAACAAAGTGAATCAGCTATACATATACATATATCCCCACATCTCTTCCCTCTTGCGTTTCCTTCCCTCCCACCCTCTCTATCCCACCCCTGTAGGTGGTCACAAAGCACCGAGCTGATCTCCCTGTGCTATGCGGCTGCTTCCCACTAGCTATCTGTTTTACATTTGGTACTGTATATATGTCCATGCCACTCTCTCACTTTCTCCCAGCGTACCCTTCCCCCTCCCCGAGTCCTCAAGTCCATTCTGTAGTAGGTCTGCATCTCTATTCCCATCCTGCCCCTAGGTTCTTCATGACCTTTTTTTTTTTTTACATTCCTTATACATGTGTTAGCATGCAGTATTTGTTTTTCTCTTTCTGACTGACTTCACTCTGTATGACAGACTCTAGGTCCATCCACCTCACTACAAATAACTCAATTTCATTTCTTTTTATGGCTGAGTAATATTCCATTGTATATATGTGCCACATCTTCTTTATCCATTCATCTGTCCATGGACACTTAGGTTGCTTCCATGTCCTGGCTATTGTAAATAGAGCTGCAATGAACATTGTGGTACATGACTCTTTTTGAAGTATGGTTTTCTCAGGGTATATGCCCAGTAATGGGAGTGCTGGGTCGTATGGTAGTTCTATTTGTAGTTTTTAAAGGAACCTCTATACTGTTCTCCATAGTGCCTATATCAATTTACATTCCCACCAAGAGTGTATGAGGGTTCCCTTTTCTCCACACCCTCTCCAGCATTTATTGTTTGTACATTTTTTGATGATGGCCATTCTGAGTGGTGTGAGATGATACCTCATTGTAGTTTTGATTTGCATTTCTCTAATGATTAATGATGTTGAGCATTCTTTCATGTGTTTGTCAGCAATCTGTATATCTTCTTTGGAGAAATGTCTGTTTAGGTCTTCTGCCCATTTTTGGATTGGGTTGTTTGTTTTTTTGATGTTGAGCTGCATGAGTTGCTTGTATGTTTTGGAGATTAATCCTTTGTCAGTTGCTTCATTTGCAAATATTTTCTCCCATTCTGAGAGTTGTCTTTTGGTCTTGTTTATGGTTTCCTTTGCTGTGCAAAAGCTTTTAAGTTTCATTAGGTCCCATTTGTTTATTTTTCTTTTTATTTCCTTTTCTCTATGAGGTGGGTCAAGAAGGATCTTGCTGTGATTTTTGTCATAGAGTGTCTGGCCTTACATTTAGGTCTTTAATCCATTTTCAGTTTATTTTTGTGTATGGTGATAGAGAGTGTTCTAATGTCATTATTTTACATGTAGCTGTCCAGTTTTCCCAGCACCACTTATTGAAAAGGCTGTCTTTTCTCCATTGTATATTCTTGCCTCCTTTATCAAAGATAAGGTGACCATATGTGCATGGGTTTATCTCTGGGATTTCTATCCTGTTCCATTGATCTGTATTTCTGTTTTTGTGCCAGTATCATACTGTCATGATTACTGTAGCTTTGTAGTATAGTCTGAAGTCAGGGAGCCTGATTCCACCAGCTCTGTTTTTTTCCCTCAAGACTGCTTTGGCCATGCAGGGTCTTTTTTGTTTCCATAAAAACTGTGAAATTTTTTGTTCTACTTCTGTCAAAAAAGCCAGTGGTAGTTTGACACGGATTGTATTGAATCTGTAGATTGCTTTGGGTAGTATAGTCATTTTCACAATGTTGATTCTTCCAATCCAAGAACATGGTATATCTCACCATCTGTTTGTATCATCTTTTTTTTTTTTTTTTTTTTTTTTTTTGTGGTACGTGGGCCTCTCACTGTTGTGGCCTCTCCTGTTGCAGAGCACAGGCTCCGGATGCGCAGGCTCAGCGGCCATGGCTCACGGGCCTAGCCGCTCCACGGCGTTTGAGATCTTCCTGGACCGGGGCACAAACCCGTGTCCCCTGCATCGGCAGGCGGACTCTCAACCACTGCGCCATCAGGGAAGCCCTGTTTGTACCATCTTTAATTTCTTTCATCAGTGTCTTATAATTTTCTGCATACAGGTCTTTTGTCTCCTTAGGTAGGTTTATTCCTAGGTATTTTCTTCTTTTTGTTGCAATGGTAAATGGGAGTGTTTCCTTAATTTCACTTTCAGATTTTTCATCATTAGTGTATAGGAATGCAAGAGATTTCTGTGCATTAATTTTATATCCTACTTTACCAAATTTATTGTTTAGTTCTAGTAGTTTTCTAGTAGCATCTTTAGGATTCTCTATGTATAGTATCATGTCATCTACAAACAGTGACAGCTTTACTTCTTCTTTCCTGATTTGGATTCCTTTTATTTCTTTTTCTTCTCTTTGATGTGGCTAAAACTTCCAAAACAATGCTGAATAATAGTGATGAGAGTGGGCAAACTTGTCTTGTTCCTGATCTTAGTGGAATTGCTTTCAGTTTTTCACCATTGAGGACGATGTTGGCTGTGGATTTGTCATATATGGTCTTTATTATGTTGAGGTAAGTTCCCTCTGTGCCTACTTTCTGGAGGGTTTTTGTCATAAATGGGTGTTGAATTTTGTCAGGAGTTCTTGCTGCATCTCTTGAGTTGATCATACGGCTTTTCTCCTTCAGTTTGTTAATGTGGTTTATCACATTGATTGATTTGCGTATATTGAAGAATCCTTGCATTCCTGGGATAAACCGCAGTTGATCATGGTGTATGATACTTTAATGTGCTCTTGGATTCTGTTTGCTAGTATTTTGTTGAGGATTTTTGCATCTGTGTTCATCAGTGATATTGGCCTGTAGTTTTCTTTCTTTGTGACATCTTTGTCTGGTTTGGTATCAGGGTGATGGTGGCCGTGTAGAATGAGTTTGGGAGTGTTCCTTCCTCTGCTATATTTTGGAAGAGTTTGAGAAGGATAGGTGTTAGCTCTTCTCTAAATGTTTGATAGAATTCGCCTGTGAAGCCATCTGGTCCTGGGGTTTTGTTTGCTGGATAATTTTTTTTTAATTTTAAAAAAAATTTTAGTTTATTTATGGCTGTGTTGGGTCTTTGTTTCTGTGAGAGGGCTTTCTCTAGTTGCAGCAAGTGGGGGCCACTCTTCATCACGGTGCACGGACCTCTCGCTATCGCAGCCTCTCGTTGTGGAGCAGAGGCTCCAGACACGCAGGTTCAGTAATTGTGACTCACAGGCCTAGCCACTCCGCGGCATGTGGGATCTTCCCACACCGGGGCACGAACCCGTGTCCCCTGCATCGGCAGGCGGATTCTCAACCACTGCGCCACCTGGGAAGCCCTGTTGGATGATTTTTAATCAGTTTCAATTTCACTGCTTGTGATTGGTCTGTTTATATTTTGTATTTCTTCCTGGATCAGTCTCGGAGGTTGTGCTTTTCTAAAAATTTGTCCATTTCTTCCAGCTTGTCCATTTTATTGGCATATAGTTGCTTGTAATAATCTCTCATGATCCTTTGTATTTCTGCAGTGTCACTTATTACTTCTCCTTTTTCATTTCTAATTCTATTGATTTGAGTCTTCTCTCTTTTCTTGATGAGTCTGGCAAATGGTTTATCAATTTTGTTTATCTTCTCAAAGAACCAGCTTTTAGTTTTATAGATCTTTGCTATTGTTTCCTTCATTTCTTTTTTATTTATTTCTGATCTGATCTTTATGATTTCTTTCTTTCTGCTAACTTTGGGGTTATTTTGTTCTTTCTCTAATTGCTTTAGGTGTAAGGTTAGGTTGTTTATTTGAGATGTTTCTTGTTTCTTAACGTAGGATTGTATTGCTATAAACTTCCCTCTTAGAACTGCTTTTGCTGCATCCCATAGGTTTTGGGTCATTGTATTTTCATTGTCATTTGTTTCTAAGTATTTTTTGATTTCCTCAGTGATCTCTTGGTTATTAAGTAGTGTATTATTTAGCCTCCATGTGTTTGTATTTTTTACAGATTTTTTTCCTGTATTTGATATCTAGTCTCATAGCGTTGTGGTCGGAAAAGATACTTGATACAATTACAATTTTCTTAAATTTACCAAGGCTTGATTTGTGACCCAAGATATGATCTATCCTGGAGAATGTTCCATGATCACTTGAGAAGAAAGTGTATTCTGTTGTTTTTGGATGGAATGTCCTATAAATATCAATTAAGTCCATCTTGTTTAATGTATCATTTAAAGCTTGTGTTTCCATTTATTTTCATTTTGGATGATTTGTCCATTGCTGAAAGTGCGGTGTTAAAGTCCCCTACTATGATTGCATTACTGTCGATTTCCCCTTTTATGGCTGCTAGCATTTGCCTTATGTATTGAGGTGCTCATATGTTGGGTGTATAAATATTTACAATTGTTATATCTTCTTCTTGGATTGATCCCTTGATAATTATGTGGTGTCCTTCTTTGTCTCTTATAATAGTCTTTGTTTTAAAGTCTATTTTGTCTGATAGAGAATTGCTACTCCAGCTTTCTTTTGATTTCCATTTGAATGGAATATCTTTTTCCTCCCCTCACTTTCAGTCTGTATGTCTTCCTAGGTCTGAAGTGGGTCTCTTGTAGACAGCATATATATGGGTTTTGTTTTTGTATCCATTCAGCCAGTCTGTGTCTTTTGGTTGGAGCATTTACATTTAAGGTAATTATGGATATGTATGTTCCTATTACCATTTTCTTAATTGTTTTGGGTTTGTTATTGTAGGTCTTTTCCTTCTCTTGTGTTTTCTACCTAGAGAAGTTCCTTTAGCATTTGTTGTAAAGCTGGTTTGGTGGTTCTGAATTCTCCTAGCTCTTGCTTATCTGTAAAGGTTTTAATTTCTCCCTCAAATCTGAATGAAATCCTTGCTTGGTAGAGTAATCTTTGTTGTAGGTTTTTCCCTTTCATCACGTTAAATATGTCCTGCCACTCCCTTCTGGCTTGAAGAGTTTCTGCTGAAAGATCAGTTGTTAACCTTATGGGGATTCCCTTGTATGTTATTTGTTGTTTTTCCCTTGCTGCTTTTAATATTTTTTTCTTTAATTTCTGATTGTTTGATTAATATGTGTCTTGGTGTGTTTCTCCTTGGATTTATCCTGTATGGTACTCTCTGCACTTCCTGGACTTGACTATTTCCTTTTCCATATTAGGGAAGTTTTCAACTATAATCTCTTCAAATATTTTCTCAGTCCCTTTCTTTTTCTCTTCTTCTTCTGGGACCCCAATAATTCGAATGTTGGTGTGTTTAATGTTGTCCCAGAGGTCTCTGAGACTGTTCTCAATTCTTTTCATTCTTTTTTCTTTATTCTACTCTGCAGTCGTTATTTCCACTCTTTTATCTTCTAGGTCACTTATCCGTTCTTCTGCCTCAGTTATTCTGCTATTGATTCCTTCTAGAGTTTTTAAATTTCATTTATTGTGTTGTTTGTCATTGTTTGTTTTCTCTTTAGTTCCTCTAGGTCCTTGTTAAATGTTTCTTGTATTTTCTCCATTCTGTTTTGAAGATTTTGGATCATCTTTACTGTCATTACTCTGAATTCTTTTTCAAGTAGACTGCCTATTTCCTCTTCATTTGTTTGGTCTGGTGGGTTTTTCCCTTGCTCCTTCATCTCTTGTGTGTTTTTCTGTCTTCTCATTTTGCTTATCTTACTGTGTTTGGGGTCTCCTTTTTGCAGGCTTCAGGTTCGTAGTTCCCATTGTTTTTGGTGTCTGCCCCCGGTGGCTAAGGTTGGTTCAGTGGGTTGTGTAGGCTTCCTGGTGGAGGGGACTAGTGCCTGTGTTCTGCTGGATGTGGTGGATCTTGTCTTTCTGGTAGGCAGGTCCACGTCTGGTGGTGTGTTTTGGGGTGTCTGTGACCTTATGATTTTAAGCATCGTCTCTGCTAATGGGTGGGGTTTTGTTCCTGTCTTGCTAGTTGTTTGGCATGGGGTATGCAGCACTGTAGCTTGCTGGTCGTTGAGTGGAGCTGGGTCTTGGCATTGACATGGAGATCTCTGGGTAATTTTCGCTGTTTGAAATTACGTGGAGCTGGGAGGTCTCTGGTGGACCAATATCCTGAACTTGGCTCTTCCACCTCAGAGGCACAGCCCTGATGCCCAGCCAGAGCTCCAAGACGGCTCAGAATTAAAGGGAGAAAGAAAAAGGAAGGGAGGAAGGAAGGAAGGATTGAAGTAATTAAAAAAAAAGAAAGAACAGAGCAACCAGACCAAAAATCAAATCCACCAATGATAACAAATGCTAAAAACTATACTAAAAAAAAAACAGGGCTTCCCTGGTGGCACAGTGGTTGAGAGTCTGCCTGCTAATGCAGGGGACATGGGTTCGAGCCCTGGTCTGGGAGAATCCCATGTGCCGCGGAGCAACTAGGCCCGTGAGCCACAACTACTGAGCCTGCACGTCTGGAGCCTGTGCTCTGCAACAGGAGAGGCCGCGATAGTGAGAGGCCCGCGCGCCGCGATGAAGAGTGGCCCCCGCTTGCCACAACTAGAGAAAGCCCTTGCACAGAAATGAAGACCCAACACAGCCAAAAATTAATTAATTAATAAACTCCTACCCCAACATCTACTTTAAAAAAAAAACAAAAACAAGAAACAAACAAAGAAAAACAGACAGAACTCTAGGACAAATGGTAAAAGCAAAGCTATACAGACAAAATCACACACAGAAGCATACACATACACACTCACAAAAAGAGGAAAAAGGGGGGAAAAAAATATATATATATCATTGCTCCCGAAGTCCATATCCTCAATTTGGGATGATTTGTTGTCTATTCAGGTATTCCACAGGTGCAGGTACATCATGTTGATTGTGGAGATTTAATCCGCTGCTCCTGAGGCTGCTGGGAGAGATTTCCCGTTCTCTTCTTTGTTCGCACAGCTCCCGGGGTTCGTCTTTGGATTTGGACCCGCTGCGTGTAGGTCACCTGAGGGCGTCTTGTTCTTCGCTCAGACAGGATGGGGTTAGAGGAGCAGCTGATTCGGGGGCTCTGGCTCACTCAGGTTGGGGGGAGGGAGGGTTACGGATGCTGGGCGAGCTTGCGGCAGCAGAGGCTGGTGTGATGTTGCACCAGCTGGAGGCGCGCCGTGCGTTCTCCCGGGGAAGTTGTCCGTGGATCCCGGGACCCTGGCAATGGCGGGCTGCACAGGCTCCCGGGAGGGGAGTTGGGGATAGTGACCTGTGCTCGCCCACAGGCTTCTTGGTGGTGGCAGCAGCAGCCTTAGCGTTTCATGCCCGTCTCTGGGGTCCGCGCTTTTAGCCGCGGCTCACGCCCGTCTCTGGAGCTCCTTTAAGCAGCGCTGTTAATCCCCTCTCCTCGCGCACCGGGAAACAAAGAGGTAAGAAAAAGTCTCTTGCCTCTTTGGCAGGTCCAGACTTTTCCCCAGACTCCCTCCCTCCTAGCCGTGGCGCACTAAGCCCTTCGGGCTGTGTTCACACCGCCAACCCCAGTCCTCTCCCTGCGCTCTGACCGAAGCCCGAGCCTCAGCTCCCAGCCCCGCCCGTGCCGGCGGGTGAGCAGACAAGCCTCTCGGGCTGGTGAGTGCCGGTCGGCACCGATCCTCTGTGCGGGAATCTCCCCGCTTTGCCCTCCGCACCCCTGTTGCTGCGCTCTCCTCCGCGGCTCCGAAGCTCCCCTCTCTGCCGCCCGCAGTCTCCGCCCGCGAAGGGGCTTCGTAGTGTGTGGAAACTTCTCCTTCACAGCTCCCTCCCACTGGTGCAGGTCCCGTCCCTATCCTTTTGTCTCTGTTTTTTCTTTTTTCTTTTGCCCTACCCAGGTACGCGGGGAGTTTCTTGCCTTTTGGGAGGTCTGAGGTCTTCTGCCAGCGTTCAGTAGGTGTTCTGTAGGAGCTGTTCCACGTGTAGATGTATTTCTGATGTATCTGTGGGGAGGAAGGTGATCTCTGCGTCTTACCCTTCTGCCATCTTGAAGCTCCTCCAGGCCTATTGTTCATCACAGTTTGTTGATTGGAGGGGCGTAAAGAATAGGTACCCCTGCCCTCTGGGGCAGGAATTTCAGAAAGCCAGAAATGTTCCCCAGATGGAGGATTCTGAGCCTTCGATTTCTTGTAAAATAAGTGTCCAGAAAGTCCACTAGAGCATTGTTGGGAAGCTCAAATGATATAAATATATTGAAGTGCTTTGTCCATAGAGGGTACTCAAGAAAGGTTAAGTTTCTAGCCCTTTATTCCTTTTAATGATAGTATTAATAACTTACACTGTTACCATCCAATAAAACAGTTCTCCTCATGTGACTTCCCTGCTTGAAAATGTTTTGGGCGCTCTGCCGCCCACATATTAAATGTGGCTTCTTAACAGGGCTTACCGTCCCCTCACATCCTCGTGCCAGCCTCTCCTCCAGCCACATGGTGTCATGTCGTTCCTCATGGTCCCTCCAGCCCAGCCACACTCAGGCTCATGAGTTCATACCATTCCTCAGGCACACACCTCTGAGCTTTGTACAAGAGGCTCCTTTTATTTGAAATGCTTTTCCACCCTTTCACCCCTGAAATTTTCTCTTCACTCTTTAAGTCCAGATGTCACGTCCTTTGTGAACCTTTCTTGAGCCTTCTAAATAGTTGCCTATTCTTCCTCTGTGTTCCTACAAAAATTTGATGATTGTTTTGTTATAACATTCATCATGTTCATTTTGGTCGTTTACATATGTGTATTTACCACTGTTTTTAGATCCCCTTAAGGACAGGGACCAAGTCTTACTAATCTTTGTCTTATGGCACTTACCCAGTAGCTGGCACCATTTATAGGCCCTCAGTAAATGTCAGTGAGTGAGTGGGTGGATAGGTTAGTTTGTCTTATTTTGGACATCTTCACATGATTTGAGGAATTCCCCAGGCTTTGTTCTTTCCTCCTATCAGACCTGAAATTCCCGCAACAGTCTTTGAACAAAGGTGGACGTGCTATCTGCCAATGGTTGCCATCAAGAACTATACACATTGGTAAAGGAGAAGGGGACTCCACTGTCCTTGAAGCATTAAAATCCCAGAAACCTTAAAAGTTGTGAACATTAGCAATACTGTAACTAGTACTCTTATTTTCCAGTAATTAAAAAAAAAATAGTAATAGGTCCGAAGCTGTATCACAGGAATTTTTTTCTCAAAAAATTTGGAAACTTAATGGCATGTAAGGAACCAAGCAGTGGAATGCAGAGGAAATATTAGGGATATTCACCCGCCTTGTCAGTATGGACAAATTAACTTGGATGCAAAATGCCAGTAACAGAAATCAATTAAAAAAAAAACAAACCTCAAGGTAAATACAAAGAGTTAAATCTGATAACAAGGTCCAGAAGGCGTGGAGGTCTGGATCAATGGAAAGGGGAGAAAGAGGCCAGTGATGTTCCAGTGATACAGTCTCGAGGTGTAGTAAGTATTTGTTTATAGTGGAGTCATATTTTATGCAAGAACACAGTGTTCATGTTTGTGCCTAAAGTAAAATTGTATGAAATCAGTGTTCCTTGAATATTTTTAGGAAGAGGCCAAGATGGAGAGAGAACAACATATGCAAAAGCTGTCAGAGAACTTGCCTTCTTGGTGGAAGGGCAATATATCCAGGATGGATATATTCCAGTGGCTGGAAAGAAAGCTGGATGGGTTAATGGGGCTGGTCAGAAGGGGCTTTGAAAGTAAGAGAGTGGTGGATTGATGCCGAAAGATTCCTAAGTTGGAAAGTGACACAGTCAGATTTGCATGATTAAAAGATCATGATAGTGTTAATGTGTTTGAAAGATTATGATGACTTCAGTGTAGAGATTAAGACTGGAGTCCTGCAGAATATTGAGAGGTTGTTGAGGTTATCCAGTGTAGGGGTAATAATGAACGTTACCCGGTGCGAACCGAGAGAATTCCAAGAGAATACAAAGTACTTACACTTAAATCTGCGGGGG
The DNA here is from genome assembly GCF_008692025.1 of Phocoena sinus. NCBI lineage: Eukaryota > Metazoa > Chordata > Mammalia > Artiodactyla > Phocoenidae > Phocoena > Phocoena sinus. The sequence goes on along the minus strand of NC_045767.1, from coordinate 126,440,838 downwards.
AGGCAAGTTCTAACCATTGCCTCCCTAGGGAACTTTATCCCTTATGGAGTATTCACGTATCCTCTGTTAAAGCCTGGTAGAGGATTGTACTTGGCTTGAAGAAACTATACTTCGTTCTAAGTCAGACTATGGCACAAAAATTTGGTTGAATACAGCTTTGTTTATGTAATGTGTGTAGTTACAACATATAAATCTGAGTAGATTGCATTTTGTATTGTACTTGAGAAATAACTTAAAGTTTACTTTTATAACATAGCCTGTTTTTGCAGCATTTCCTCAGGTGAGTGCATTGATTTCCCCTAAGTCAGCATTTTGTAAATGTTGACTCTTTCAGTTCTTTATAGTGGCAGATATGAGACTGGTAGCTTTGGCATGATCCTCACCGAATTGCTTACCTTTTCAGGAAGCACATGTATTATACTACATGTTGTCATGGAAATAAACATTATGAGATGGAAAAGAGGTTTCTTCCAAGACAAAAGAAGAAAAATTCTGTAGAATCTCACTGATCAAAAATTAAATACTCATGTTGTTATTTGTATGTAGTTCTGAAAGCTTTAAGTCCGTAAATAGGCTTTCAGGGTTTTTTTTCATTAATTACAGGCTTTTTCCTTCTTTCCCACTTTCAAAATATGTTGATTTTGAGAGCATTTGTAATAATACTTCAATGTGTTAACATTATGATAAATTTTTAATAAAAACTTGTAATTTCTTACTCAGAAAATCATGGCGCTATAGAGTCTTGGCTAATACTTTAATCACCATTTTCTATAGAAAGCAGTGTGACCTTATTTCATAGGGCCATTGAAAATGAAAAGCTTTGTTATGTTTTCTTTCACAGCAGTTAGTGTTGTCTAGCTGTGCTGAAATTTTTCCTTTTTCTGTTTTCATCAGCAGTTCTTATAGCATTTTAGGACAGTGCCAGGGATACCTGTATTATGTATATAGGCTTTTTATTAGTGAATTGCTTTTTTCTTTATGGAGCAATTTTAATATACGTAGTGAAGACAACGGCTCATAATTGACAGTGAGACTTGTAAAAATTGGTGATTCTTTTTTAAAATATGAATTGTGTTTTGAAGAAGCACAGTGCAAGTAAGCTATAAATAGAAAAGTTGGGATCATTGGAAGATCTTTTAGTAACACAGTAAATTTATTTTGGTCAAATGAAAAAGGGAAAAAGGCACAAACTTGCTTTCAAAATGAATATTTAGTTAACTTTAGTTTCTGTTGCATCCTGTCTGTGGAGTACTCATCGTTTGGCCATTTGGAACTCAAGACTGTAGTTGGTAGACTCGAAGGGAACAGATATCCTCTTTTAACAGTAAAATGGTGGGTATCATTGATTAGTAGTAAAAAAAAAAATTATGTTTTTGTAATACTTTCAGCTTTTAAAAGTATCTTTTTATTCAGAGTGTACAGTAAGAGAATGTCATTAAAATTTTAAATGGGCATCATTTTCCCAATGAGGTGGCAGAGTCTGAGAAATGTCAAAAGAATTGTTCAGAGTCCTATCGTGATTTGAACCCAGTTATTTTGACTAAATAGTGCAGTTTTCTGTATGACAGGATAAAATCAGTGAATATATTTAGGGAGAACTAACTCTCTTTGGGATAGTCTAGAAAAGATTGCATAGGGCGGATAAACTAGGTAACTAGCAATTACTAAGATATGTTTCAAGTAACATTTTCATTGCATCTCAATTACATTTTAAAAATTTAGCTAAGATTCTAGTTAATATGACCCTTTATCATACCCTCCCTCTGGTGTATGCTACATTTTAGCAATAAGCAAAAGCTTCTTTGTTCACTATGGACAGAGCTTTGGGGAGATCTGATGTATTCTTTGTTTTTTTCAAGGAAGACTCGAATGTATTTGTGAGATCTGATTAGATCAAAGACTGAGTGATGTGCATCTCAGTTATAAGTGGATATAAATTCTATATTTTATTTGAAGCCTAAAGAAGATAGGGGTGAGAAAGGAAATTACTGTTTCTACAACCATCCCAAATTTCATTGTAGGCTTTAGGCTGCAGTAATAAATCAAGATAACTAGATTTGCTTAGCTAAGATGGATACATTTATTGGTTCCATTTTTAAATTTTGATATGAATAAGTAAACTGCTACCAGTTGCGTATGTTTCATCTCTTCTAATAATGTTTTATTGCCATCTGCTCCCCTGCATTTTGACATCATTAAACTAAACAGTCCACTTGCCATAAAGGCCTGACTGGAGCTGTCCATTGTCAAAACCATGGTGTGAAGCATATAAATATGCTCTATCTCTTTATGTAACAAATATATTTTTGTTTAGAATTATGGCTCTGATATAGGAAAAAATAAAAGTAGCAGCCATGAACTGCCCTCTTTTTTTTTTCTCTTTTAAATGTCCTCTTATTGGAATTCTTTCCCATGTTGGAACCTTCCCAGCTCTGATGCAAGTGCTCTGTGTTGAAAGCTCTTCTTTCTCCCCATTTTCGTCTCATCCTGGGATTAAAATATTAAATCTTTTGTAAGGGAAGATACCTGGATTTGTTCACATATGCTTTTCATAAAGAATTATTACTTCCTTAAGTCAGAAGAGAGAAAGACAAATGCCATATGATATCACTTATATGTGGAATCTAAAATATGACACAAATGAACATATCTATGGAACAGAAATAGTCTCACAGACATAGAGAACAGACTTGTGGTTGCCAAGGGGGAGGGGGCATAGGGGGAGGAAAGGATTGGGAGTTTGGGATTAGCAGATGCAAACTATTACATATAAGTTGGATAAACAGCAAGGTCCTACTGTATAGCACAGGGAACTATGTTCAATACCCTGTGATAAACCATAATGGAAAAGAATATGAAAAAGAATATATATGCATAACTGAGTCATTTTGCTATACAGCAGAAATTAACACAACATTGTAAATCAGCTCTACTTTGATAAAATTTTTAAAGAAAGAATTATTACTTCTTATTATTACACACCTGTCTTTGTAAATAAAGTTTTATTAGAGCACAGACATGCTCAATTACGTGTTGTCTGTGGCTCCTTTGGTGCTCCAGTGGCAGAGTTGAGTAGTTGCAACATAAACCGTATGGCCCACAAAGCCTAATATATTTACTCTCTAGCCATTTACAGAAAAAAAATTACCAACCCTAGGTTTAAACCACAGGAATAAGTAAAACTATGCTTGCTAATTCTGCATAGTAGATGCACACTTTATTGGGGGTCATGAGCAGTCTTGACAGGCACTAATCCTAAAGCACTCTGTTCACTTTGATTGAGAACATCACCCATAAGAAGATAAATTCTTTGGGGGCAGGTATCTTATTCTTGGGTGTATCTTTCATACCAGAAGAGTTCCTAGATCTAAAACGTTGAATGTGCTCACTAGGTAGCTCTTGAATGAGTGGATACTTTATTTCTTTTAACCATGTTAAGATCTTATGTCAGAGTATAAAATAATTGACATTTATGAAGCATTTCTTACACATTCAAGGAACTATAAGTAAACAATTATAGTACCTTATTTAACCCTCTCACACTTTGAGGTAGTTATTATTTTTGCTGTTTTACAGATGAGGAAACTAAGTCCCCAAATGATGGAACTTCGAAGTTCACACTAGAAATTAGAAGAACGAGGAGCCCAAGTGTCTCTTAATGTCAGTCATTATGCTAGAGATACTGCTCCCTCCAGCATAAAATAGCTGAGCAATGTTCTCTGCTTTTAAAAGATATGAAATTCAAGCATAACTTTGGATAATGATAATATAATTTTGTTTATTTTAGAGATCTAATGACTTTAATTGAGAAAGATACCTTAGAGAATTAATAGTAGTAATGGAAACGTAAGGAGTATCCCAGGTTTTACATTTTCCAGTAACTTGTATTCATCATTAGAGACATGTTTGGTATTGTTTGACATGGGGAGCTCTTCTTAAATTTTCTTTCCCTTTCTGCTTCAGTTGTTTTGCCTACCTTAAAAGAATCCTATTTATATGAGCACTCAAGTCTGAGGTCACTTTCTCCTTTATTTCTAAGACTAGGTTGCTTTCTCACTTAAATGAATAGGTGAACATTGGTGGGAAAATGGTAAAAAGCCAAGCCCATTTGGATTTCATGTTACTTTGGCAATAAAATATGTGAGAACTCTAGATATAATGTGAGTATAAATAATTTTAATATATGTCCTTATGGTTTTCTCATTCAAATATGAGTAAAATTCTACAAATTTAATATTTTAAATAAATTCTTAGCTTACACAGTCTGTATGAGTTTACCAGTGATCCTCTTTAGTACGCCTGAGGTCATGAATCATGTCTCAGATTTGTGGGGTTTTTTAACTATTTTATCTGATTTTGTTTTGTTTCTTTATTTCCCCCCCTCCCCTCCCTCTCTCTCCCTCCCCCATGCCTCTCTCTTAGCATGAAGCACATTGAGTGCCCCTGATTAGAGCATGGTCTTGTCTTCCCATTATAAAATTCGATATTGGAACAGTGGTATTGAGATGATTTAGAAAACTCTGTAAGTGATAAATAATTTGTTGGTTTTTAATAGAATGTTGGCAAAAACAGATATTTTTTAAAGATCTGTTATCTTTATTTACAAGGTACAGACTGTGTTTCTTTTAGGTGTAACTCTGACCAAATGAAAGTTTTCTATGTAAGGTTAGTTAGTAGGGTGATAAAGGCAAGTCTTTGTATCCCGAATTTTAATGATGTGTGAAGCAAAAAATTGAAAAAGAAGAGAAAACCTAATCCAAGTCCCCACACTCACTTTAATTAAGACACGCGAGATCTGGTTTAATCTGCGTTCTTAAGAGTTGAAAGGCTGGTTGCTAATGGAAGAAACAAACCTCCTGAAGTTGCGGAAATATTCGATACTTTGAGGCTTGGGTGCACCTGTTCCAATTCTTTATGGTGTACATACCAGCATTCTCCACTGCTTAGGGAAATGATAATAGTTTAATCTGTCCAATTTTGCTTTTAATCATTGAATTAAAGATTTTTTTGATTTCACTTAACAAAAGTTGTACAAACCTCTCTAGAATGTATTTTCCTCTGGTCCTAGATCTTGGCTTAACATTAAACCTTTTCTATTTCTACTGGATATGATTTCATGCCTGGATTATGAAGAGTAGACTGTTGTTTATGCTTTCAACGTAAGGGGCTTGACAGACAAAACGCACAGATTCTATGCTTCTCATGGCCACCATCTATTTGAGGCGGCTGGGGACAGGACAGAGAAGAACGCGCTTGCTGCCCGTGATAATATGCAAGTGTGTTGCCATCACTGCTACCCAATTTATTATGTGTAAGATTTCTACCATACCTTCGTGAACATATTCTCTGAGATGTTGAATTATAATGCTGTATCTCCCCAAGAGTGCCAGAGTGTCACTGTGATGTAGCCCAGTTATTTATATGAGGACACCATTAGCCTCAGTGTTTATAACAGGAATATCCCTTGTGGTAGAGCCAGTTGTTTTTCACACCATAAAACCTCACATATGACTTCTCGGTCCAGGCTGTAAACATCTGTCCTTTTTCTTTTGAGGGAGAATGTTAAGATTCTTAATTTCAGCCTTATTTCTGACTTAATGAGAATGAAATATTACAGGATTCTTAAAACATATTTTATGGTTATCCATAGATTTACTGCTATAACTTTCTCTGTTGCTTCCTCTTAATTCAAATATAGTAGTTGAAATATTTACATCCATATAGTTTGTACAACAAAAATGGATTCAACATTTAATGCTACAGACCTCTTTGTCTTTAGCAAAAGCATTAGATCTATAATTATATTTCCCTTTCTGAAGCAGTTTATATAAATTCTCTGAAATGTTTCTCAAAACATAAAGAATTAGCTTTATAGCCATATGTTATATTTTAAGAACTTTGAAGCCATTAATTATAATGGCTGAAAAGGATGGACAGCCAGGTCGAGGAAAATAAAGTTAGATCTCTGTAATAAACTTATATATATATATTTTTTTTTGCAGTACGCAGGCCTCTCACTGTTGTGGCCTCTCCCATTGCGGAGCACAGGCTCCGGACGCGCAGGCTCAGTGGCCATGGCTCACGGGCCCAGCTGCTCCGTAGCATGTGGGATCAGAATCAGTCCCCGGCATCGGTAGGCAGACTCTCAACCACTGCGCCACCAGGGAAGCCCATAAACTTATCTTTTACAGGTACATGAAGGACTTAAAAGTGATAATCTAAGATGTTAGGCATACCAGGGCAAATAAAAAAATAATGCTTTCATACATTATTCCTAAGTTTACCATAGCAGCCTTATTAGGAAAATTAAAATAGCAGAAGATAATCATCATTATCATTATCCCCTCCTTCTAAACTGGTCTAGAAGTTAGTACTTCCACATTTAGATCACAGTCAAGAAGATCTGCCTTCATATTTTCTTGGGTCAAGGTAGTGCCTGGCAAAGAGCTTGGCACACAGTAAGCACATAATAATTATTTGGTGAACGAGTGCTTAGGGACATAGGCTTTGGAGTCAGATAGAATTGGTTTTGGATCCCATGTTCTCTACTCTGCTTCTTTGGCTTCCATGATGCACTCTCCTGGTTTTTCTCCTACCTCTCTCTCTGTTCCCAAAGTATTTCCGTCATTTGTCTTGTACCTTCGGAGCTTTTCTATTTCATGCCACTCTTTCCCTGAACAATTTCATTTATTCCCACAGCCTCAGTTGTCATCAGTATGCTAACTCTTGAATCATTCTTCTAGCTCAGATCTTTTTCCTGAGTTCATATATTCAGTAGACTGTCTACACTTAGATGAACCACGAGCACCTCCAACTCAAAAAAAAAAAAAAAGGCTTGAGCTCTATGAGGGAAAGGACGAAACATGTACACCTACTCTACTGGGTACCTGCGTATAACATAGTACCTGCCACACCGTAGGCTGCAGGTATACACTTGACTGAATAGATATCTGTAATTAAACTGATTATCTTTCCATCATCCTAGCACTAACCCCACTATAACATAATTGACTAATTACTGGTCTGTAACCTTCTTTAAACTCCATGAGGGCAGAAATCCTATCTGTCTTATTTGCAGCAGTTAAGCCTAGTGCATTATTTGGTATATAGTAGTTATTCAAAAAATATTTGCTTCGTTTTATTGCTGTACATGTCTTTGGGCAAATCACTTATCCTTTCTGAGCTTTGTATTCCTGACCCATCAAACAGTAATAATATTACCTTATATTGTTGTTGTAAAGATGAAACAATTCAGTTTAATATGTATAAAATTTTTCTTTAACTTTTTACTATAAAAAAAGTTCAAATACACACATAAACGTGTAACTAGAGACTTAGTTTCTTCTACATGTATATTGCAAGGAGTGGGGAGATGGAAAGGATTACAGACTAAAAGATTTAGGAGACATACACCAAATGTAGTATATGGACCTTCCTTATTTGGATCCTGATTAATATTGTGTTGGGGTGTGTGTGGTAAGCCGAATAATGCCCCCCCAAAGATGTCCATATCCTAATATCCAGAGCCTGTGAATATGTTATATTGCATGTCGAAGGGGAATTAGGGATGCAGATGGAATTACGATTGTTTATCACCTGACTTTAAAATAGGAATATTATCCTGGTGGGCCCATTGTAATCACGAGGGCCTTTAAAACTGGAAGAGGGAAGCAAAGAGAGAGTTAGAGTGCTGTAGCATGAGAAGGACTCAACCTGCTGGCTTTGAGATGGTGGATGAACCATGGTATTTGAGCAGCTCTAGAAGCTGGAAAAAAGCAAGGAAATGGATTTTCCCTAGAGCTTTCAGGAGGAAACTCAGCCCTGCCAACGCCTTGACTTTGGCCCGGTAATATCAGTGTAGGAAAACTGTAAAATAATACACTTGTGCTGTTTTTAAGTCGATGCGGTTTTAGTAATTTGTTACAGCAGCGAGAGAAAACTAATACAGAGGTTAATCAGAAGTAAATTGGAAAATTGGTTATTTGATAATGATAAGGAGATTTTTGTTTTATTTTAGGTGTGATAATGGTATTATGGGTAGATTTTTAAAAAGAGTACTCTTAGAAATGATGTTGAAATATTATGGATTAAATGATAAATCTTGAATTTGCTGCAGGACAGTTCAGAGACGGCAGGGGAGTGAGCGAATATAGTCGAAACATGATTGGTTATCAGGTGATACGTTGTAAAGCTTGATTGTTTTCCTCTTTATTAAATTTTATGGGTTTTTAAAATAATGAATTGTTTCCGTAGCATCCTCTAAAGATGATCAATGTGGTTTTTTTACATTCCAGGATCATTGTGAGTTCATGTTAACTTATTTGAAGTATTTCAATCCTTTGTAGTTATTATTATTATTAATGCTCAGGCTGTCTCATCTGCTTCTTTAAGTCCATTTGATACAACTCTAGTTCTTTGATAGCGTTCTTGCTTTCTACTTCGACAAGATATTCTGGACTTTCCATGTTCATTGTTTGTCCCAATCCTAGAATCAGCAGTTTCTCTAAGGAGTCTGGTTCCTTTCAGTGGGAAGACAATAATTTTGGTGCCAGAGTCATTCATTCTCTAAACAAAGATTTGTTAAGCAACATGCTGGGGACTGTTCTAGGTGCCAGAGATACAGCAATGAACGAAACAGACAGTGTCCCTGGCCTCAAGGTGTGGAGAGAGAGATAAAAAGCAATAAGAAGAATATAAAATATGTTAGATGGGGATGATAAACCAGTTAAGGAGTATAGAGAATGCTGGTTTGGAGGGAGAGGGTTGCTGTTTTATGTAGGGTGATGAGAGAAAGCCACATTGGTAAAATGGCCTCTGAGCAGAGAACAGGAAGGAAATGAGGGAGCAAGCCATGCAAGCAGCTGGGGAAAAGATTTCCAGGCAGAGGGACTAGAAACTACAAAGGCCCTGAATTAGAAGCATACTGGCCATTTAGAGAAATAGTAAGGAAGACAGTGTGCCCTGTAGCTCGTGAGCAAAGGAAAAGTGGCAGATCAGGCCAGAGAGGTTGCGGGAGTCCGATTCTACAGGACCTCTGGTTTTAGTTCTGACTTCGAAGGGAGTTGTTGGAGGGTTTTTAGCGGAGGAGCAGCGTGACCTGATTTAGTTTTTCCTGGCCTCTATGTCCTTGGAAGGGTAGAGCAGGATCTTCAGGCAGTCACTGCAATAAGTTATCCAAGCAAGAGACAATGATGGCTTGAACTGGGACGTGCTCTGGACGTTGTAAGAAGTCATCAGGTTATATATTTCTCATATTGTCGTGGGCACTTCATCTTTCAACACCAACTTGCTCTCCTACTGAATGATATGTTCAGCAATTCAAAAGCACTACATCTAGTAAGAGTAACCTTCCTTGGAAGACGCTTAGCGACATCTGTTTGTTTAGGGGGATATCATCCCCCAGCCCCATTTGACTTATGTTAAGTTTCCAAGTAAGGCTTGACGTAACGTAGTGCTTTTTAACCTAGTATATGCCAGTAATAAGAATATTTTGCTGGTAGTTGAATAATTTGACTTGAACCAGAGAGTTAACTGATGAATTTCATGCCTGTTCAGGTACAGCCTGGCCAGATATTTAAATATACATTATAATCTTCACTACTCTTTTTTTTTTTTAACAATATTGGTTTAGAGTTAACAGCTGTTTTTTAAAAAATATCATATGACCCACCTTATTCTTATCTTAACACCTCTGTATTTATTTATTTATTTTGCAGCATACGGGAATCTTAGTTCCCTGACCAGGGAGTGAACCCATGCTCCCTGCAGTGGAAGTGTGGAGTCTTAACCACTGGACTGCCAGGGCAGTCCCTAACCCACCTTATTCTTAATATAGTTGGAAAACATCTGTTTTCAGAGAATTCACACATTGTACTACCTGGAATTCTAATGGTCTTAATCTTTGTTTTCTCTCTGGAAACTTTATGTATATAAACAAGGGCCTTTTAGTGAGCTCAGCTATATTTGAAGCACATAGTAAATAATTAGATAATTTCTAATTCCTTATATGTTACATAGTCTTTATAACATAATACTCTACAAATCCCCAGTAATACATTTATGTGGCACATTACTGAGAAGTTACTTGGATAAACTTGAAAATCACATAGTTAGGGCCTTAGAATGGTTAGAAAAGAAAATTAAACCTCAGGATAAGATTGCGTAAAACTTGTGTTAACTAATTTGCTAAATGATGCAAACTTGAATCATCTGCTTGGGGAAAAATGCAATTAAGGTCTTTCTAGAGTAAAGAGTTTTCACTTTATCTTTCCAAGTGATATACCACAAAAATGTCCCCAATAACAGGAGGTACGTGTTCTACTAAATTAATGAATATCACGTGGTTCAATTCTTTAAAATTCTTTATCACCAATTTATAGTCTATAGTCCAAAAGAAATGACCTTATTTCTTTGTAGTAAATTAAATTTCATGGTTAATAAGTCAGTGGTCTGTTCGCTTTTTTAAAAAGTATTGCCCCTTAGAATTCTCAGATATATCGCTATGACAAATATTTTAAAAACTAGCAACTCGACATATTGTGCGTTGGTTAAATTTTACTTGATTAATTTGACAACTTTACATATTATATACTGAGAAAGTATTCTAGTGTGCTGCTAGTTTTCCCACTAATTTATATTAACTTATTTAATGATAATCTTTGTAATCTTAGGTTTGACTATCATAGTGCTAAAAACAAAAGCTTAGAATAAGTATGAATGTATGTCATTCCAAACCTTTAAGACTCATAAATTATCATTCTAAAGTTAATAAAAGATATCTCACTAACACTTAGTTTGGAGAGTAGCTACTGGCTTTAAATTTCTCGATGAGTTTTATGATGCTGAAATATATTTAATACAAAAGAAAAAACATTAACTTTTAAACGTGGTTCCATTGGGATAGAGATCAGCCATGAAAGAAGCCTAATTTAATGGAAGATGTCCAAGATTAAGATTAAAAAGGAAAACTTGAGTCAAGAACTAACCTCCGCTTCATGTTCTCATTGTGACACTTCACTGACTTACTCATTATTCAGTTTGAATAAGTCACTTAAATTTTTGTGACTTAGGTTCCTAGATTATGAAATAGGGCTAATTCAATGCTCCCATTTAATACCTCTATTAGAACTTAAAAGAAAAATCTGGTTTTATTACAGATAAGTAGATTGAGGTCTTTAAACTGCTATCTCTAAAGAGATGTATATTTTTTTCTACATAAAATTTATTTTTATGGCAGGTTCAATAAATTTGAAATATTTTGGTGTCTGTACTCCCTGTGGAAGACTGTTTTTGTCTGTGTGGTAGTGCAGGGGTTTTTTTTGTTTTTTGTTTTTGTTTTTTTGCGGTACGCGGGCCTCTCACTGCTGTGGCCTCTCCCGCTGCGGAGCACAGGCCCCGGATGCGCAGGCTCAGCGGCCATGGCTCATGGGCCCAGCTGCTCCGTGGCATGTGGGATCCTCCCAGACCGGGCCATGAACCCGCGTCCCCTGCATCGGCAGGCGGAGTCTCAACCACTGCGCCACCAGGGAAGCCGGTAGTGCAGTTTTATACAGAATTATAAAGGAAGCTGGGCTCATTTTGTGGTGCTTCCCCTTTTCCAAAACTTCACCTTCTTACACCTCCCTCTCCCCAATAAGCCAAGGGAGCAGAAGCCAGGGAGTGGGCACTTGACAGCTCAAAAGTTGCCCACTCCTGTGCTAGAGTAGTGAGAAATTCAGTCTGAAGAAATGAAACAGCACTTTATTCATAAGGGAAATAACTGTTCCTTGGAAACGTTCAGGGCTTGGTAAAAATTAACAAGGCTTGTGTAGCTTTGTGTGAGGACCAATGTACCAGCAACACAGCAACAAAACGGAGATGTGAGAATTTCTATCTTATCCAAAGTGGTTAAAATGGGGCAGTAACAAAAAGCAAGGCTTTTCTTCCTCCCAAGGAAGGAACAGCAGTGAGCTCAGAGCCTCTTTATATGTGTTTAAGACACAGTCACATGTTTCATGTTTAAGAATGGCTTCTCGTGTTAAATAAGTTAGTTCCCATGTACCTTCTCCTTGAAGCATGGGCCAGATGGATTCTGTCCCATTTTACAATGACTGATGGGGAATTACTACACTCTTTTATTGCTAAAAATGTCTCAGTGACTCAGTACTTTAGGGCTTATGCATAGATGTGATGAAATAAAGGCATATGGCAGATGAAAGGGTTTGACTCTCTTTGAGGTCTGATTTTCAGATTTTTCAGTTGGTAACTTTCCCACTGTTTGAAATCCTGAACCTAATCCATATTTTAAAAATAGCTATCTCAATTGTGTTCTTTAAAAAGACAAAATGAAAGTGATTCGGAACCTTTCCTTTTTCATTTACTTGATTAAATATTAATTTTTTGCCGCCTTCTTTTTTTTTTTTTTTTTTGCGGTACGCGGGCCTTTCACTGTTGTGGCCCCTCCCATTGCGGAGCACAGGCTCCGGACGTGCGGGCTCAGCGGCCATGGCTCACGGGCCCAGCCGTTCCGCGGCATGTGGGATCTTCCCGGACCGGGGCACGAACCCGCGTCCCCTGCATCGGCAGGCGGACTCTCAACCACTGCGCCACCAGGGAAGCCCTGCCTTCTATTTTTAAGGCAGTTTTCTGGTAATGGGTAGAAAGAAGTTAATAGAAGGAAGCTGTCATTTTACAGAGTTTATCATTGATTTAGGAAGGAAAAATTTTACAGGATATTGATAAATAGCAAATATATTACATAGGTGGAGGTGTTAAAGAAGTTAAGAGGGACAAGAGAACACTTCTGACTGGGATAATCAGGGAATACTGGGGAAGAAGATGCAATTTCCATGAGCCTTACAGAATGGGAAATCCATGAGTAGTCATGGAGAAAGGGACATTTCATCGACTGTGCCTCATAGAAGCAGGGCCTGTCACGGCATGTCCAGGGGACAGTGAGTAGACGATAGCGTAGTGTTTAAGAGCATAGACTCTGGAGCCAGACCGCCTGGCTTTAGGGTTGCCCTTAATTTGCTGTGTGACCTTGGGCCGCTTTCTTAACCTCTCTTTGCCTCAGCTAGAGTAAAAGTGTGGTACTAATCATGCCTAAATCATAAGGCTGTTGTAAGGATTTGAGAATAGTGCCTTCAGATAGGGACGGCACAAGTTAAATGGTAAATAAAGATCACCGAGTTAGATGATAATGGCGGGGATGTGGGTGAACATAAAAAACAAGGTTGTAAAGAAGATTGGAGTGAGCTCATGCAGGGACGGGACTGTCAGGAATGCATAGAGTTTGCAGGGAAGAGTTAGGGAAGCTTTATAAGCAAGAAAATAGGATCAGAGTAGTGTATTTGGAAAAATAATCCAGCAGAGTAGGCTGAAAAAGAGACTGAAGACAGACTGGTTAGGAGACTTGTAATCGTCCAGACTTGAGGGGTTCAAGGCCAGGACTCAAATGCTGGAGCATGGGTTTGGATTAAGGGACAGACCTTGGAAACATTTCCAAGGGAACAGTTCTTAGGGTCTGGGGGCTGACAGGGACAGCAGAGCCAGAGGGCCATGCCTGAGTAAGTGGGAGGATGCAGACATACAGGAATAGTGAGGATGAGCTGGTAATGTGCACAAGCAGATGAAATCCATGTTGCCTGTCTGGAATTTAAAGATAAGAACAAGATTTGCGGCAGTGAAAATGCATATCTGCATTTCTCCAAGAGCAGTCAGGCCTGGATCTAGAAATTGAAGGAGCACTGTGCTATGCAAGCCAGTGAGGGAATTAGGAAGAGAGTAGACAAAGCAAACATTACAGTAACTTTCTTTTGCATTTCTGTAAGAGAAAGTGTGAGTCTAAGAGAGTGAAAACGTGTTCCTAATCCAGTTGACTCACTTGAAACATGGGCACTAGTCGAGCTCCCTGGCCTGTAAAGTGCCATTTCACAGCTCACGTGCCAAGCAGAGTGCTGGAGGAGATGTGCTAGGAGTTTATAAATGCAGGGTTTCTGGATCTACAGTTGCACATCATTGCAAACAGGCTTTATTCTCGTGAGGGAGAAATAGCCTTTCAAGTATGCTAATTAACCTTATCCAGTTCTAACCATGCCTTTAATGTGAATCCCGTCAGCACACATGCACACCTACATACGTACCACATACATACCACACACACATACATACACACACAATTTATATTATTCATATGCTTTTCTCAAAAGTTGTTCCTTGTCAACCATTAGAATATATGCCTTTTCTCTTCCACTACACTTTAATCACCTGTGGGTAAGTAGCAGGCCTATTGGTTTTAGTCCTTCGCAGTTTTTGCTGTTGTTCATTTATGTATTGATTCCACTTTACTCATTCATTCATTCATTTATTCATTCCAGACACTGTATTAGTTGCTATGGTGAAGAATAAGACATAGTTCCTGCCCTCAGGGAGCTTACTCTCTAGTTGGGGAAGAAAAGACACAAATATATGCAGTAGAGGCAATAATCTAGTCATTCGGAAAATTACGGGAACATGGGAAAAAGACTTTAATCTGGATTATGTGGAAGGGGAAGCAGGGAGAGATAGTTCAGGGGGGAGTTGTGGAGCAGCTGACTCCTGGGCTGCATCTTTTTTTTTTTTTTTTAACATCTTTATTGGAGTATAATTGCTTTACAATGGTGTGTTAGTTTCTGCTGTATAACGAAGTGAATCAGTTATACACATGTTCCCATATCTCTTCCCTCTTGCGTCTCCCTCCCACCCTCCCTATCCCACCCCTCTAGGAGGTCACAAAGCACCCAGTTGATCTCCCTGTGCTATGCGGCTGCTTCCCACTAGCTATCTATTCTACGTTTGGTAGTGTATATATGTCCGTGCCACTCTCTCACTTCCTCCCAGCTTACCCTTCCCCCTCCCCGTGTCCTCAAGTCCATTCTCTACGTCTGTGTCTTTATTCCGCTCCTGCTCCTAGGTTCTTCAGAACCACTTTTTTTTTTTTTTTAAGATTCCATATATATGTGTTAGCATATGGTACTTGTTTTTCTCTTTCTGACTTACTTCACTCTGTATGACAGACTCTAGGTCCATCCACCTCACTACAAATAACTCAATTTCATTTCTTTTTATGGCTGAGTAGTATTCCATTGTATATATGTGCCACATCTTCTTTATCCATTCATCTGTTGATGGACACTTAGGTTGCTTCCATGTCCTGGCTATTGTAAATAGATCTGCAGTGAACACTGTGGTACATGACTCTTTTTGAATTATGGTTTTCTCAGGGTATATGCCCAGTAGTGGGATTGCTGGGTCGTATGGTAGGTCTATTTTTAGTTTTCTAAGGAACCTCCATACTGTTCTCCATAGTGGCTGTATCAATTTACATTCCCACCAACAGTGTATGAGGGTTCCCTTTTCTCCACACCCTCTCCAGCATTTATTGTAGAGAAATGCAAATCAAAACTACAATGAGGTATCACCTCACGCCAGTCAGACTGGGCTGCATCTTAATGAGTGATGGTTAGTAGGTGAATAGGAAGAATGGTAGAGAAGTGAGGTGAGGACAGGCTGTGAACAGATAGCCCCATTCACAGGGGAAGTGAGCCAGTTTTGTATTCACTGTAGCATGAAGAGAAAGGCAGAGGGTGGTGACAGATGAGGCTGTGCGGCAGGCAGAGACCACTGGAGGGACCTGTATGTGGTGCTTAGAAGATTGGACTACGCTCAGTGGTCAGAGAAGAATGAGATCCTTGAAATGGTTTATGCAGAGCTGTGATCAGATAAGATTTCCGTCCTCGGTGGCAGTGGGAGTACGAATTTAAGGAGGACAAGGCATTTGGTGGTTAGTCCAGGTGGGAGACTTTGAGGACATGAACCAGGACAGTATTGTAGGAATGGAGACGAGGGGGCAAAATCAAGAACCATTTGTGATGTAAAGTCAGCAGCACCCATTATAACCACAGAGGAGGGAGAGGAAGGCCCTAGGATGCTTCTTATGTATCTGCCTTATATCACCGGGTGACCGATTTCACAGTCTACTTAGGCAGTACAGGAAGAGACAGAATATAGGGAGTTCATTTTTGCTTTTATCTTCAACACATTGAAATCTTTAATGTGCTATGACATATTTTGAGTTAAATCTAATTAATGGTTCGCAGAGATGTCTGGATGACTAGAAATATTTCAACATCAATATTCAACATTAACCATATCTCCTCTTGGAAGCAGAGGTGACTCTGCTTTTCCTACAAAACCCTCTGCGGTCATCTGTCATAACTCTTTCACTGGGTTGTAATCCTTGAGTTTTTCTTTTTTAACTCTGTAGTCGCAGACCAGTGTGTGGTCCGTAACCTCTCCATAAGTGTGAGTGAATGAGTGAAGAAGTGAGTGGATAGATTATTTTTTAAAGTAATGTTATTATTTGATTATTAGGAAAAGTTTATATTTGGCTTGTTGTCATTCTGATTCTTCTGTTTTAACTCCTAGCACCTTCTACCGGAAGAGTCGCAAGCAGTGGGACATCCACAGGAGCAGTGGCATCAGCCAACTCAGCCGAAAGGCAGCCCCAGCCCAGTGATGAGGACACTTTGGTGCAAAGGGCCGAGCACATTCCCGCAGGGAAACGAACTCCGATGTGTGCCCACTGCAACCAGGTCATCAGGTTGGTTATTTGATTTTAATTTTTTCTTGAAAGGACTTAATACCAATATGGATTTTTTTTTAATATTTTGGAAGATTAGAAATTTTATTAGTGAAAATATTCTTGCTGTATTTCTATATAATAGTATTGAAGTAGACACAAATGAATATATATACATTTGTTAGAATCTATTTTAATAAAAAGTAATTCTGGGCTCTGTGATAATAAAACTAAAAATACCAATCTAGTCAGTTATTAATTCCTATCAGATCTAAGGGAAAATAATGATTAATGTGGCTTTTCAGAGAATAATAAAATATTAAGACTCAAAGGGACCCCAAAGAACTCCATTATTTCACAAATTATAAAAGTGAGGACTTTCATTTAGATGAAAAATAACTAATGATGTAAAATAAAGAACTTTGAGTCCTTGAGAAAAGAAGATTGGATTTTTGAATACCTAAGCTCTAAAGGATATAATTACCTTCAGGTCTATTCATAAATGCTTTACATTTTAGATTAGGTCATAATCTGCTTCTTTAAAATATTTTTTATCCCAGTGTGTTTTATTGTTTCTTTAATTCTGATAAGCAGAAAAGGCTAAAAGTAAGCTCTTAAGTGAGTGTATTACACTGGCACTTATAAACCTCAGCGTTTCTGAACAAGTGACTTTTAAAACGTTATGGGGGGGGGGCTTCCCTGGTGGCGCAGTGGTTGAGAATCTGCCTGCTAATGCAGGGGACACGGGTTTGAGCCCTGGTCTGGGGGGATCCCACATGCCACGGAGCAACTAGGCCCGCGAGCCACAACTACTGAGCCTGCACGTCTGGAACCTGTGCTCCGCAACAAGAGAGGCCGCGATAGTGAGAGGCCCGCGCACCGCGATGAAGAGTGGCCCCCGCTTGCCACAACTGGAGAAAGCCCTCGCACAGAAACGAAGACCCAACACAGCAAAAATAAATTAATAAACTCCTACCCCCGACATCTAAAAAAAAAAAAAGAAGAAGAATGTTCTGAGGTTTAGGTGTGAATGTTAATGCAGGGATCCCACCAGAGGACCCTGTTGCCTCTGTGAGTTGTCTTGTTGGCAGTAACAGATGATTACTTGAAATGACTGCTCAAGCTCTCTCCTCATTTTTAATTTACCTTGTTTTGTAATAGTTGAAACAACAGCGCCTCTAAAGCTGAAAAAGGTTAAGACTTACTTGCATTTTCCCCTCCTCTCTTACATGATTATTGCTTAGGATAATGTTTCTAGTTACTACTTAAAATGGAGCACAGGGAGTCTCAATATCTTATTTAAGAACCAAATATAAATATTCTTCTCCTTAATTCACTATTAAATAATAAATATGTCAAGAGCACAGCACAGAGTACATGATTTTTTGAAAAATAGCTTTTGCCTTTTAAAGGTAGTCTGCGTTCATTGTGACATTTCCGAAATATAGAAAAACAGAAAGCGAAAAAAGAAGTTCATACATAATTCCACATCCCAAGGTAACCACTATTAGTATTTTAGTTCACACTTTTAAAACACGCACACATAAGGACAGATGTTGTTTTACAGAAATGAAATCATGATATTTTGTAAGCTGTTATTTTTCCCTTAGTTTGTATTTTCCACAGTGAGCACCTGCTGTATAAGAATTAGCCAGCAGCAGTGGGAGGGGTAATAATGGTTTATCGGGAGAAGCAGAAAATCAGTAGAAGTTTCCAGAGTCTAGCACAGTATCCGACACACAAAAGCCATTCAAAGAGTGTTTGACCTGAACAGATCATACATGACTGTAGACCCACTCACCCTTCAGATCATAGTATCAATTTGGTTAGAGACATTTTTTTTAAAGTACTACTATAGGGTCTTAACAGAAATATTTAAACTATTATAGAATCTAGTGTGGTACTGCTTTGTCTCAATAAAGAAAGCAATGTTTTTAATTACTAACTCTATATAGGGTTATGTTTTTAAGGTTAATATTAATAAAAATAAGTTTTGACTTGTAACATTGTTTCTGTAAGTTATGGTACTTTGGTTATGTAGACTGGTTTGTGGGGATTCTTTAGTCTGGAGAAGAACACCCTTTATGGAGACAGGAGTCACTGCTGTTTGTGTCCTGTTGTAATAAGCAAGTGATTACTGGATGGATTAACAAAATGTCAAGCCATATCAGTTTCTGATTCTTGTTGTCTGATTATAAAATTCTGTGATATCCTGCTATCACCACTGCCAGCACATCTGAAAAACTTAGTATGGAGAATATATGAAGATCAAAATAGAAATTACATTCCCCACCCCTAACTGCCATGGTTTCAGTTTTTAATGCACAGTCTTCTGCCAAGTAAAATAAATATTACGTTAAAAACATGAATGGCCACCACTTACTGCCCCCTCATCTGTTAAATTTTATACTACTCTGGATTATCTCTGCACTTGTTATCAGTTAAGCATTAGAGCTTCATTTACTGGAGAAGTTAACAGGAACAGGTATTAGCTCATGTCAAGATCCTATAACAGTAATTAACATAGCACATTTGCTTGGTGCTCAAATGCTAAAGCAGCTTGAATAGATTGTGGTCAGTTCAGAGAGCTAGTCAAAGCATAATTCTAGTTCTTGGCCTCAGTGTCAGCATCACTTACCAAAGCAAGGAGGCGTTAGGTCAGGTGACATTCTCTTGGACACCTGTTTTAAAAACAAGCTGCAGTTGTAGGCTTGATACTTTCAGTATAGAATATTGTAACCTGGCAGAACCTGAGAAGTTTAAGATTATTTTATAATTTATATTGTTGTTTGGTTTTCCAGTGTAATTTACATTATTTGTTTATAATTTATATTGTTTTATATTTATTTTCTAAATGTTTCAAATTTTCAAAAATATTTTTAAGTAAAGGCAAACTAAGGCAAATTTTATGTTTTATTTTATTTTTATTTTAGAAAAGTTCATTGTTTTTGGAAAATCTCAGAAACCTGGATCACTGAATGTTAGTACTGAACTGATTGTCTCTTATTGAACATATTTTTAGCTTAAAACTCCATAGACCATTTTATTTTCATCTAATGTTTATAATTCTTTGGTTTATTTGAATCTTGAAAAGATTATGGATGTTTTGCCTAAATTGTATTATTTAGGCAATACTTTGTTTAGTAATTTTTAAAAATATATTAAAAAAAGAAAACAAGTGCAAGTTGCCATACTGGCACCATAGTATATAAATGTTAAGAGGCAGTCCCTGATTTCATGTATTTTATCATCTGGAGACCTGAAATAGATAACCATAATGCAGTAATGTAAGTGTCATGAGCAGTACATAGTACCCTGCTAATATAAGAAATATATATGTACTGCCCTTATAGCCATAGTAAGGAGTCCTGAATCATGGCACTGAGGAAAAGTCATGAAATAGCTATAGGGCTCTAAATTGTCATAGTTGTAAAGTTCAAAAATTAATCCTGCCTCAGGAAAATCTTTAATAATGGGAATTCATTTTGGTGATTTCAATACTTATATGCATATGGATCTGGTATGATATGTCACATCTTCTGCTTCAGTGACCCCTGTAGCCAACTATCAGATTCCATATTTATTTTTGAGCATGTGAGTTATTTTTTATGTGGCTTTATTTTTAACTTTCGTTAATTAACTTATTTTGATTTTTTTTAACTTTCTTTTTAACTTCTTTTGATGCACTTAACTTCTGGTTAAATAAAAAATTTTAACCTGCAGTGGCTGGGCCCTGGAGGATTCTAGCTTTCCAGTTCATGATCCACATCATCTCAGAGAAGTTGCCTAACTTCTCTGATGTTTTCTCCATCTATTTATAGAGTTAAGTTCTATCAGTGAGGGTTACTGTTAAGAATTAAATAACAAAGGGAAGCAAGAAGTAAGCCTTTGAATCAACAAGGCTGTATGCTTGTTATGTTTGAATCAACAAGGCTGTATGCTGTATGTTACCTTTGAAAGTTAAGGGAGTAAATCCTAAGAGTTCTCATCAGCAGGAAAAGTTTTTTTTTCTATTTCTTTAATTTTGTATCTGTATGAGAATGGTGGATGTTCAATAAACCTATTGTGGTAGTCAAAAAAAAAAAAAAAAAAAGAAATAAGCGTTTGGTTTTCAACCTAAATCCCTATTAGCTGTGCCTGTTGAAATTTGCAGTTCTTTTCACCTTTCTGACTAAGCTGTTCTTTTTCTCTGAATTATTCCCTTAGCATCCTTCCCTACCTTTCCTTCCATTATTAATAATTTTTTTTTTTGGCATCAGTCTCACAGAAAATGAACAGGGTGAAAAGTTCCACGCCATAGCTCTGCTCTCTCAGCCAATCAGTGCTTCAGCTGTCTCCCCTTCCTTCACTTGTCCGTCAGCAGGGATTCAGGGAGGTTCATGGATGCAGAGGGCTCTGAGAGGGAGCTGAATGCTTCATTCCACTGTGCAGTTAAGCAAGCCTGCCTTGCAGTTCCCAGACGGAAACCCAATCCTACCTGGGATAAGAAGAACGTATTCTGTTCATCCTGTGTTAATGAATTTGTTAAATTAGTCTCTGCTGACACAGACAAGACAGGACTCTGTTATATATAGATTTTATTGTTTATACATAACTTCAGTGGCATTGATGGGGAAGATGCTCTTTCAGTTCAGCCGAGGAGTATCTGCACAGAGCCTGTTTATGTAAGAAAGGAAGGCTGGCAGGAGCACAGGTCACTGTCAACTCACTTTTTTACTTTTTTTTTTTTTGCTTTATTTGCGGTACACGGGCCTCTCACTGTTGTGGCCTCTCCTGCTGCGGAGCACAGGCCCTGGACGCGCAGACTCAGCGGCCATGGCTCATGGGCCCAGCCGCTGCGTGGCTTGTGGGATCCTCCCAGACCGGGGCACGAACCCGTGTCCCCTGCATCGGCAGGCGGACTCTCAACCACCGCGCCACCAGGGAAGCCCTCAAATCACTTTTTAAAGGTGCAGAGAGAATTTCTTTACTGTCGTTAAGATTGTTCACTATTCAAATGTGACAAAGAAACTTAAGTAAATACCTCAAAATACCCTTTCAGTGGGTTATTTATTTATTTATATATAGTGGACTCTATCCCAGAAAGCTTTCAAAAAGACTTTTTAAGAATATATGAAATATAAGAAAACCTTCTAAATAACAAAAGGGAGCAAAAGAAGAATGAAAATCATGGATGGGACTATTAAAAATGAAGCCTGGAGAAAAATTTGTCATTTTGTCTGGACAGTAATGACATATATACTTGCCTATGGTTAGACTGAATTTGGCTGTAAGCCTTCTAGCAGCTGACAAAACAAATAAAATTAATTTTGCAAATTACTGTTCAGTGAGATAAAAAAATAAAATCTCTTGCCCAGAAAAAGCAAAACCGTCTTGTTACAAAAACCTGAAAGGAACTTCTCCAAGGAATCCATGTAAAAACAGCCATGTGTGATCTAACGAACAGCACTCTCAACCGGAACTTCCAGAAAGAGCAGGGGTGGGTTTCATGGAGCTGTTTCCTTTCACAAGTGTCAGTGCAGACTGATGGTGTCACACTTAGCACCCATCATTAAAGGAATTATCCTGTGGGACGGGGCAGGCCCAGTCTGCTCCGATTCACAGAACAGGGTTCTCTGAGTTGATCTCAACACATATTTTAGAAAGTCTAGAAAATGCAATCAGCTGTTCTTAAATGTCTTTTTTTTTTCTCAGATGAAGTTTGTTAAATATTTGGTAGCACTGATGGGCATGTTTCAGGAGGAAAACTCTTTCTTCCAAGTGCATACTGACACTTCTGCTTTAACAGAAAGTGGAAATTGAGATTGAATTGACTTCTTTTGCAAACTGAAGAGTCAATAAGGATACTGGCCTCAGGGGCTATCCACCCTTCTGGATGAGCTGAAGATGTGCCCTGATAAATTCACCCTCGTAAATAGTTTAGAACCTGCTTTAATGTCCAGGCAAATCATAGCATAAAACCCTAAAGTTCTACCATACTCTAAATTTACACAGTAAATTTAGCCTGGCAGATTTTTCAGGCCTACATAACGAGATACCTACCTGGTGGAAAAGCTAAGTGCTCTCCTAAAACTTTGTCTGGCTTTGAGCATTGTGACTCTTTGGCTTATCTTTGAAAGTAAACTACTTGCCAGGTATATACTGAGAAAATGAAATGAACTCTTTCTTGAGTAGGACTGTAGTTTATAAACCAGTTACAAGTTGAGGGACAGCCTACCAAAATATTTGGTTACAGAATAAGTGATCTGTAGCCCTTTTTTTTTCCTGGCAGGAATTAGTTAACAAAGGCATTCCTTGTTAGTGGTAACAAGAATGGTACCCTAAAGTTTAAAAATAATAATAATAATAAACTACTTTTCTCAAATGTTAAGAGAGTTGCATGCACTAGCTTATACAAAATGGTATCATATTAGTAATAAGAAACAAGTTAACAAAAAGTAGGTAAAAAATACCCTCTTACTCCCACAGAACACATTTTAATTATTCATCAAGGGCCTTTCTACTTACCTGACTCTTGCAGAGTCAGGTAAGTGCTGGTTCTGAGAAAAATGACAGTGTATTTGCAAAGAATTTCCCAATGGAAGATAGTTACTGAATATCAAGGTTTCTGTTGTTGTCAAAGGCTAAAAAATGTTTCGACTTTGTGATGCTCGTTACTGTGACTTTTCCCACTAATAATCTATCTAAAAGTCAGATATCCTATGCTTACTAAGAGTTAGATACCCTGTGGTTACTCAGTGATGATAATTGATGGTAGTGTGATCAGAGACAGAATATCATTAGACTAGAGCAGTGTAATAGAAATCAGGAAATTCAGCTTCTGGCCTTCATTCAATCAGTGATTTTATGATATATGTCATACCTTGTGAACATTCTGTATCTCAGCTTCTCCATCTGTTAAACTGGGTTCATAATAACTGCCCTGGTCTGTCTCACAGGAATGTTGCATGGACAAATTAGATAACTGTAAAAGTGCCTTGGAGGTAAAGCCACTCTATGAATAAAAATTAGTGTGATGTAGCTACTGAAAAGTATGTTGCAGAGGCTAGAAAGGTTAATCTCCACAGGCTTCATGACTAGATAAATCTTCATAATGGATTCCTGTCAAGCAAACCAAACCCATCTTATCAGTTCATGGCTGTATAGTATTTAATGGAAAAAAATCACTTTACAAACATTTCTTACCTTGATACAAATGTACATTAAAAATCAGTCATGTTTGAATTAAATAAAACCTTTCTAAGTAGCTTCAAACCATCTCTAATACCCAGTTTATAATTTCTGTAGTCATTTTGGAGGGGGAGGATTTGGTGTGTCTAACAAAGTTGAGAAATAAGTATAAGAAACAATGTATGGGGAAGAGAAATTGACTAGAATGTTTTTTCCAGTAATAATTGTTACTGTTTTTAAGATG
Source organism: Phocoena sinus (assembly GCF_008692025.1). Lineage (NCBI taxonomy): Eukaryota > Metazoa > Chordata > Mammalia > Artiodactyla > Phocoenidae > Phocoena > Phocoena sinus. Next base: position 126,416,824 of record NC_045767.1, on the reverse strand, counting down.
CTGACATTACCAAATTGAGATTTTTTTCCTTTTTTTTATTTTATGGAAATTTCAAGCTCTCCTTTCTGCCTAGCCCATATATATTTTTCCTGGTTACTTCATTTTCTGTCACAGTTAATATTCTCATTCTCAGTCGTAATCATGATGCACTCATGCATTGCAGCTCAAAAACCCTAACTACCAAATCCCTTGAATGCAGAAAACCAGGGGGCAGAGATGGCCTTTCTTGAAGGAATCCCTTCAGTGCTTATTCCTCTCTCCTGTCCTTTTCACTTCAAGGAGCAGAGTTCCTATGTAAATTTCCAGCACCCCTGCGAAGGACAGTTGAGCAAGTATTTAATTGTTTGGACATTGCGTACAAGAGGTCCTCTTCAGGCTAACTAGAAACCTTTATTCCTAAGCCAACTTGATCTCTTTTGTTTTGGCAGGGGACCATTCCTAGTGGCACTGGGGAAATCTTGGCACCCAGAAGAATTTAACTGTGCTCACTGCAAAAATACGATGGCCTACATTGGATTCGTAGAGGAGCAGGGAGCCCTGTATTGTGAGCTCTGCTATGAGAGATTCTTTGCACCTGTATGTGGTCGATGCCAGAGGAAGATCCTTGGAGTAAGTATTGGAAACCTTTTCACTCCGAGTGAGTTTTCAAGCAGAACAATTTTTTGATATGAAACCCTTCTGTCATTTTTGCTCTCTATTTTCTTCTTGCTTGATCCCCTCTCTGCTTTCATCACTATTTATTTTTGCAAAACAAAACTAAATAGACCTCTGTAGAAGTCTATCAGACTCATGGGGTTAAGTTGTCTTTGGTTTTGTCTTACTAAGTGCTGGCTTGTCTGGTGAAAGTCTAGCCACTGTGGGGAAAAAATAATTTACTGTGGGTGTGCTACCTCAACAGGACCCTGTTTGCTCAGGAATGAAGAGGTCGCACAGGACCACACACATCTGAGTTCTCAGAATTGACACCTTTACTGTTTTAAATTAAATTCCATCGCTTTTATAAGAGCAGCACTTCCCCATCTGTCAGGGTTCAAGCTTAGGGCACAGATCTCATGAAATATATAAAACATGAGGCTTATAAATGATATATTTTTCTTGAATGCATATAATGTTTAAAAATATAACCTCAGTTTTATGAGGTATACATGTGATAGAAAAATAATCAAGCCACACCTTTTTTTTTTTAAACAAAAAGGGAGTAATTTAGGATTCAGATACATAATAAATAATGATGAATTAATGAATTTCCTACTCTGGAATACCCATTTTGCAGTTGTGAAGTAAGGGTAAGGCATTTCCTATGGGTGACCAGGAGTTGAAATTTTACTTTAGAAGCAGCCAAGGTACCTGGACTCATATGAAACTCATGCAAAATTTGGAAATTACATTGCTGAGTTCTAATATTCTCAATATGAAAATACAATAATGAAACTGTAATTCATACCAATTGAGAGAAAAGCTAGTATGAATTACCGAGTAGCCTTAATTTTAGAATACATCTTTAAATGGGTCTAAAACTTTGAAGACACTTTAAAATTATAAATATACTACTGGAATATTCCTATATTCTTAATTTGTACAATGTTTGAAGAGGACAAGAGGAGAGTGATTCAGGCTGTACCTTTTCGAATGACAAATAATTAATAAGTAGAATACATTAATACTCTTTTAGTGTATAAATGTATTCCATGAGTTCTAGAATGATTAATAAAGTTAAGTAAGAGTCTTAGCACCAAATGAGTTTCTAGGAAATGGAAATCTTAAACTCATTGCTTCAGACGTGGGCCAGAACTTCACTAAAGGGACAGATTTTCTGGACTGTGTTTTAGTTGTTTGATAACCTGTTAAAGAAGGGATAGTAATCTGTCTCAAGGATAGAGAGTTGAGTAGATACTAGAGGCCTTGGGAAATGATTTGGTTGAATGTCCACTTGTACACGTTCATGGTGATCTCTTTGGATATAAATAACTTCCATTTCTTCCCATAGCCCTTCAGTAGTGAAATGTGGCATTTTCTATGGCCGATAACTTATCTATATCATCTTCTTTTTTTGTTGTCTCTTATTTTGACAATATTTATTATTAGAAAAGAAAATATTTCACTCTACAACAATTAGAAAATACAAAACATGTAAAGAATAAAATTAAAATGATCTATATATTTACCAGTCCCAGAGAGTTCCTCTTAAGCTTAGGATGTGTTTTCTTCCAGTTTGCTCCTTATGAGTAATTCGTTTACAAAATTGTAACCATACTTTATGTATAGCATCCTCCTTTTTGTGATAAATGTTGTGGAAAGAGTAAATTCCTATAATGTTAACTATTCTTCAAAAATAATTTTTTTTTTTTGCGGTACACAGGCCTCTCACTGCTGTGGCCTCTCCCGTTGCGGAGCACAGGCTCTGGACATGCAGGCTCAGTGGCCATGGCTCATGGGCCCATGTGGGATCTTCCCGGACCGGGACACGAGCCCATGTCCCCTGCATCGGCAGGCGGACTCTCAACCACTGTGCCACCAGGGAAGCCCCAAAAATGATTTTTAATGACTCCATCTAGTTCTGTCAATTCAAAGAAACAATTCCTTGCAAATCCAACTCCCCAGAACTTCTTTTACTAATTAAAATCTGGCCCAGGTCTTTGATTCTTGGTATATGTAACCATAGGACTATTGTTGACTAGAATCCATGCTTTATGATTCAAATTTTAGACACTCATATGAATGTGTGCTTAGTACAGCCATAGCTGATTTCCAAGATCCTAACCATGTGTTAAACATGATTGGGTTACACTGATTAAGTTGTTGCTTCCATCGTGTGACACAGTATAGGCTTGTTTTAGTTTTTAAGTGTTTTGCCATTCCTCCATGACATTTTCAAGATAATACTGTGAAATCTTTACAAGTTAATGTTTCCTGACACCCTTTCAGGGAAAGCAGAATGTAGGGTAGCAAACATTTATGAAATGCTTACTTGGATTCACCACATTTATAATGTTTAAATAACACTACTCATTCTTTAAGTAAGTTTATAGATGTGTATTTGTGAAAATGCATATTTTATATTATGCATCAGCTTAGATGATTTGTGAGTCTGTCCTTAAATATCTCTAGTTCATTAGATGAAAAGCTTAGGCAAAGACAAAGCATGTATGTCTCCTTTGGGTCAGTTTAAAAGGACTGTATTGGTACAGCTAGTAGAATAATCATCACCTTTCTTTACGTCCATTTCCTTTCTATAACAGGAAGTCATCAATGCTTTGAAACAAACTTGGCATGTTTCCTGTTTTGTGTGTGTGGCCTGTGGGAAACCCATTCGTAATAATGTCTTTCACTTGGAGGACGGCGAGCCCTACTGTGAGACCGGTAAGATCCTAAAGCCAGGAGTTTCTTAAGTTTTGAATGAAGACAAAACATTGTCCCTTATAGTGCTATAAAGCCGAAAGGAAATATTGGGCAAAATAGTTTTGCTGGATGTTCTAGGAGCGCTTAATGTTACTTTAAATACATAGCAAAAAAAATATGTAAGATTTGTATGTGACTTGGTCAAAACATATTCCCAGATTCATTGAGAGAAATGACCATGTAAGCAATTTAGAAAACTATTATTCTTGAATCCCGAATAACTTCTGGACATAAATCCTACCAAATCGTGTAGCTTAAAGCCACCCCTTACACTCCACTAGTGAAATTTTAGTGGTTATAAAAATGAGAAATATTCAACTTTTGAATATAGTAGTGACATGCTCTTGAAGACCACTGCTTTGACAACAAATTGGAAATCCTTTGTTACTTTCACTGAATGGGAGGGTAATTGTGGTTTGGACTGCTCCCTTGGTTAAGATTATTTTTTTTAAAACAGGCTCTAAAGACCAGTCTATGACATTTGTCCTATTACCTAAACTGTGAACACTTCCTTTTCCTTCCCAAAGACTATAAGTGGGCTTTCTTAGCACTTATTTATTGATATTATGCTTACTTAGATATTACTACTCCACACACGTTTCAAAAAATAAAATATTTCCTTTTTTATGCCTCCACTCAGTACCCCTGCATTGCCACTCTGGGATTTTATTGTTGTGCTACCTTGCAATTCAAAGGGTGGTGCTGGACAAAGGGAATAGTCCATAGTAGTCAAGTTAAAGAAGCAGTCAGCTTCTAATTTGAGGCTGGTCAACATGACTTGACCCTTCTTTGCCCAATCTAATTAGTAAATTCTAACAGTTCTACCCCCAGTGGATATGGAATTCATTCATTTCTCTCACCTCCACTGTCCCCACGAACTCCAGTTCACCCTCACTCTTTGCCTGGGCATTATAATTGCCAGCCAAAGTGGTTTATCTTCTTCCCCCCACCCTCAGATAGCCACGGTAATACTTGTGTGAAGGTGAATCAGCTTGTGCTTGACACCCCTATGGCTTCCACTAGAGTAAAAACTATACTCCTCCCTAGGTCCAGCTTTGCCAACCTCATCTCCTCCACCTGATTTTCTGTCACTGGATTCTAGCCATACCTGGCCCCTTGGTTGTTTCTGAACCTGCTGGATACTTCCGGCCTCAGGGCTTTTGTACTCGCTATTTCTTCTGACTGGAATGTCCTTCCCCAGCTCTTCTGAGGTGATTTCTGCCCCCCTTTTTTTCAAGTCACAGCACAACTGTTTTCTCCTCAGGGAAGCCTTTCCTAACCCTCCTCTAGAGTGTAGTGTTATACACCTCCCCCAACTATTCTCACATCACTCTTTCCTTTCCCTTATGGTCTTTGTCACAATCTGAAGTTGTTTATTATCATTTATTTTTAAAATATAATAAATGATGACGTCCTGCTCCCAATGAGACTGTAAGCCCCATGAGGTGAACAACCCCGTCTGTCTTCTCCCCTGTGCCCCCAACCGGTGCCTAGAACAGCGCCTGGCGCACAGTGGGGCTCTGTGGGTGTGTGTTGAACAGCTGGCACTGAGGAGTATTGAGGATGGCTGGAAAGGTGACTCACGCCGCGGGTGGTAGCCTACTTTCTCCTCCAGCCCAGGTGGGATTGGAAGTGTCCTAAGTCACAGAGTGAACCATGAGTGAACACACATAGTAAGAGCAGCTGCAGAAAAGAAAAGAAAATTGCCAGGAAGTTCTAATTTAGTGATAATACAGAGGCATCTTGTCAAAACTACTTTCTTCAGAAGGAAGATATTGATATTTTATGACTCTAATCTGTGTCAAGTAAGAGGTGTTCTCTGGCTAAGGATTTTCAGCATGAAGTCATAAAATGGAAAAGAAAATACAGCAAAAGAAACAGTGGCTAATATTGTTGTGATACAGTCCAGCCAGAAACTCAGTCACAGCATTTCTTCATGGAGGTTTCCTGTGACTTGTTTTTCTTCCTTACCAAGTCAGATGTGCTATGAAATTTGCTAATATCAGGTATTTCTTCTTCATTTATGTTCACTAGTCTTATTGTTACTAGTTGCTGGAAGTTCTCTTATATTTTATTGAAACAATTATGGCTATTGATAACTTATCAGAGAACAATGTTCTTCTTCATGCATATTTGGGCATTTAAGAAGTTGGACAGAACTGAGGAGTATTATATGGAAAAATATAATAGAGGATGTTAAGTTGCATATATAACGTTTACCAGGGGTAACCTGAAATATACTACGCGTGTATCTCAAGCCAAATTTTATGCCATCTGAAAATTTTCCAGTTACTAGTAGCTTTATCTTCATTATCTCATTTAATTCCCATTTTGTTGCTTTTTTCTAAAACCTATCATTCTAAAGCTTTGTCATGTTTAAATTGTGTCTACCCCTACCCCTGCCCCAATACAGATTATTATGCCCTCTTTGGCACTATATGCCATGGATGTGAGTTTCCCATAGAAGCTGGTGACATGTTCCTGGAAGCTCTGGCCTACACCTGGCACGACACTTGCTTTGTATGCTCAGTAAGTAAACTCTTGTTTCCGAATTGAAGGAGCACAGTATGGCTGGTTCTAGCCTAAGCACTAAATTGAAATAACAGTTTTTATATCTTTCAGTGCTTCAAACCTAGAAATATTTTTACAGTGATTTTGAAAATTGTTTATTAAAATTTTCGGTACTTTTTGAAATTGTTTGGCAATTTCAAATAGACTATGATGTTTACCCCTTTAGAGAAAATCCTATTTTTTGATACATTTTTGTTTATAAGAAGAAGCTATATATTTCTTAAAATAAGAGCCTTTTACTTTTTTTAAACTATGTTTTATTGGAGTGCTTTTAGTAATTTATGAAAACATAGGTACTTCTTAAAATAGAAGTAAACTGTTATAAAAATCTATTACTGACTTAACACTGGAAGTAAACTGTACGTTGATCCATTTCCTTCCTTAGTAATAGTCTATGAATGTTCTTTTCTTTTTGAGACTATAATAAACTTGTAGTAGTATATTTACCTCTTTCATTTGATATTTTATTATTTTGGGCTTTATTTTTAATGATGAGTATTGATTCAGAGATTAACGTGAACCTAAGATATATATTTTTTAAATTTAGAAGTAAATATCTAATAAAGTATTCTGTTCAGATGTTTGTTTTTTTTTTAATTATATTTAATATTTCTAATAGTTTTTAATACCCATTGTAGGAGGGGGAAAAGGCTTGTTAATTGAAGTCAAATAATTTCCTCAAACATTACCATTGAACCCTGTCTTGTTTACCTCATCCATCTCTTAGACTTCACAAAATCTATAAAAAGCCACAACTGTTAGCAGATTTGCTGCCTCCTATTCTCTGGTAGATCTGCTCAGGAGCATTAAAATTAACAAAGACAGTAGGAAAAATAAGACATAAGTGCGAATAGTTAACTGACGACATAACTTCCAGCAGCCAGATGTTGACTAGGGTTTTCATTTTAAGAAACAAAGAAATGAATTAAAAATAACTCAGGTATTCTGTGACTGTATATTTAGGGGCTTGGGAATGGGTGGCAAAGCAACTGTGCTGGGTTTTTTGGTTTGTTTCTCTGAATGCTTTGTTTCTCCACAACAAGAGACAGATTTAAAACATTGACCAGAATCTGAGAAGAGAAATTATATTTAATGTGACGTATTTATGTGTTAATTTTTTCACTAGGGCCAAGTAGTCATTCCCAACAGAGAAAAATAATGATCAGTGAGTTTAAATAAATTAGAATGCATTCCAGGAAAAAGTCATTCTTCATTGCTTTTGAAAGATTCCATGGAATATAATAGTAATCGTGAAATGCTAGGGGGTCTAACACAACCAACTAAAGTGCTTTGTCATGTTATCCATTGGGTAAAAAAATCATTTTCCCCTTGTTAGGCGTACTTGATAAAATAATGATATTCTCAAATAATGCTTCTTTTTCAGGTATGTTGTGAAAGTTTGGAAGGTCAGACCTTTTTCTCCAAGAAGGACAAGCCACTTTGCAAGAAACATGCTCACTCCGTGAATATTTGAAAGTCAACAGCGCAGGGGAAGAGAAGAAATTTGAAGAGAAAGAGGAGAATTTAAATCACCGATTAATTTTTAGATTTAATATTTATATGGAGTTTTGAAAAATAATAGTGGCCCTGAAGGGATAAATTCCAAGCTTTGAAAACCAAGTCTATGAGGAAATATCTGGCTTCATAAAGTAAAGAGACAGTTTGGCGTTTATTATTACTTTTTTTCCTGCATTTTCTGCCCATAAAATTACTTTTATAAAAGCCAGTTTCCTGGTTGACTATTAAATTCATCTTAGAATAAATCAGTGAAGAATTAAATTTTAGAATAAAAACCTTCAACCTCTATGCTGAAATAATTATACCTTCTTTCCTTACTAGGTAGTTGTGAGTAAATCTATAAAAGGCAATAAAAATACCTTACACTTAATTAATAAGTGAAACATGGTGTTTTTTAAAAAAAAAATAGTGTTTATCTTTAAAACAGAATTTTATCAATAGTAGGTGTCAGGGTTTTTTAAACCGTATACTTTTTTTTTTGTCTTTACAGTTGATCATTCCAGTAGGAAAAGCCAATGAGATTTTGATCAAAATGTGTCATGCCCAAAAGAGATGTTATATTTTTCTCTGATCCCCTCCACCCCAGAAAAGCTACCATATAGCTTATAAACTTTAAATTTTTGCCTTTTATTAAAATATGACCATTTCTACTCATTGTGTATGTTTCACCACCTGTATTAGTCAAACTATTTTTTTTCCCTTCCCCATGCTGAGGTAAAGAGCTTGTTGAATAACTTTGGACTCTGAAAGTTTTCTCTGTCTTTAAAGAGAATAAAGAGAAAAGAATGCTGTTGGGAATTATGGTAAATCAGAGGCTTAGATCAGAAAAATTTTTTAAATTCCCCCTTTTTGGACAATGAATCAATTAGATCAGTTTCAGAGTTATACTACTGACTGATGAAGGTTTGAAATTTCTCTTTGCGGAATAATTTTTTTTCTTTAGTTCTACATTGGAAAAATAAAAGATTGGCTTGGGGATGTGATAAAAATTTAATTTTTTTTTCTTTTGGTAGTTCTTTCTCAGTAATAAATGAACCACTTCCAAATGTAATCATGAAGTTTGGAATTCACAGAGGTTTGATAGTATAGAGAGGAACGTGATTAATTATTCAGACCAGCCTTTCTTTGGTTTTTTCATTTTAGGGAAAAAATTATGTAGATACCACAGGAAGACAGAGAAGCAATTGTGGTAAAATTGTGGATCCTACTGATATTTGAGAGAAGAGATTATGGCATTTGATAGTTGTTTTTTTTTTCTTTGTTACCAAAATGGACAAAAGCCCATGATCACATTGAGTTATCATTTAAGTTTCTTCGGGGAAGGGTGCTTTTGTAGTTGAGACTGAACCCCAAGCCCTGCCTGTCCCATCAGTCACTTGCGACTTCACTTCCATTGTGTGCATGTTTGTTAGAGAAGGGGGTTTTAGGCTATAATATTTGTTTAACCTCCCTAAGAACTTTTCAAGGTATCTGTCCTGAAAGCTGCTAATTATCGTCTAGCAGACTTAACGTGCAGATAATAATTAACTGGGGATAAAAGAATGAGAAGGGTGACACAAAGCGGCAAACTAAATGGTTCACCAATAGCAACCCCAAACTACCTCCTCACCCTGCATCTGTAGGGAGGCAGGAAGTTTTTTGTTGTTTGTTTTCTAAAAGCTGGAACTGAATTGTGCATTATTTCCCATTGCTGCTGAAACCACCTGTAGAAGACATGCCGGCTGTGTGCATTGTCACGTTATCTTAGTGTCAGTCCTTTGCTTTACACAACATAAAGTAAGTTGGTGGTTTTGTTTTGGTGTGGTAGAGATTTGTTGTTGTTGTTGTTATTTAGTTTTGCCTTTACAGACTATATGCCAAGATAGTATTTGATAAGTCAGTGGCATTGGAATGGCATTTGGGTATTTCCTTCAAAGAATTTTATTTGACCTGGATTTCTTATAAAGTTATCTTACATTAAGCACTTCGTTTTTATTACACTTTTCTTTCTGCATATTATTCATGGAGCATAATGTTGCATTTCTCTAAATTTTATCCCTAAAAGGATAACGTCGCTTCCTAACTTAACATTTTGTCTTTGTGCTTTGTCCTTCTCTTCTGTGGCAAAGCCTTCTTCTGTCTGTTCCTAAAACAGTTAATCCTGTGAAATAAGTATTGCTTATAACCCAGAAGAACCTCTGTATTTTACAGTGGGGAATGCCATATTTAATACACCAGCATTAATCCTTTCATAACTGGCACTTTATCTTCTGGTGAGCTCCCTGAATATTTATTTTTCTGATTATAAATATTCCATGTCAGTAGCAATTCTTTAATTATTACCTCTTTATTGTAGAGCATTACTTTTAGTCTCTCTAGATGTATATTTTGGAATGTTGTGCTTAGGGTAATACAGATTAAGATCACAGTACATGACTCTAAAGCATCCCCTGCTTGAATTCCCCAGTTTCCAGAGATGTTAGCGATCGGTTCAGATGTACAGCATTTTACAGGGATGGAATGTTGCTCACTGAAGCAGCAGCCTAAAAATAATGCCCTCTGTATATGCTTGTAACATTCATATTTCCTGTTGATTCAGATTACAGTTAGAGCCTAAAACTAAAACCTGATCATTTGGTCACTGTATGAAGACAAGTAGAAATAAGAGTTTAATCTTCAAAATATTAGTTCAGCGTTATGTTTAAAAATGATCTATAACAAAGAGGCATTCGTGGTACCGTTTTCAAGGACCGCTTTTATAGAAAACAATTCCTCTTCCCTGTTCAAGTGTGAATCTAGAGTTATATTAACATTTTTGTGATATTTGGAGTTTAGTCATTCCTACTGAAAGAAGCTTTTCAGACATAAGGGAAGGGAAAACACACTGAATAATTTTACACAAATTTAATGTGGCTTCATTTTGTCCCCCATCACCCCTCAAATGTTTTAAGGTTTTGGATTTTCAATGTGTCATTTGCCTTATGTGTTCATCTCCATCTTCTGTTTCTTTACATTTTTCAATTTGTATATGTCTGTGCTATTTTGCTTTTGGATACGTTTTCTAATTAAAAACCACATGAGAAATATAATCAGTATAGTAATACCTTCATGTGCAGGTATGAAGTGATGTAGACAGGCTTTCCTGGTTTTTCTTTTTGGGTGGCAAGTGGTTTCCATTAAGTCATGGGAAAAAAAAATCATGTTCACAGGATAGGCTGAGATGTGATAATTCTCAGGAGAATTCCTCTTTCATGGTATTTGCCTATCAAAATGTCCCAGAAACAATATGTTTGGAAATACTGTCACTTTTATTGTATTTTAATCCATATTTATGCTCTGCATGTGGTATGTGCACAGTAAATGGTTGTGAATAGATAAGCTCCAGTTGTCTTTCTTTTAAAAATACTTATTGCTGCAATCATTGATTGGAGTAACCTGTCCTATCAAGCATTATATTGTATCATATATCACATTCAAACAACATCAGTTTTCATCTACATTTTCATGTCTTTCATTGACCAGGGTACGCTACTTCATTTTTAACTCATTCTGATCTCATTAGCTAACCCTTCTGTAACTAGGTAGGCTCACCTATTCCTTGTCTGTTCATTGCTTTCAGATTTTTTTCCAACTGTGTAAATTTGAGAGGAATGTTTCTGTTGCAGGCTGTATATTGGAATAAAAGACAAATTCAAGTGTATTTGCTCACAGTTTATGAAACTCCAGAAGCCGAACTTATAAGAACATCACGTCTGCATCTGACATTTTAATAGCTGCTGTTTGGTTTCTATCAATCACGTCATTGCACATTAAAATGCACCGACAAAATAAGAGATCTGTCATTCCTTCTTTAAGAAACAGTAATCCAGTACCAGATTTATAGGCTTAAGACTCAACAGTGTGTGTTCACAATAAGTCCCCATTCAGTGCCCAAACCAGAACAAGCCTCCCTGTCATTCAATGTTTTCTGGCCAAAATGTCCCCCATGTAAGATTATCAAAGGTTTTCTTACAGAAATACCTATAAAATCTTTTTTGCCAGCAAAAGCTTAATTTAGGTTGGCGGTTTCCGTTTCTGAGTCCTCTCAGACAAGATCTTGGTTATATCAGAAACACATAGGACCTGAGGTATTATTAGCAGGCCTGGTGTTAATTAGGGAGAATTACCAGAAATAGTGTGCTGCGTGGGAATTTATTACAGAATCACACTTGACTGATGGCAGAATAGGAGTTGCTGAGAGCAGCTCCTACTCGTAACCACTAATTAATAAGGTGCCAGAATTCCACAGAGGAGGTTTCATCCCCAGTGTGGGAGCCACCCAGGGAAAGTGCTTCCTTTGCAGTATTTAAAATTTTAAAGAGGAAAGGGGCTAGGACACATGGCTACCCAACAGAAATCTCAGACTGATACGGTTTTGTGTTGTATTTATGAATGAGAGCATTTAACTCGGGAAACACCAAGTCCAGAAGTTTGTGAAAGAATCCCTTTCCCTCCAAAAGTCAAAGTAGCCTGTCTGTTTATCATACTAAGCAGATATGGATAGTATTTGGTGGCAAGTGTCTGATCCCCTCAACTGTCCATGTTATGAAGAATAGATTGTCTGTGGTATTATATTACTGAACTTTTACTCTTTAGTCCATGATTTAGAAGCTGACTGAGTAGGTAGCAAGATTGCATCAGTGATTAATAGGAAGGGTGTGGCTTCCACACCTTAAACACAGAGCTGGGGAAAAGCAAGGTGTGTTTAGTGATTGGCACTCATGGCCAAACACTGGAGGAGCCCTGTTAAGTGAAAGTTTGCCAAGAAGGAATTTTTTTTCCTGTGTCTGTAACCGTGTTAATCATATACAAGAATGCTTGGAACCATTGCTTAGTGTAAAAGAAGAAAACATTTCCATGTGAGAAAAGCACTGATCACTGACCTCAGGGGAAAAAAATAAAACAATTGAGAATTCACAGAGAGTATAATTTGTCAATTTCTCTTGAGCTCCCAAGGAAAATGACTTCTGTGCTAGCTCCATGAATTGATTGACGTGGTCTCTAATGCATCCATGTTCCAAAGGGCAACGTTTCTGTTTAATAATTGGGTTCCAAATTACTTTTTCACCTTCATGTTCTAAATTGTCACATTTGCTAAGTTCAAATATACTTTTTAAAATTTTTTTCCTTTCCTTTTCCCTTTTTTTCTTTTGCTTGTAAAGCACACACAGCTGGTACTATTCTATGCACTTACTCAATGTTTGTTTGTTTAAGGTATTTTATTAGTAGTCTGTAGTATTCTTTAGAGATGTCTTTTGATTTTTTTTTTCCCCTAGTGTATCACTGATATGCCAAACTGTTCCCTTGGTAAGTAGGAAAGTAAACTGAACTCCAGTGACTTCTACCAATATTAATTTTTGCATAAATAATAGTTTTTGCTTAGGTAACCTCCTATCGGTATCATCTGAACCTGGAAATTTTCTCTACCCTGTTTGCTTGAGAACATTGGCAATCCCAAGCCTCCTTAGTTGAATGAAATGAAGAGCAGAAGAATCCATGGTGCTTTTCAAGTATGAAATTTGAAATATAAGTTAAAGTAATTATGGCTTTATCAACTGAAACCATTTATTCTGCTCTGTTTATTATGGTACTGCTTACTAATTTTTCTGGTACTATTATAAATACTTCAAATAAAAATGAACTTAATAAGCAAGATGAGAGGCACTGAAGTGAACCCAGTACTAATGCCTGAAAAGATACAAATCAACGATGTGAATCTATTATAGTTTTCTTATGCCTGAATCAGGGAGTTGTAGATGATCTTTAACAATATATCAACATAATATAGATGTTCAGAGTATAAATTAGAGCTTGCAAGGGAAATGTGTTTGATTAGTCCTGGTGGGTCAGCCTGAGTCCCATCAGGAGTCAGATATTACACAATAACTTAACAGGAGAAGTTTAGTGCAAAGAATTACTAAGCTATGATAGGAACATAAGTATGAAAATACAAAGAGAACTCTAAGGGGTAACCTTGGGCTGAGAGAGAGGACCAAGGAAGGCCAGCTTTAGAAGGAGGCCCCCTTCCCATGGCTGGAGGTCAGACCTTGTTGAAGCAAGTGTGGTTGCAGCTCACAATGACACAGAAGTTCTCTGGACCAGAGCTGGTCCTCAGTTGCCCAGAACTAGGAAACAACCCTCTGAATACAGGTAAGCTAAGACCGGTAGGTAGGTGTGCAAAGGGCAATGGGGTACTGCTGGGGACACGAGGCATGGAACAGGCAGTATCCACGTCGAGGGGGCTTTGGCAAGGCGGTCACCAGGCCCAGGCCAGGGGCGTGAGGTCATTGAGGGACCGTGCATGCTGGATACACAGCTGAGGCAGAGCTCCACCAGACGTTCCCACACATCTGCACCGTGATTGAACCATGCAGCTGGAGCAAGACAAAGCCTAGTGCAGCACCTGGAGCCGGGAAGCGAAGCCCCTGACTTCTGCCCTGTTCCTTCAGCTTCCTGGCTGACAGCTGACAAAGCCTAACGCTGTGCTCACTGTAGAGGAGAAGTGGTTGAAGAGTCCGGTGCGGTATCATGGAGCAGGTACTGAAGGGTGAATTGGGAACTGAAAATCAGTAAGTTGTTAACTGGCATGTCTGGGTACAAAATAAAGCTTTAGATTCTCAACTAAATGGAAACCTCCATTATCCAGAACATCAATGCCTATTCTTGATGAAGTGGAAAGCAGAACAAGAAATTCTCCTAACTTCTCTCTTCATTGTCAAAATTCTCTGATAATTAGTATACCTTCAATATGTGAAGTAAACATAACGTAGCACTGATTGGTTTTTTTTCAAGAGCTACCACCTAAACATACCGTATAATTGAACAGTTCTGAATATTTCAGAGATTTAGTTGGATATATCCTAAGATATAGCCAAAAGGTTCTTTAATGAGTTTATTTTATTGTACTAATGCTTTCCTATGGTTAAAATATTCTTAAATGGAAGTTCGTGTTAGTTAATTGGAATTTCAGTTAATAGAAGTTTTTCTGTATAAACCTAAACCCCTATCAAATAGAAAAAAATGGATTATTTTCATATTAGTAATAGAAAGCAAAGAGATTAATAATTTCCCCTTCACAATAAACCATGAAAGATCAAGTCCAGTGGATCTATAATAATAACTTATATTTGTTGTATACTAATTGTAACTTGTGTGGCATATTATCTCATCTCTCACACTAGGGTACACTAATACACTGTCAGGTTCTAATAAATGGAGAGTCAAGTATTTTTAACCCAAGTATTAGAGATGAGAAAATGAAGGCTCAGAGAAATTATTCTCTAACAACATAGTTATTAACTGGCAAATCTGAGACTTAGACTTTTTAAAAGATTAGAGAGAAAATTTAGTATTTCATTCACAGTCCCTTAGAGTTCCTCTTATTAATAAGGGAGAATTCCCATATATTCAGTTAGTAAAGGACAGTTTTAGGAATTACTTAATTTTGATAGAATGTGTAAAACTTAAAGCTGTATCTCTGACTTGTACAGTTGCCTGCCACACAGATGTCAATATTTGGGAGGTTTGCAAATGGACCATCTGTTCTTCAAGGGTATTTGCGATGCAGTAGCCCCCTCTGCAATGCACCAGTTGCTGTTCTTTGTGTTGCTTCCTTTCAAAGAAGCATAGGAATAATGAGAGTAAGTTATGTTAGTTTGAAGTGGAGATAATACCCAATGTGATACCAAACAAATGAGAAAGCTGTAGGAAATGGAATTTCCATTACTTCCACACTCAGAGGTCAATAATAACCTATTTATAACATGTTGGAAAACATGTCTGGGTAGTTGACACCCAGTTCATTGTTACCTTTGCGGTGTGATGAAGTTAGTTCCAGGCCCTGAGTGAACAGTGTGGAAGGTGGAAAAGGTGAGAAACTGCATATACATCCAATTATGCTGACAAGGTTGCCTAAGATTCTTTTTTTGCTCAATTGAAATAAAATCTCTCTGCTGTTTGGTAATGGCAGGCACCACTGCTAAGCCCACTGAAGCGTAGCTGGAAAATCTAGCTGCCCTCACATCTGTTTTACATGACCTTTCAATCATCAGCAAATAATTCTGCCACTAGGAATGGAAGTCTGGGTAGAATATGGCTATGTGACTTGCTAAGCTATCACTATGGAAAACATATTGAAACAAAATTCACGCATGCCACGTACTGTGCCCAGAAATTAGAGGCTTGTCTTGGTGGTGTTAAGGTTTTGACCTATCAAGAGTGCTCACACCTGCTTCTTACATTCAAGTTGTTAATCCTTTGTTCACGGAATGAGACATATTATGAAATATGTGAACGGACTCCTCTGGCTTAAGTCTTAAGTGTTTAGGCTCCTAAACTGGTTCAAACTAAAAGAACGTTGATGAAATAGTGTCTTTTAGACTTCTAATGATTAGTTATTATATGCAGAATTCTGTGTGATTCCACTTTACTCTCAGCTTCTTTGAGAGCCCTGACTTGGTTACAGTGCTTGCTTGAGTTCCAGGTTGTAGCAAAATGTTCTGAAAATAAAAAAGAGGGAAAAAATGACTGTAGAATCTCTTGAAATGATTGTAATGAAGTTCACGCCTACGCTAATAAATTTCACTCTCACACTAATCTGATGGGGAACCAATGGAACAGGTTCAAGAACACAGTTCAGTTTATCTCAAGACCAGCTTTAGCTGTTGTCAGAGTAGAGCAGTTATACTGAATGCAGTAATTGTATGTAAATATTTGAGTCAAGCGTGTAAAGAGAGGGAACTTTGGGAGGAATACAGGCACTGGCATTTGACAAGCCTCTCTGAGTTGAATCTTGATTACACCCAGGTCGAACTTATTTACAGGGTTGCCACAGGCAGGCTAATAATTTGGATCACCCCCCAATCAACGGTGTTGCTTTTTTAATATTTTTATTCAACATTTATGTAAAGGGAAGGCTGAGCGCTTTGTTGCGGAGAAAGGGGTAGGCGGAGGATCCCTGGAAACAGAGATCAACTTCCTAACATGCTCTGATCCACTTGGCTCTGCCCCGTACTCGTCCATCCCCCTCAGCAAAGAAGCCCTCGGCCAGGATTAGCTGGTGTTGTTCCAAAGTCTCCCTTAGGACTCTCAACCCCTGACTCCGTGCTGCTTATTAAAGTATCCCATTCAACCCCATGAAGTTCTCTCCCCAAGAATCACCCTAAGGAATTACAGTTTTCTCCATGAGATGTTTAGTGTTTCCAGTGATGTTTAGAGCTTCTCATGTATGGGCACCCTGGGCAATTAACCAGCAGACCAACTTCTCTGGTGTTCCCTCCCTGAGGAACCTTCTGACCTTGGAAAAGCTACAGAATTTGGTTGAGTCTGTGCTTTTTTTTTACTAGTGTGTCCCTTCACCATCTTGGAGGATAATTCTCCAATATCTTAGCGAGTTGTTGAGACACAAATAAGACAGTACATGTGAACATACCAGAGCTATAACCTATTCAGCCTTTTTTCTAGGAGACAATAAGAGATACTACTCAAAAAACAGGTTCAAATTGTTAGTCCTATGTTCAGAAAATGAGACATATCATGTAATATCTGAATGGACTGCTATAGCTTAAATCTTAAATGTTCCCAAATAAATTTGGGAATTGCCATCAACTATCTCAGAGATTCACAGTGCACATTTAAACTGAGTAACCTTACCTTGAAAAAGAAAAATAACAGTTTTAACTATGCATTTCTTAAATATATTTTTAAAACATCTATATATTCTACATAATACAATTTGGGAAATACTAGCTCATCTTTTCTCTTTTACCGTGAATACCCTTAGTCGTGTCTGCCTTCACATTTTAAACCAATGGTTTTCAAACTTTGGTGTGTGTCAGAATCTTCTGGAGGGCTTGACAAAACTAGATTTTTTGAGCCTTACCCCCAGTTTCTGATTTAGTAGGTCTGGAGCAGGTGAAAATCTGCATTTCTACCAAGTTCCCAGGTGAGGCTGATACTGACGGTCTGAAGACCACTCTTTGGGAAGCACCTGTTATAGATCTAGACCCTTGTTTCTCACTTTAATATGCAAATAACCTTGGATCTTGTTAAAAGGCGTTCCTGGGCCCACCCTCAGAGACGCTGATTGGGTAGGACTGGGATGGGGGGTCAATATATTTGCAGTTCTGAGGAGCCTTTCCTGACACTGCTGGTTCACTGTTCACACGCGGAGGCTGGATTCTCTCGCTTAGACGTCCGGAAACAAAATGGTGAGGGGCTTTCAGAGAACCCAACGTTTTCGCTTTTCCTCTTGTGGCTAAAATCAGACTCATGCTTCGACTTCTGAAAATTTAGATACGTAGGAAAACACGATGTACTCTGGGAATTCTGCAAGTTTCTTTCACCCTTTTTTCTTTCCAGGATTTCTATGGCACTCGTGGAAAGCAGAGCAGATAACAACAGATCCCGTACAGACCTGCCCGTTGGCTGAGCTGAAGCACTGAATGCCCCAGTCAACGTGCAGCCCTGCCAGTAAGTGAGGAGTTAAATTAAATCTCAAGTGGTAGGGGTTTTCGTCCTCATTCCATATTAAGAGTGTTAATTTCCCCAACCTTTACAGATAAAGTTCACGGGAAGTGGGGAGCGAGTGGGTGCGGCAGTAAGTTATAAAAGGGCATGCACGGAGCTGGGAGTAATGGATTTGGGTGTTTGGTCCGGTTGATTGCGAATTACTTCTTTGATCTCGGAAATGGCCTGGGTCCAATCCTGACCAGACCGTCCTTCTCTATAAAAATTAACTAGATCAGTGGAGTCTACATTTTGATTGTTTTAGTAACTCTCTCAACACATCTCCAGAAGCTAACACATAGAATATCCCGGAGGTAAGCATTTGGCGTGTTAATTTCCTAGATTTTTTTTTTGTTTAAGCGAAAGATACTTCTGATTTGCAAAACCACCAAAGAAACTCTGGGCTTCTCAGGTTCTTCTGAACAAGGTTTGGAATTCGCCTAACGGAAAGGCCGCCTCAATTGCTTCCAGAGCGGGCATGCAACCACCTTTGGGGATGGTGGATTTGTTCTGCTGGATACACATGCATTCACATTCTCGGCAATGACTTTGACTTCTAAAGAATAGTTCTTTGGTTTTGTTTTTAAACATAATCCTTGTCTTCAATGCTTCCCCACCCACCCCACCCCGGAAACTAACAAGCAGCTGTTATTTGTTGTTGTTTTTTTTTTCTTTTCAAACTATTGAAAACTACTTGGTCTGGGAGGGGGAGGGAAGAGGAAAGGTTGTCTGCAGCCACTCAGGGAGGTCTGGGAGTTGCTCTGTTTTCTTAGCTGCGCTGTGCAAATGAACTGAAGGTTTAACACTTAAGTGCTGTTTGAAGATATAATACAACAGAGCCCAGAGCAGGGAGTCCGGGCCCGCCATTGCTGGCCTTGCCCAAGGTCAGCTGCTCTGGGAGCTGCAAAGCTACAATTTGTTGCCGTGGCTTAAACCTAAGCAAACCCCTGCCTGTTCAGGTGTAGATTATGTTCTTCGAGGACAGCGCTGCTCACTCACTTCGCATCCACCTGTGGGACATAGGGATTTCAATTATTCCTCCACCCTCTCCCATTTTAAAGCTGCGGTTTGTTATACGATGAGTGCCTCGTCACTTAGCAGCAGACGCCACCATGTTGGAATCGGCCTGTTCCTCCAGCTTTTCCCCAGCTATACTGGAACCTCTGTCCTCAGGGACCTTGCTGTGAGACCACCTTGCAGGCGTTAATTCTTTTCCCACTAAACCCTCTTAGCCAGAGGCCAAGGTAAATGCAGTTCTCAACGGAGCAATGGAGATTCCAGGTTACATTTAGGTTTGTCTGGAGGCAAGACAGCACGATATTTCTTCACTGTTGAGTCAGGGTCATCCTCTTTTAATTTCCCGTTTCTCTCTCTGTCTCTGTGGCTTTCTCTTTCTGCCCACCCTCTGGGAAATGACTCGCCTCTTGGTTTATTCCGGTACAATGATATTTGGACTGATTTTTTGATTTCCATCCATTTCAGAGGGACTTGGAAGCAATTTTAAGAACATGGTCTCCTAGGAAACAGCAAAATAACATCTAATGCTATGCGACATAGTAGGGAACAAGAAGATACACCTATCAATATAGAGCGTAATAGCAAGGGAAAATCATAAAACTTACAAAAAGCACAGATAATTTAAATTAGAATAGCCCCCTTACACGTGTGCACAATTTCCCTGTATTGGTAACAACGGTCGTATTACATTATTTTCCTGGCAATTAAGAGAAAGGTGCTATGTGGTCTGTATATTCAGATTTAAAAGATGCAAATAAGTGTCATGAGGAAGCCTCCTGGCCCTGGATTCTTAAAGGAATTTGTGTTTGATCCTTGGGCCATTTTGTTACCCAAGGTCTCTTGCACATGTTTTCAATCTCGGAATGGGTAGGAAAAACCATCATGTGTATAAAGTCATGTTTATGTCAGCTCTAAGAGCAAAATATTAAATCTCATCCCAGAAAATACTTCTGCAAGGGAGTTGGAAAGAGTATGGTCCACATACGTTGGTGCCATATTCATCCTTTCGCACATTCGTTTATGGAACAAACGTGTTGGAGCACCTAGCACTTAGCATGCACCACCTTAGTCGCTTGAGATTTAGCACAGGTGTTTTCCCTCCAAAAGCTTACATTCAATCAGGAGAGGCACAATGAACAAGGTAACAATTGAATCTATAGAATATCAGCTAGTGAATGAAGCAAAATAAAGAAGGGTTGAGGGAAATGCAGGGTCGGTGTTGGTGAACCAGACAGGGAGGGAGGGAGGGAGGGGGCCACATGGATGTTTGGAAGAAGGTTGTTACAGGCAAAGGAAAAATCTTGGCACATTCAGAGAACAGCAAGGAGCCAAAGTGGCTGGAGCGAGTAGGAGAGAAAGGGGTCTGGGGAGGGAGAGGAAGGGGTTGGGAAGGCTCTAGCAGGGGGCACTTGGGCTTTTACTTTAATGGAAAATAGTTAACGAGTCCTTTAGGATGGCATGTTTCTCTCCTCTCCCTCTCTCTCTCTGCACATCTCCACTTGTGAGGTGGATCTTTGGCAACTGGAGGACCACATTCCAATGTCTAAGTGAATGAAGGCCTGAGTGTGTTTGTAGTGTTACTAACCACCTTTGACTTTTACTGTGATTTGCTCACAGGGCAGGGCTTCCTGAACGCTCTATTTTTGGCTTGTAAGAGAAATTATGTAGTTCTCATCTTGATGAAATTTCACAAGTCCGGACTTCCTCTAATTTCCGTAACACAAAATTTAGTAGTCTCCAATTTTCCTTTTCTTCTTTCTTGCTGTTTCTGGGCCTGGAGGAAACTCATTCTCGCAGGGCTGCCACACTATGACATGAGCCTTCCATAACTCCCTGCTCAAATAGGCTCTTAGGCACAGAGAAGGGGCTTCCCCCAGAATTCCTCAGGGCCAGGATGAGTGGGAAGTAGATGAAATGACCAGCTGTTACGTTGCTGACGGCCCAAGAGGTTAAGTGGATGTACTTGCATCCACAGGTGAAGGAAATATAACCTACCTTCTTCCCATAACCCCTCACAAGAGGTGTTGGGGAACTTCACTTGCAATTAAAAGTAGGAGACTCCTGTATTTTGTTTTTCATTGATTATCTCTCTTAAAGTGTTGATAATCACCGTTCTAGAAACCTGCAAAGCTTTGGGGAAATCACACCGTAATCTCCACCCCAGACATAACTTTCAGCAGCTTAAAGGTAAAAGGGAGTCCCCCAAACAAATCATGAATGTGTGCGTGTTGAGTATGAGGATTTAAACTCGGTCTCGGTGTGGGACTTGGTCGGCCGTGGAAGCTGTGAACTGGTGGTGTGGCTTGTTTAGCAGTGTCAAGAAAAATGCTTCCTTGGCTGCCCTACTCTTCCCTGCCCCTGGCTCCGTCACCTCGAGTGACTGTCCAGCTGGATAGCATTTACTTTGTTCTTCAAACTGCTTTCTGGCCAGGCAATAAAGTTTTCACATCTTTACAGATGGTTCCCTCTAAACACGTAGAATAATGTTTTATACTCAGGAAAGTATTTGTTCCTTCTGGAATCCAGGTACGTCGTGTGTGTGCCAATTTGTATGGCTCATTTTATGAGCTTCAGAAGGTTATGAACCGTTGACAGTTGATCGCTTAGCCCAAGTAGGAAAGGCTCATTGGTGTTGCATTCTCCATTACCAGCCTCCTTGACCAATCAGTCCTCAGAATGATTCCCGCAAACACTTTTCTCTAATTGTGTTTCCAGATCACCACCTCTATGAGACATCATGGGGACTTAGTGCAAATAAATCTCCAGAGAAACCTGTGCTGGACAGATATTGAAATGGATTGCCGCGGGAGAGCATTACTTATCTCCTTAGAGAGCAGGGTTTATCACTAAAGCAAGGCTTTGACAAAAAACACTCCTGGGGCTTCCACCGTACATTGGTGTAGCCAGAGCATTTCACCATCAAGTCTGGACATAGCCCAGAGCAGAATTAGAGCAGAATCTTATTAGCAGTTCAGAACTAGGACCATGTTTTGGGGGACAAGAGGAAGCAGCTGTGACAATACATTCTAATTATTGGTGTTTAACCAGCAGAGTAGAACAGGTTCCCAGTTGTGGCTATTGAAATTTGGTCCTTGTCGGTATCAAAAAAGCACCTGTTAAAAAGATACCTCTCGGGCTTCCCTGGTGGCGCAGTGGTTGAGAGTCCACCTGCCGATGCAGGGGACACGGGTTCGTGCCCCGGTCTGGGAAGATCCCACATGCCGCGAAGCAGCTGGGCCCGTGAGCCATGGCCACTGAGCCTGCGCGTCCGGAGCCTGTTGTTCCACAACGGTGAGAGGCCCGCGTACCGCAAAAAAAAAAAATTTGAAAACTACAATTTCTGAGCATGTTCTCTTTTCAAATAATTTAAATCTTTCTGAGGTTATAATTTGAAAGTGGGAATTATTTTCAACACCTTCTCTTAAATCCAGAGTGAGACAGAGGAACAACAGACCAAAAGAAAATATTTGATTGCAAAAAACAAATGTTTATGGAGAGGATGAGGCCGATAAGTCACTCCAGATTTAGCTGGTCTGCAAGGGCGGCATAGGGGAGTGGTATAGATGGTCAGACCTTGACGTTTGTACAGAATCCCGGAGAATGGCATGCGGAGAATAGGCCCAAGATGTGTCCAAAGATACTTCCAGTCTGGAAGGAATAGGGAAAGGGGTGCGGGGCGGGGGGTGGGGCATTTAACAACCCAGAAGGGAAGAATTAGTGACTTTATTTTAAAGCTAGGGAAACTGAGGTTCAAAATACTTAAGTATTTTTCACAAGGTAGCAAAGGACAGAATCAGACCTTGTATTGTTCTAAGCCCTCGTCTATAAGTCAGAAGTGTTGGACTCACTTACTGATTTCAAGACATAATGAAGAGAATGTTTGGGGCACCAGTAGAAGTCAGGGCTACATGACAGAGTATTGACAATGAGAATTTTTATCCTTTATGTCAGAAATTGGAAACAAGCAGCCTGCCTGCCAGTTGCAATCTCTATATGGCCATTAGGTTAAAAAAAAATTTTTTTTAACATAGTTGGCAACTGTTGAAGCTCTAAAGATTATATACCCAAAAGTCAGAATTGTGTCTTGGCGCTATGAAGATGTGGCGGCTTTCAGCCTTCCTGGTGGGAAGGTGCTGGAGCCAAGTGGCTGCTGTCACTTTTTTCTCAGTTTGCTCCTGTGGTCCTGCAGGCTGGCTATCCACTCATCTGCGTCATCTGCCTGGTCCTGCGAACACTCGAGTGCCAGGCCTCTGATTTACTAATGAAGAGCTATGGAAGGCTCTCCTCTCAGTGGGAGAGGAACATGATGAAAGAGTTTTAAGAAGCAAGAAAAAGGACAAAGGGATACATGAAAATAGATCTTTAAATTTGGTGCGTATGGCACTTATGCAACTGCTATTAATCCTTAATACTCACCTACCTCCATTCAAATCTCCCCACTAAACAAGCTATTCTGGGGAGCAGAGAATTATTTGTTAGTG
Source organism: Phocoena sinus (assembly GCF_008692025.1). Classification (NCBI taxonomy): domain Eukaryota; kingdom Metazoa; phylum Chordata; class Mammalia; order Artiodactyla; family Phocoenidae; genus Phocoena; species Phocoena sinus. The sequence goes on along the minus strand of NC_045767.1, from coordinate 126,393,314 downwards.
ATGGGAGGTACGTTAGCAACTGAATCCAACCCTTGTTTTACAGTTGAGGACAGAAAGGTCTGTCTAGGAAAAGCGATTTTACCCAAGGTTGCGTGGCATGAGAGCTGTTCTCTGTTGAATATGTGTGAGAAAGTCCATTTATTCGAAATGATAGAAAATGATGCAGAGTACCAGGTTTTGAGCAAAGGTCTTATTGGAACTATACATTTCATAAGGAGCCAGATATTTTTTCTTTATCTTTGCATATATGTTTCTTTATAACCCATATATGAATGCATATGTTTCTCTAGAACTCTTCTCAGTGGATTTCATGGTGGGCTGGGGCTCTCCATGCAAACCTGTTTGCCCTGAGCCTGTGACAACATGGAGGAGGTCTAGGCACCCTTCCCCCAACCCCAGTTCTTTGACAGAGAATAAGTCGGCCTTGTCTATGTCAGAGCAAACCAGTGGCTGGGAAAATAGAAAATACAGTCAGTCTTTGATTCTGACGCCTTTGGATTTTCTGTAGTATTCACGTTTCCAAGAGGCTGCCAATTTTTATACTTGTCACAGATTGACAGCTATCATTTGCTTATGGAAATCATTACATAAAAGAACATTTTAACATCAAAGAAGTTGAAAGGACACAATCTCAGAATAACCGACAACTTTTCCTAAGTAAAGCTTGTTGACAATCTAGCCCTGACATATATAAATTTATTTATTTACTTTTGGCTGCATTGGGTCTTCGTTGCTGCACGCAGGCTTTCTTCAGCTGCAGCAAGCAGGGGATACTCTTCACTCGCTGCGGAGCGCGAGCTCTAGGTGTACGGGCTTCAGTAGTAGTTGTAGCGCATGTGCTCAGTAGTTGTGGCTCATGTGCTCAGTAGTTGTGGCTCATGGGCTCAGTAGTTGCGGCACGCAGGCTCTAGAGCACAGGCTCAGCAGTTTTGGCTCACGGGCTTAGTTGCTCCGCGGCATGTGGGATTTTTCCAGACCAGGGATCGAACGCATGTCCCCTGCATTGGCAGGCGGATTCCTAACCACTGTGCCACCAGGTAAGTCCCTAGTCCTGACACATATATGTAAAAACAAATGCATATATGGAAGTGTTACGTATATAAATTTGTCCGATCTTGATCTCTGAATGAGTGAACATTTTAACATAGTCTGGTATTTGGGAACATTTGTTCTAAACAGCACTCCAATACAAACTGAAATATTTTTATTGCCACTGTGACTGAATTTTGATTATTGCTTTGTTTTCATGTTAAGCCATCTGCCAAGTTTTTTTTAAATCTGAAAGAGCCTACAAAAGCCATGCTCATAGCATATTTCTCTGCTTGTAGAAATTGACACATATTTATAGTCTGAGCTCTGCCACTTCTGAGTATACTCCAAAACCTTGCGGAAAAGGAGCCGTCTGCCCTGTGTTCCCGAATTCACAGTTCTGTCTGGTTGTAGTTTGATTCCTTTTAATATAAGCTGTGCTGTTGAGGTGAATTTTGCTTGCCGGTGGTCATGGGTAAGGCAATTATGAAGTCTGACATTGTTCTTGGAATGATTTTAAGCAAAATATCATAGTTCATCAAAACCTGTCTGCAAAACGCCAAGTTAATAGTCATTTATGTACAGAAGGAAAAAATTATGGCTGCCAGACCACCTTCATGTGGGAGATTTGGCCATAAATTTTAAATATCCATTGTGAGAATTATGTGTAAGGAAATCGGCATCCTGCAGTTTTACAAGTAGGCCTAGAAGGGCATAATGCACAAGAAGTGTAAGCAGGACAGGCAAATAAGAAGGCGTCTCTGAAACTTCTGACACCTCCTACAAGGCTTTTGGGAAAGGGCACTTTTCCTAAGGCTTTTTAAATTTTTATTTATTTTTTTTGCGGTACGTGGGCCTCTCACTGCTGTGGCCTCTCCCGCTGCGGAGCACAGGCTCCAGACGTGCAGGCTCAGCGGCCATGGCTCACGGGCCCAGCCGCTCCGCGGCATGTGGGATCTTCCCGGACCAGGGCACGAACCCGTGTCCCCTGCATCGGCAGGTGGACTCTCAACCATTGCGCCTCCAGGGAAGCCCCGTAAGGCTTTTTTTAAAAACAAAATGGTGACGTGGGTTCCTGACTGATTTAAACACTTAAAATTGCTACCAGTTTTGAACACTTCTGTGTGCTAAGTATCTCATGTGGATCATCTAACATAAGCTTTGGAAGAGCCCCATGAACTGTAGATACTGAAGAAGCTGAGGTTTACTGAGATTGGTAATTTGCATGAGTTCTCAACCTGGTAACCTAGCCTGTATCTGGCCACTGTATCAAATCAAAAGGCAGCATCTAAGGGTAGGTGAATTATAGAAAGGCACTCCAGTGAGCAGTGAAGTTATGAAAAGGTGCCTGTCCTATGTCTGTATAGCCCCCCAACAGGGATTCAGCTGACATCTTAGAGTGTGGGCATCATTTTTGTAACAGATACTACTTCCTCAAAGCAGACACAGCCCTGCACCAGGGCATAAGCCTTGGGGAGCAGTATGCAGAGTTTTAACTCAAGTTGTGGCCTAGCTTCCCCTGCAGCTTTGACGCCTTACATCGGTTGTCCTAGGCAGACCACGTGGCAAGTAGAGGGCCTGGGACTCAGACCTAGGCAGCATGACTCTGGAGGTACATGTTTAGACGCAATTTTCCCTTTCTTATCTTTAATACCAAGTTCAGCCCCATGGGCAGATACCTTTACCATCCAGGCAGAGGCTCCGAGCATTGTTCTCCTTTCTTCCCATCACCATTCCATTTACCTAAGCCATGCATACGTGTACATCCCCAGTGAATGAGACACGAACACTGCCCTCAAAGAATTCATGTTCAAGAGGCATCACAAGTCATTAAATAAGTTAATGCACCTGGTGGTAGGTGCAGGTAGAGGGAACATAAAAGGAGCCATAAGCACACAGGGCAGGGCATCTGACCCTGACTCAGCATCAGAGAAGACTTCTGGGGGCAGCCGTGGCTAAGCTGGTAACTTGGGGGGAAGAACAGGAATCAACGAAGAGGAAGGGTACGGGCAGTGGTGTGTGATAGAGGCACACGAGATGGGCCGTGAAAGGAAGCAAGGCACAGCTCTCGGAGGACTTCGTGGGCCATGTCAAGGAGCGTGCACCGTATTCCAGGGCTAAGGGAAACCTTTGAATTCTTTCAAGCAGAAACATGTCTTCTAAAATAATAATCCTGTGTGTTCATGTAGTCATGTGTTCAAATGACTTTACAACTTTGCTTTTACTTTATAATCACATCATATAATAAGATCTCATCTAATTGTTAATAATTTCAAACCATCTTCAAAACCACTCTCTAATCTTCCCCCACAGGTTAACTGACTTACTCTGGGTCTCCAGACTAGATTTGGCCCATCACTGTCGTTCTCCATCACAGCATTTAGCATGATTCCATTGACATACTTCTGCAAAGCTTTGCCTCCCCAATCTGAATATAAGGTCTCTGTGGACAGGCACCTTGTCTGTCTTGTTCACTCACATAATATACTCAACAAATACTTAATTAATATCCCGTGGCAAGTGGTCATGCTGCTTCCTGATATCTAGTGGCTCCCCAGCATCTTCAGCCCTTGGGAGCAGGTGCCTGAGACATGAATTGTGAACTCCATCATTGAGAGTTTAGAACAGGCTTTCAGGCTGAGCAGTTAAAACTGTACTAAACAGTTTTAACGGTTGACGTTACATTGTCATTGTAGTTCCTTTTAGGAAGTCTGTGTCCATTCACGGCCTCATTAAGAATAAAGTAGAAGTTACTGGAGCTACTCACCAGCCACTGAAAACTAAGGCTTTGGCTGCTTTGGCAGAGAGATGCCCAACATCATCCTAAATTTGGGAGGACGCTAGAACCGAGGTCTTCACGACCCATAGCATCTTAATGTCTTTTTACATCTCACATTTTGGGTTTCAAACCAGATTACAGATTAAACATTATCAATTCAACAAGCGTTGGCTAAGTATGTGTGTTTCTAGACGTTGACTCAGGCTCTGAATTAATCAAGAGCGGATTGTCATTCTGTTTAGCCAATGTATTATTTTCCTTTTCTGCTATAATAAATTATCACAAAATTAGTGGTTTAAAACAGTACAACTTTATTACCTTACATTTCTGAAGGTCATAAGTTGTTATATTATGATATATAATAAGAAATATATATTTGTCCTTTGTCCCCATTCCTGGCACATACCTCCTAAAACGTTTAATTTCCTAAGTGAGGAGAGCAGTAGCGATGGCTTTTGTTATGTTAATGAGGTGACTTTTAGAAAGCACTTAAGGGGGAGGGGCTGGTTGACAGGGGAACCAACCTCGTGATTGGAGGGTAGAAACTTTCAGTTCCACCCCACTTCACCCTAATCTCTGAGGAGGGGAGACGAGCTGGGGGTTGAATTCAATCACCAATGGCCAATGATTTAATCAATCATGGCTCTGTCATGGAACCTCCATAAAACCCCCAAAGGATAGGGTTCTGGTAACTTCTGGTTTGGTGAACACGTAAAGATTTGGGGAGAGTGTTGTGCCCAGAGAAGGCATGGAAGCTCCACGCCCTTCCCTCCATACTTTTACTACACATCTCTTCTGTCTGGCTATTCCTGAGGTATATGCTCCTTTAATAAACCCGTAATCTAGTAAGTAAACTGTTTTCTGTGAGCCACTCTAGCAAGTTAATTGAACGCAAGGAGGGGATGGTTGGAACCTCTGATCTGTAGCTGGTCAGTCAGAAGCACAGATGACAACCTAGACTTGTTCAACATCTAAAGTGGGGGCAGGGGTGCAGTGATTTAGAACTGAGCACTTAACCTCTAGAATCCAATGCTATCTTTAGGTAGTGTTGGAGTCGAGTTGAATTGTAGGATACCCCAGCTGGTGTTGGAGAATTGCTTGATGGCTATGGGGGAAAAAAATACACAGGCATCAGAATTGATACTGGTATGACAGTTGAAGTCCAAAATGGATCTTAGAAGGCTAAAAGCAGGGGTTTGGCAGGGCTACGTTACGCTTCTGGAGAGTCTAGGGAGGAATTCATTTCTTGTGTTGTGCAGCTTCTGGAGTCTGCCTGTATTCCTTGGCTCTCGGCCCCTTCCAACAATCGCATCACTGTGATCTCTGCTTCCAGGACACATCTTCTGACTCTCACACTTCAGCCTCCCTCTCTCATGCATAAGAACCCTTGTGATTACATCAAGCCCACCTTCATAATCCAGGCTAATCTCTCCCTTTCAAAATCCTTAACTTAATTACATTTTCAGCTTCCCTTTTGCCATGTAGACCCCATGTTCCTATGTTCTGAGGATGAGGGTGTGGCCGTCTTTGGATGACTATTATCTGCCTACCTCAGCTGCTGTATGGTGCATACAACCCAATTGGTATAGAAAAAAATGGTGTGAGTCAAACTAGACCTAATTCCCATTCACTTCTACCACTTACTAGAAATACAGTCTTAGGAAAGTTACTTAATTTGTCTAAGCCTCAGTTTCCTCATCTGTCAAGTGGGAAAGATATTATCTCACCTCAGGATCATGAAGTTTATGGACAATAGTACAGGTCACTGCTCGTACCTAGTAAACACTTTAAACTGTTAGATATAGTCCTTGTTAACTTGTTTTCCTTGAGCAGGCATCCTTGATAGCACGAGTCTCTGACTTGGGGAGATTTTCAGAGGTTTACCGTCGTATGTCACTATTTTCTTAAAGATTTTGTTAACTTGAAATGTTACAATTCTCATAAACGGAAGTTATACTCAATAGTAAGTTCAGAAATAGTCACTGAGAGCAATACAAATTCTGAAAAACAGCTTTCAATTCCAACAAGAATTTAAGGGCTGGGTATGCCCTCAGAAGTATTTTTAATGTACATCATTCCAATTTCAGTGGGTTCAAGTATCCCATCAGCCTTGTGGTCTTTATCGGAATCTGCTTTCCTCTCTTTGAGCCTCAACAGAAATTGCTTCTGGACTCTTACTAGAAATCATCATGACATATTTAGGGCTAGCCTTGTAAATTAGACTGTGCACACCCTACTCACTTCTATTTCTAAATTCCCATAGAATAAGACTCATTTCCTGCTGCTTCTTTCCCAACTGACTTTTGGATCATCAGTTTCCTATAAATTCAAAACGAGATGCCAATTTGCCATAAAAGTTTTAAAAAGATCCTGAACAGCCACCTGCACTTGCCTTGAGGCAAAGTTCTATTACATCCTTTCATTTCCTTTCTCCTCCTCATTGAAGAACAGGTCTGCCTGCTGCAGTGAGAGCTCTGTTCTCTGCTGACAGCTGGCACTGTCTCTGCGCAGAAAGCTGAGGTCTATGAGCATGTTTTGAAAACTTGAATAGAAAAACAATTTGAGAACGATAAATGCACTCCCCCCAGCGCACACGTTCACACATACATAACCATACACAACACACACATACACATATGCTCAGGAATTTATGAAGAAGAATCCCTTGAACCCCGGTGCAGAAGTGAATTGCCAGAATAAAAGAAATGACGCCTCTGAGGCCATTCCTTGAAGCTCTGAGCTTTGGACAAGGACAGTTCTTGGCTCTCACACCTTTACCTTAGAGTTAGCAATCAAAAGGACAATTATGGAGTAATAAAGTTGTTTCTAAAAAACATGCCAGAAATTCTACATCCAGAGGTTGTCAGTCATCCATTCATTCCTTGCACTTAAAGGTATGGAGTGCAACAGATATTGTTAAATGACCAGAGTTTTCACCGGTGAGAAGTGAATGTTAAACCCTGTGATCACACAGTGAATGTAGATTATTGCTTTTACAGAATAGATCATTCCTGAAATATTATGTGAGTTAGATTTTTTTACAATTCAGTTGTTGTTAATGCCCTGAAGGATCTAATTATTTTAAGCCTCCTTGCAGTAAATCTTTTTGTATAACCAATATGTTTTAAAACAGTAATTGGAATAGTATTGACACAAGGATAGACAAACAGATCAATAGAAACAAACAGAAGGTCCGGATTCAAATCCATGAACATGAAAATTGGATCCATATCAGAGGCGGCTTTGCAGATCAGCCAGAGAAAATCATCTTTTCAGTAAATGCTGCTGCTATTAGTTGGCCATGTACAGGGAAAATTGGATTTGTACTTTATATGTAACACAGAAATTTATTTCAAGTGTGTAAAGATCTAAATGTGAAAAGTGGACTTTCAAAAGCGCTAGAATAAAATATAGACAAAAATGGTTCACCTGTAGGTAGCATAAGAGTTTTAAAATACCACACATAAATACACACAAAGGAAAATATTGATAAATTCTTTTTCATTAAAATACAAAACCTAGATTTGTCGAAGACCATTTTTTAAAAATGAGAAGATAAGCCACAGTCTTGGAGAAAATATTTGCAAAGCATAAATCAACAAATAGAAACAGTGTATTTTATAGACAGTAGGTATGTAATAGAAAAGAAATACATATAATACTATAAAAATATAAATTTAGGGGCTAAATATTTTTAAAGGAGGTTATAAATGTTAAAGTTCTCTATAAATTCATTTATATATGAACTAAGTGAAAATTAAAGTCTGTGATATGTTGCATTGCACATGAAACATGAATATTGTTGAACTGTGGTTATGAGATGGGTTTTATAATAAGGTTGTTTTTCAAATTTACTACATAGAAAAATCACAAATTAATTTTAATAGTTGCTACCAACCTCCTACTCATTTGATCCGTGTAAGTTCAAATTATTTCTATGGACACAGGGCTTCCTTATCCTTTCCTTCCCACTGATTCCTTCTAAATAAAAGGTTGAACAAAACTGATTCAAGAATTGCAAAACCACAATTTTATCATGAATAATTATAACAACGATTTTTAATCACTTCCTATGTGCTTAGCATTGTGCAAAGAACTTTGCATGGATTATCCCTTTTATTTCCTACAAATCTATGAGATAGGTACTATTTTTAACAATGCGATTTTACAGATGAAAACTGAAACTGAATGACTATGTAATTTCCAGCCTACTGGCTTGCCCTACAGATTTGAGACTTGACAGCCCCCATAATCGTGTGGGCCAATTCCTTAAAATAAACCTTTTCTCTCTCCAATATGTCCTATTGGTTCTAAATATTTCTCTGGAGAACCTTGACTAATATTTATCCACAGAGAAATTGTTTATTAGAAGAAGATGATTACTTTTAGAAAACTTTGATTATTTTTTAAGTATGAAGTGTGAAGAACATAATTTTGAGAATATCAATAAGTAGATTTTAGTTTATGAAATGACTTTTCCTTGTTATGAAGGGGCAGGGCCAAACCTGCTAAGCCTATTAAGCAGCACAAAAAAGCATAAGCTTCGGGACAGCCTACCACCACTCGGCTCCAAGAACTCTGCAATCATCAAGAAAACTTGCCATATATGTTCCTGGTAGCCACCGTTGTGGACTCATCCTCTCCTACACCGGCTCCCAGATACCAATCACCTAAGGATACGGGAGTCTCTCCAGACTCCCTGTTTTCAGTCCCAAAAAAGAGTCCTAGGGGCACTGGTAAGGCATTCTGCTTGAGCTCCAAGGGTTAAGCTTCTTTCTTTCACTGATGGATCTAGGGCTGGTATATGGGGGCCAACCACTACTACACTGCAGTGGATTACTCATCACTTACCTTCCCATGCTCGTTTTACTGTTGGGTCAATACCCAAGTCAATACAACCCAGTCTATGAACATTGTATACCTCTCCATTTATTTAGGAACCTTTGAAAGTTTTTCAGTAAAATTCTATAGATTTCTGTATACTTTCTGTATAGCTTGTGTTTTATATATATATATATATATATAAATATATATACACCTAGGACCTAATAATTTTATCATTATTTTATATGATGTCTTTAAAATTACATTTTCTTACGATTTTTTGCTAGTGAAAAAATGTTAAGATGACTTAGAGTGTTTCTTCTTTTTTTTTTGGACTGCTTTCTGTAAGATAGGATGATTTCTTTATTAAATGTTTGGTAGATGTTTCTGGTGAAGCCATCTGGGCCTAGGTGTTCTCTTCTTTTTTTTGAAAGTCAATATTTGATTTTGATTTCTTCACATTATAGGATGTTTCAAGTAATTCTTGAGATGTTGGTAGGTTACATTATTCCATAAATACACTCATTTCATCTATATTTTTAGATTATTGGCATAAAGTTTTTAATACCCTTTAGTTTCCTTATGTTTGAGGCATATGTGGTAATATTCCATTTTAATTTCCAATAGTATGTAAGTTGTGTTTTGTCTCACTTTTTTTTGAATTTTATTTTATTTTTTTATACAGCAGGTTCTTATTAGTTATCCATTTTATCCCCATCAGTGTATACATGTCAATCCCAATCTCCCAGTTCATCCCGCCCCCACCCCCCTGCGGCTTTCCCCACTTGGTGTCCATATGTTTGTTCTCTACATCTTTGTCTCTATTTCTGCCTTGCAGACCAGTTCATCTGTACCATTTTTCTATGTTCCACATATATGTGTTAATATACAATATTTGTTTTTCTCTTTCTGACTTACTTCACTCTGTATGACAGTCTCTAGATCCCTCCACATCTCAACAAATGACCCAATTTTCTTCCTTTTTATGGCTGAGTAATATTCCATTGTATATATGTACCACATCTTTATCCATTCGTCTGTCGATGGGCATTTAGGTTGCTTCCATAACCTGGCTATTGTAAATAGTGCTAGGTCTTCTGCCCATTTTTGGATCAGATTTTTTTTTTTTAATATTGAGCTGCATGAGCTGTTTATATATTTTGTAGATGAATCCTTTGTCCATTGATTCGTTTGCAAATATTTTCTCCCATTCGGAAGGTTGTCTCTTCGTCTTGTTTGTGGTTTCCTTTGCTATGCAAAAGCTTTTAAGTTTCATTAGGTTCCATTTGTTTCTTTTTGTTTTTATTTCCATTACTGTAGGAAGTGGATCAAAAAAGATATTGCTGTGATTTATGTCAGAGTGTTCTTCCTATGTTTTCCTCTAAGAGTTTTATAGTGTCCAGTCTTACATTTAGGTCTCTAATCCATTTTGAGTTTATTTTTGTGTATGGTGTTAGGGAGTGTTCTAGTTTCATTCTTTTACATGTAGCTGTCCAGTTTTCCCAGCGCAACTTATTGAAGAGACTGTCTTTTTTCCATTGTATATCCTTGCCTCCTTTGCCATAGATTCGTTGACCATAGGTACATGGGTTTATCTCTGGCTTTCTATCCTGTTCCATTGATCTATATTTCTGTTTTTGTGCCAGTACCATATTGTCTTGATTACTGTAGCTTTGTAGTATAGTCTGAAGTCAGGGAGTCTGATTCCTCCAGCTCCATTTTTTTTCCTCAAGACGACTTTGGCTATTCAGGGACTTTTGTGTCTCCATACAAACTTTAAGATTTTTTGTTCTAGTTCTGTAAAAAAAAAAAAAAAAAAAAAAAAAGCCATTGGTAACTTGATAGGGATTGCATTGAATCTGTAGATTGCTTTGGGGAGTATAGCCATTTTCACTATATTGATTTTTCCAATCCAAGAACATGGTATATCTCTCCATCTGTTTGTATCATCTTTTATTTCTTTCATCACTGTCTTACAGTTTTCTGCATACAAGTCTTTTGTCTCCCTAAGTAGGTTTATTCCTAGGTATTTTATTCTTTTAGTTGCAATAATAAATGAGTGTTTCCTTAATTTCTCTTTCAGATTTTATCATTAGTTATAGGAATGCAAGAGATTTCTGTGCATTAATTTTGTATCCTGCAACTTGACCGGATTCATTGATTAGCTCTAGTAGTTTTCTGGTAGCATCTTTAGGATTCTCTATGTATAGTATCATGTCATCTGCAAACAGTGACAGTTTTACTTCTTTTCCAATTTGTATTCCTTTTATTTCTTCTCTGTTTGCCATGACTAGGACTTGCAAAACATGTTGAATAATAGTGGAGAGAGTGGACATCCTTGTCTTGTTCCTGACTTTAGAGGAAATGCTTTCAGTTTTTCCCCATTGAGAATGATGTTTGCTGTGGGTTCGTCATATGTGACCTTTATTATGTTGAGGTAGGTTCCGTCTGTGCCCACTTTCTGGAGAGTTTTTATCATAAATCGGTGCTGAATTTTGTCAAATGCTTTTTCTGCATCTATTGAGATGATCATATGGTTTTTATTCTTCAGTTTGTTAACATGGTGTATCACATTGATTGATTTGCTTATATTGAAGAATCCTTGCATCCCTGGGATAAATCCCACTTGATCATGGTGTATGATCCTTTTAATATGTTGTTGGATTCTGTTTGCTAGTATTTTGTTGAGGGTTTTTGCATCTGTATTCATCAGTGATATTGGTCTGTAATTTTCTTTTTTTGTAGTATAGTTGTTTGGTTTTGGTATCAGGGTGATGGTGGCTTCATAGAATGAGTTTGGGAGTGTTCCTTCCTCTGCAATTTTTTGGAAGAGTTTGAGAAGGATGGGTGTTAGCTCTTCTCTAAATGTTTGATAGAATTCACCTGTGAAGACATGTGGTCCTGGACTTTTGTTTGTTGGAAGATTTTTAATCACAGTTTCAATTTCATTACTTGTGATTGGTCTGTTAATATTTTGTTTCTTCCTGACTCAGTCTTGGAAGGTTATCACTTTCTAAGAATTTGTCCATTTCTTCCAGGTTGTCCATTTTATTGGCATAGTAGTAGTCTCCTAGGATGCTTTGTATTTCTGAGGTGTCTGTTCTAACTTCTCCTTTTCCATTTCTAATTTTATTGATTTGAGTCCTCTCCCTCTTGATGAGTCTGGCTAATGCTTTATCGATTTTGTTTATCTTTTCAAAGAACCAGCTTTTAGTTTTATTGATCTTTGCTATTGTTTTCTTTGTTTCTATTTCATTTATTTCTGCTCTGATCTTTATGATTTCTTTCCTTCTACTAACTGAGTTTTGTTTGATATTCTTTCTCTAGTTCCTTTAGGTGTAAGGTTGGATTGTTTATTTGAGATGTTTGTTGTTTCTTGAGGTAGGCTTGTATAGCTATAATCTTCCCTTTTAGAACTGCTTTTGCTGCATCACATAGGTTTTGGATCATAGGTTTTGGATCATCGTGTTTTGTTTTGTTCTGCGGTACGCGGGCCTCTCACTGTTGTGGCCTCTCCTGTTGTGGAGCACAGGCTCCAGATGCACAGGCTCAGTGGCCGTGGCTCATGGGCGTAGCCATTCTGTGGCATGTGGGATCTTCCCGGACCGGGGCACGAACCCATGTCCTCTGCATCGGCAGGCAGACTGTCAACCACTGCGTCACCAGAGAAGCCCGATCATCGTGTTTTCGTTGTCATTTGTCTCTAGGTATTTTTTGATTTACTCTTTGATTTCTTCAGTGATCTTTTGGTTATTTAGTAACGTATTGTTTAGCCTCCATGTGTTTGTGTTTTATACGTATTTTTCCCTGTAATTGATTTCTAATCTCATAGCATTGTGGTCAGAAAAGATATATGATTTCAATTTTCTTAAATTTACCTAGGCTTGATTTGTGACCCAAGATGCAATCTATCCTGGAGATTGTTCCGTGTGCACTTGAGAAGAAAGTGTAATCTGCTGTTTTTGGATGGAATGTCCTATAAATAACAATTAAATCTAGCTGGTCTATTGTGTTATTTAAAGCTTGTGTTTCCTTATTAATTTTCTGTTTGGATGTTCTGTCCTTTGGTGTAAGTGAGGTGTTAAAGTCCCCCACTATTATTGTGTTACTGCCGATTTCCTCTTTTGTAGCTGTTAGCAGTTGCCTTATGTATTGAGGTGCTCCTATGTTGGGTGCATGTATATTTATAATTGTTATATCTTCTTCTTGGATTGATCCCTTGATCATTATGTAGTGTCCTTTGTTGTCTCTTGTAACATTCTTTATTTTAAAGTCTATTTTATCTGATATGAGTATTGCTACTCCAGCTTTCTTTTGATTTCCTTTTGCATGGAATATCTTTTTCCATCCCCTTACTTTCAGTCTGTATGTGTCCCTAGGTCTGAAGTGGGTCTCTTGTAGACAGCATATATATGGGTGTTGTTTTTGTATCCATTCAGTGAGCCTGTGTCTTTTGGTTGTAGCATTTAATCCATTCACGTTTAAGGTAATTATTGATATGTATGTTCTTATTACCATTTTCTTAATTGTTTGGGGTTTTTATAGGTTCTTTTCTTCTCTTGTGTTTCCCACTTAGAGAAGTTCCTTTAGCATTTGTTGTAGAGCTGGTTTGGTGGTGCTGTATTTTCTTAGCTTTTGCTTGTCTGTAAAACTTTTGATTTCTGCATGGAGTCTGAATGAGATCCTTGATGAGTAGAGTAATCTTGGTTGTACGTTCTTCCCTTTTATCACTTTAAATATGTCCTGCCACTCCCTTCTGGCTTGAAGAGTTTCTGCTGAGAAATCAGCTGTTAAACTTATGGGAGTTCCCTTGTATGTTATTTGTCATTTTTCCCTTGCTGCTTTCAATAATTTTTCTTTGTGTTAGGTTTATCCTGTATGGGACTCTCTCTGTGCTTCCTGGACTTCAGTGGCTATTTCCTTTCCCATGTTAAGGACGTTTTCAACTATAACTCTTCACATATTTTCTCAGGTCCTTTCTCTCTCTCTTCTTCTGGGACCTGTATAATGCGAATGTTGTTGGATTTAATGTTGTCCCAGAGGTCTCTTAGGCTGTTTTCGTTTCTTCTCATTCTTTTTCCTTCTGTTCCACAGCAGTGAGTTCCACCATTCTGTCTTCCAGGTAACTTATCCATTCTTCTGCCTCACTTATTCTGCTATTGATTCCTTCTAGTCTATTTTTTGTTTCAGTTATTATATTCATCTCTGTTTGTTTGTTCTTTAATCCTTCTAGGTCTTTTTTTTTTTTTTTTTTTTCCTTCTAGGTCTTTGTTAAACATTTCTTGCATCTTCTCGATCTTTGCCTCCATTCTTTTAACGAGGTCCTGGATCATCTTCACTCTCATTATTCTGAATTCTTTTTCTGGAAGGTTGCCTATCTTCACTTCATTTAGTTGTCTTTCTGGGGTTTTATCTTGTTCTTTCATCTGATACATAGCCCTTTGCCTTTTCGTCTTGTCTTTCTGTGAATGTGGTTTTTGTTCCACAGGCTGCAGGATTGTAGTTCTTCTTGCTTCTGCTGTCTGCCCTCTGGTGGATGAGGCTATCTAAGAGGCTTGTGCAAGTGTCCTGATGGGAGGGACTCTCTGTTTTATTGATCAAAATCTCAATTATATACTTGTTGCTATTTAATTGATTTCTGCTCTTGTTTTTATTCTCTTTCTCTGGCTTTTTTGGATTTATTTAGCTGTTTTTTTCTAACTTCTTGAGATGCATAGGTACCTCATTAATTTTTACCTCATGTAATTTTTTTCTAAGGTACGTATTTGAAGCCCCATATTTCCTTGTTTTATCTATTTAATCTTTTAACTTTCAAGATTTGAAAGTTAATGTTTTAATGATTGTTCCATTGAAGATACTTTCTTTTTATCCCTGTAAGTGCATTCTTAAAAAAATTTTAAGATTCCAACCCACATGCCTACAGTCAATTAATCTTTGACAAAGGAGGCATATAGATGGCCAATAGGCACATGAAAAGATGTTCAGCATCACTAATTATCAGAGCAATGCAAATCAAAAGTACAATGAGATATCACCTGACACTGGTCAGAATGGCCATCATGAAAAAGTCTACAAATAATGAATGCTGGGGAGGGTGTGGAGAAAAGGGAACCCTCTTGCACTGTTGGTGGGAATGTAAGTTGATACAGCCACTATGGAGAACAGTATGGAGGTTCCTTAAAAAACTAAAAATAGAGCTACCATATGATCCTGCAATCCCACTCGTGGGGATATATCCAGAGATAACTTGAATTCGAAAAACATACATGCATCCCAGTGTTCATAGCACTACTTACAATAAGCAAGATACGGAAGCAACCTAAGCGTCCATTGATGGATGGATAAAGATGTGGTATATATGCACAGTGCAATACTACTCAGCCATAGGAAAGAATGAAATAATGCCATTTGCAAGAACATGGATGGACTTAAAGATTTTCAGACTAGGTGAAGTCAAACAGAAATATCATATGATATCAGTTATATGTGGAATCTAAAATATGGCACGAGTGAACTTATTTATAAAACAGACTCACAGACGTAGAAAACAAACTTATACTTACCAAAGGAAAAAGGAGGTGGAGAGGGATAAATCAGGAGTTTGGGATTAACAGATACACACTACTATATATAAAGTAAACAACAGGTCGTATTGTGTAACACAGGGAAGTATATGCAATATCTTGTAATAATATAACACAGGGAACTATATGCAATATCTTGTAATAACTTACAATGGCAAAGAATATGAAAGAATATATATGTAACTGAATCACTTTGCCATCCACCTAAAACTAACACATTGTAAATCAACTATTCTTCAATTAAAAAAATAAAAGATTCCATATATAAGTGATGTCATACAGTTTTTGTCTTTTGCTCTCTGACTTATTTCACTTAGCATAATGCCTTCAAGGTCCATCCATGTTGTCACAAATGGCAGGATTTCTTTTTTTATGGCTGAATAATATTCCATTGTGTACATATATACCACATTTTCTTCATCAGTGGACACTTAGATTGTTTCAGTGTCTTCATTATGGTAAGTACTGCTGCAATGAATGTGGAGGTGCAGATGTCTTTCCAAGTTAGTTGTGTTTTTTTTTTCTTTCAGAGGAGTATCCAGAAGTGGGATTCCTGGATCATATGGTAGTTCTAGTTATAGTTTTTTGAGGAAACTTTATACTGTTTTGCATAGTGGCTGTACCATTTTACATTCACACCAACAGTGGACAAGGGTCTCCTTTTCTCCATGTCCTCGTCAACACTTGCTGTGTCTTTCTTTTTGATGATAACCATTCTAACAGGTGTGAGATGATAGTTCATTGTGGTTTTGATTTGCATTTCCCTGATGATTAGTGGTGTGAACACCATTTTATGCACCAGTTGACCATCTGTATGTCTTCCTTAGAAAAATGTCTATTCTGTTCTTCTCATTTTTTAATTGGATCATTTGGGTTTTTCTGCTATTTAGTTTTATAAATTCTTCATATATTTTGGATATTAACCCCCATATCAGATAAATGATTTGCAAGTATTTTCTCCCATTTGGTAGGTTGCCTTTTCATTTTGTTACCTGTTTTCTTTGCTGTGCAGAATCTTTTTAAATTTGATATAGTCCCACTTGTTTGTTTTTTATTTTGTTTCCTTTGCTTTTGATGTCAGTCTGAAATACATCATCAAGACTGATGTCAAGGAATTTCCTATGTTTCCTTCTAGGAGTTTTATGTATTACATTTGAGTCTTTAATCCATCTTGAGTTCATTTTTGTGTATGGTGTGTGCTAGGATCCAGTCTTTCTTTTGCTTATGTTTGTCCATTTCCCAACATCATTTATTGAAGAGACAGTTTTTTCCCAGTGCATAGTCTTGGCTCCTTTGTGGTAAATTAATTGACCATGCATATGGAGGTTTGCTTCTGGGCAGTCTATTCTGTTACACTGATCTTCATGACTCTTTTTATGTCAACACCATATTGCTTTGATTATTTTTGCTTTAATATAGTTTGAAATCGGGAAGCATGAGGCTTCCACCGTTGTTCTTTTTCAAGTTTGTTTTGGCTCCTT
The DNA here is from genome assembly GCF_008692025.1 of Phocoena sinus. Taxonomy (NCBI): domain Eukaryota; kingdom Metazoa; phylum Chordata; class Mammalia; order Artiodactyla; family Phocoenidae; genus Phocoena; species Phocoena sinus. The sequence continues at coordinate 126,376,617 of NC_045767.1, read as the reverse complement.
GGAGTCTTCTGTGCTCCCATACAAATTATGGAATTTTTTGTTCTGTTTCTTTGAAAAATTCCATTGGAATTTTGGTAGAGATTGCACTGAATCTGTAGACTGTTTTGGGTAGTATGGACATTTTAACAATATTCTTCCAGTTCATGAGCATATTTCCATTTATTTGTGCCATCTTCAGTTTCTTTCATCAGTATCTTATGGTTCTCAGTGTACAAGTCTTTTACCTCCTTGGTTAAATTTATTCCTAGGTATTTTACTCTTTTGGATGCAATTGTGAATGGGACTGTTCTCGTTCTGCTAGTTATTAGTATACAGAAATGCAACTTTTTTGTATATTGATTTTGCATCCTGCAGCTTTACTGAATTCATCTATTAGTTCTCATGCGTTTTTTAGTGGAGTCTTTAGGGTTTTCTCTATATATTTTGTCATCTGCAATAGAGACAATTTATTTCTTCCTTTCTGAGTTAGATGCCTTTTATTTCTTTATCTTGCCTAATTTCTCTGGCTAGGTCTTCCAATACTATGTTGAATAAAAGTGGTGAGAGTAAGCATCATTGTCTTAATTGTAGAGGAAAAGCTTTCAGTGTTTCACTGTTTAGTATGATGTTAGCTCTTGGCTTGAAAGTTACTTTCTAATTTGATTTATTCTTTGACCCTTAAATTATGTAGAGGTAAATTTCTTCCAAACTGTAGAATTCTAGTTTTCTTTTTTGCTCTCTATTTCTAGCATAATTGCTAGAACTTGTGGTTTGAGAACCACTCTACATGATTTCAATTAACTGAAATTTCTTGAGACTTGCTTTATGGCCAAGATATGCTTAACACTTTTAAATGTGCCATATATTCTTAAAATATATATTCAGCAGTTGTTCTTAGTTGTATATATGTATATGTATGGCCATGAGATCAAATTAGTTAACTGGCTTGTATAATCCCTTAATCTTCATTTCTGGTCCATTTGTTCTATCAAATTACTCATGGAACTCTCCTTTTGACTTTATTTCTCCTTTTAATTCTGTCATTTTACTTTATACATTTTGAAGCTATATTATGAGCTGCATACAAATTTATATTTTCCTAGTGAATTATACATTCTGTCTCTTTTAAATTATTGTCTCTACTTCTACTAATTCTTTATTTTTCTGCCTTAAGGTGTAATATAGTCGCACTATCCTTGGGACATTGCTAATATAGACACAATTATTTTCCTATACAACCCAGGTTATGTGAACTTGGACTGCAAATCCAGGCAATCACTGGTTTACCTGTGGTTCAACTTTATCCTGAAGGTGTGACTCATTTGCACCTCAGCTTTTTGTGAGGAAGATCTCCTATAAATGATTCCTTATCCTGTATAGACTCAAGTCTGATTTCTGTTCACTTCATCTGGCAAGGCCATTAAGAAAACATTTATAGATAATGAAACCCTTAAAGGAAGAGGCATCAACCATATTACTGCAACTATCTAGATGTTGAAGTGCTTTTATTCTTCTATTTAAATAAATTGTGAATTGTATTTTGAAGTAATTAGAAGAATTGCAGACAAAAGCAATAAATATATTTAAGTGTTATATTTTCTAATTGTAGCTAGAAAACAATATTTTAATAAAAAAATGTTACAGCACTAGCATGTGGTGAGCTCAGGATTCAAGTCCAGAGAGCCTGATTCCATAGCTTACATAAGTTGTGTGGGTACAAACACAAGTCTATCAAAGTAAGACTTCCCCCTACTGACGGTAGAACCTGGCTCTATTTCTTTTTTTGTTTGTTTGTTTTCAATTGAAGCATAGCTGATTTACAATGTTAATTACTGCTATATAGCAAAGTGACTAAGTTATACATATATATACATTCTTTTTCATGTTCTCTTCCATTATGGTTTATCAAAGGATACTGAATATATTTCCCTGTGCTATACAGTAGGACTTTGTTTATCCATTCTAGATATACCGGTTTGCATCTGTTAATCCTGACCTCCTACTCCATCCCTCTCCCACACCCCCTCTCCCTTGGCAATGACCAGTCTATTCTCTATGGGAAGCTGGCTCTATTTCTATATACCCTATGCCCTTCTGAGAACACCTATCAGAAAACTGAGATTCCACATGTATTCCAACAATAAAGGCTTCCTTAACTGAGTTCTTTTCTTTGAAATTCAACAACTCTGATAGAAACAACTCACTAAATTTGTTAGAGTAATCTTTCATATTGTCAGGAAATATCTGAATAAAATGAATGTTCTCTTTAATATTACACAAATGTATCACATAAATTAATATCATTTTTGATTCACAAATTACACTTACATTCTTCACAACATGACTTCATTTTTTTCATACATCTTTATTGGAGTATAACTGCTTCACAATATTGTTTCTGCTGTACAACAAAGTGAATCAGCTATATGCACACATATATTCATATAGCCCCTCCCTCTTGAGCCTCCCTCCCACCCTTCCTATCCCACGCCTCTAGGTGGTCACAAAGCGCCAAGCTGATCTCCCCATGCTATACGACTGCTTCCCACCAGCCATCCATTATGTATTTGGTAGTGTATGTATGTCAGTGCTACTCTCACTACGTCCCAGCCTCCCCTTCCCCGCTGTGTCCTCAAGTCTGTTCTCAACATCTGCATCTTTATTCCTGCTCTACCACTAGGTTCATCAGTACCATTTTTCTAGATTCCATGTATATGTGTTAGCATACGGTATTTGTTTTTCTCTTTCTGACTTACTTCACTCTGTATGACAGACTCTAGGTCCACCCACCTCACTACAAGTAACTCAATTTCATTTCTTTTTATGGCTGAGTAATATTCCATTGTATATATGTACCACATCTTCTTTATCCAATCATCTGTCAATGGACAATTAGGTTGCTTCCATGACCTGGCTATTGTAAACAGAGCTGCAATGATCATTGTGGTACATGTATCTTTTTGAATTATGGTCTTCTCAGGGTATATGCTCAGTAGTGGGATTTCTGGGTCATATGGTAGTTCTATTTGTAGTTTTTTAAGGAACCTCTGTACTGTTCTCCATAGCGTCTGTTATCAATTTACATTCCCACCAACAGTGCAGGAGGGCTCCCTGTTCTCATTTTCTTTACCTCATTAAGAACACAACATGTGTTCCCTTTCCAACTTTGTTTAAAGCAAACAGACTGTGCATCATATTCTTAGGTTTTTGTTAGGGAATTTGAAGATTTTTCCTAGTTCTTAATTTTATCCTGAATTAAAACATCCTGTCTTCAACACTTGTCTTCTTGCAACAATTATATTGCTATGGTACACAATAGTGCAGATAGATATAATGTTTAGAATATCAAATACATTTATTTACTCACCCATGACTAAGCCATTTTTATTCCATAAGTCTGTCCTGTAGAATTTGTTTTTCTTTAATTGTGGGAACTTGGGACTATTGGCTCTTGATCTAATGCTTCTAAGAATATTTATTGGATGGTGGCAGTTTTATTGCCCCTTAAACATTTAGTATGTTTTCAGCATAATTTCTCAATGTGTTCTTATTTGTTTACTTTTTAACATTTCTGGTTAAAATTGAAAACTTACCGTATTGAATTTTATGACATTGGCAGAATTCCTCCTTCATAGTTCTAGTATATACTTAATTCCACTATACTCTTATTTCTAGGGTCTAAAATATGAACTTAACAGTACAATATGGCTTTGATCCATAAAGTTTATATTTAAATCACTATTACAAATTGAAAACTTTCTTTTTTCAACTAGTAAGATTGAGAATTAAAAGAAAAGGAAACTACATTGATTTTACTAGCAAACTCTGGAACTACATTTTATTATAATTTTTTAAAGTTCAGCATAAGTTGAATCAGCTTCATTTTACTTGCCTAAGTATGTTCTAATGGAAATGGCACCAGGGTGGAAGTCAGGAAATTCAGGTTCTAGTCATAACACCACCATTCGTTTAGATGCTCTGTGATCCTCGGCCTCAGTTTGGACAATGTCAGAGACTTCCAAATTTCTTTAAGGCTACCACTCTATGTTTAAACAAAATCTTATAATATTAAAATCAGAACACAGCATCTGAAAAAGAGCATAACATATTCTTTTTGTTGTTACAATTCTAGAATGCACAGTTTACTTGATGAAGCAAACCCTGCAAGCGACTAAAGAGAGATTTTCAGTTGTTTGAAATGACTAGTTTGCTCTTCATGGCTATTTAATTTACAAGCACAGAAGTTAGAAGTTTAGGATGTAACTTCAGCTTTCACAGATCGATTTATAAAAACTTTCTAACAGTTTGTGTTCCACTGTCATTTCTACTGATATTTATATTAACAATTTAGTAAAAATAAAGTTTAAAGAGGCAGTTCGCAGAAGTCCACACTTTAAATGGGAAAAATACAGAATGATAATACTGTAAAAGGGTTCTTAATCTGTTACTTAGACTTTGTGTAAAGTGAACAAACATAAATATGTTTATTCTTAATGAGCTTTCTCATGTATGGAATTTATCATTTCTTCTGTCTTTTGGGAAATGCTGCGAAGGTGACTGTATCTCACGGTTGATTTCAGACAGGCCATTCCATGCACAATTCAGAGCCCAGCGCTGAGACAGAATGACAGTCTGTTCTTTTACAGAAAAGCTGAATGTGAACGTCCACTTTGTCTCTTGCTCACACTCTCTGAAGTCTAGTTGTGACCAGCACCCCGCATATCATTGGCACCCCACTCTTGGCCACCTAGCCCCAGCCTCCACTTGCCTCCATGGTCATTCCCAGCAGGAGGCCCTGGGACTGCTGCTCCCAGCTCCCCCTGCAGGTCACCAGGGGACTTTACCCAGGTTCTCGCTCACACACCTCTTTACTCCCCGCTCCTGTCCTTAATTTCATAGCACACCTTGTAGGTTTTTGGTGCCCACTCTTTTATACTGGTTGCTTCAGGCCTATCCTTGTTCTCTGCCTTGTTTTGAGTTGATGCTCCAAGCTTTGGTTGAGCCTTCCTCTCACCCGGGACTCCTCACCACATAATTGTCCTTGACTTAACCCTGGCCAGAACAGCCCCATGACTTTCCTGGTCACTCCCTACCCAGTAAGAGAGTCCCCACTGAAATCCAGTGTCCCACTAAATCGGCATCCCTTATAATCATGACATCACTTTTAAGTTGAGTGAATTCTAGATGACAAGTGAGCTTCTATTTTAAAGTCATTTGTAGTGGTTTAGTTCTTTTAGTCCAAAGGACAGAAGACACCCCCCCCACAATTCTTTTCTTTTTTCCCCTTCTGGTCTCCAAATCACCTAAAGTACTTTAAAAGCTTGCTTTTCCAAGACCATCTGATACAAGTCCTCTTTAGATGAACTTGACTGATACTCAGGTAACAATTTTGAGCATTATTTTATGTATATACTGAACTAGAACTTTAATATTTTTATTCTTGATGAATTAATGAAGAATTTCTACACAGTTATAATATTGAAAGTATCATGGATTCATGTAGGTGGGCAAACATCTAAAAATACTGGAGTACTATTCTTTCATTGATAAAAAACAACGTTTATAAGGCATTTACACTGCACGATTCCATAGGGAAATGTTTACAATCTAATGACAAATCAAAATAATAAAAGCTCATACAAATATGTATTTTCCCCTCCCTACATGGTTATCATATGTGTTTATTTTTCCTCTTTCAGTAAGGACAAAAACCTGTTTAAATATACTGTTTTCACTAAATTGTGAAGTGTTTTATGGTATAATTCCACATAAAAGCTTCAGTTCTTACACTGTAAAATATAGTATTATACCTTAAATCCTAAACATTCTTGCTTGTGAGCTGAAAATTAAGAATCAGGATCCAGTCGAGCCCTTCCAATTGATTTTGGAACAGGTGCTGGGGCAAAGCTGTGAAAACAGAAAGCTGAGCTCCAAGAATTCCCATGGCCTTCAGGAATGGAACTGACAAAACCAAAGGGTGGTCCAGTAGTCACTGCCAAATGACATAGCTCTCTCTAATCACTGTATATTTTGAGAGCAAATGTACTGGAATAACGAAACTTTTTTCCTTTATTTTTATATTTTGGAAAATACGAACTAGGACAGTTGCGAGAATTTTCTGTGTTGGAAAGAGAAATTACGGGTAGGACTCTGAAGCTGCGAGTTTTTCCACTGAGAAAGCAAGTGAAAGGCACAGGTCCCCACTGCTGGAAGTACTGAGTCTCCCAGTACTCTGCTTCCTGGGAGTCCTTCCCAGCAAAGTGTACATCTGGGAGGACTCGGGAAGGGGCATCTTGATGTGCTCCCCACGTCTGCCATCACACACTGGGGGCTGCTGCCCCCTCTGGTGCTACAGCCCTCTCGGTACTGCCCCCCGCCACCCCATGCTACTGGAGCCCTCTGGGTCTCAAAGCTGCAGGGCTGATTGCTCAGGATCTATCAGTCTTTTTTTGCTCCTTTAATGGGTGAAGTAGCATCTCTGGGACTCAATTTCCTTGTCTGAACCCAGGATAAATAACAGGCAGATCTACTTCACAAGGTCCAATATAGGAGTGCATACAAATGCACTTTAAGAAGCAGAAATCGAGGAGGACTTTCAAGATGGCGGAGGAGTAAGGCATGGAGATCAGCTTCCTCCCCAACTACACCAAAAATACATCTACACGTGGAACAACCCCTACAGAACACCTACTGAATGCTGGCAGAAGATCTCAGACCTCCCAAAAGGCAAGAAACTTCCCACGTACCTGGGTAGGGAAAAAGAAAAAACAGACCAAAGAATAGGGACAGGACATACACCTCTTGGAGGGAGCCGTGAAGGAGGAAATGTTTCCACACACTAGGAAGACCCTTCACGGGCAGAGACGGGGAGTGGCTGAAGGGAAGCTTCGGAGCCGCGGAGGAGAGCGCAGCCACAGGGGTGCGGAGGGCAAAGCTGAGAGGTTCCCGCACAGAGGATCGGTGCTGACCAGCACTCAACAGCCCGAGAGGCTTGTCTGCTCACCTGCTGGGGCGGGCAGGGCTGGGAGCTGAAGCTCGGGCTCAGAGGTCAGATCCCAGGGAGAGGACTGGGTTTGGCTGGGTGAACACAGCCTGAAGGGGGCTAGTGCGCCACGGCTAGCCAGGAGGGAGTCCAGGAGAAAGTCTGCACCTGTCTATAGAGGCAAGAGACCATTGTTTTGGAGTGCGCGAGGAGAGGGGATTCAGACCACCGCCTAAATGAGCTCCAGAGACGGGCGCGAGCCGCGGCTACCAGTGTGGACACCAGAGACGGGCATGAAATGCTAAGGCTGCTACTGCAGCCACCAAGAAGCCTGTGTGCAAGCACAGGGTCACAATCCACACCACCCCTCCTGGGAGGCTATGCAGCCCGCCACTGCCAGGGTCCCGTGATCCAGGGACAACTTGCCTGGGAGAACACACAGCGGGCCTCAGGCTGTTGTAATCTCACGTCGGCCTCTGGCACCGCAGGCTTGCCCTTTATTCCAGTTATAACTACCGTGCCCCTCCCTTCCCCCAGCCTGAATGAGCAAGGAGATTCAGCAGCCTGAATCGGTCGCTGATTTAACCTTCTCCTGTCTGGGCAGGAACAGATGCCTCACGGTGACCTACACACAGAGGTAGGGCCAAAACTAAAGCTGAACCCCGGGAGCTGTGCAAAGAAGAGAAAGGGAAATCTCTCCCAGCAGCTTCAGGAGCAGCAGTTTAAATCCCCACAGTCAACTTGATGTACCCTGCATCTGTGGAATACATGAATAGACAATGAATCATCTCGAAACTGTGGTGGTGGACTTTGGGATCTACTGTAGACATGTGGTTTGCTGTCTGCGACTGATGTGCTATTTTTATGTTTATCTTAGTTGAGTGTTTAGCGCTTGTTATCATTGGATTTCTTTATCGGTTTGGTTGCTCTCTTTTTGTATTTTAATTTTTTTTTCATTTTTTAAATTTCTCCCTTTTCTTCTGAGCTGTGTGGCTGACAGGGTCTTAGTGCTCTGGCCTGGTGTCAGGACTGAGTCTCTAAGGTGGGAGAGGCAAGTATAGGATATTCAACCACCAGAGACATTCTGGCCCCATGTAATATCAATTGGCGAGAGCTCTCCCAGAGATCTCCATCTCAACGCTAAGACCCAGCTCCACTCAACGGCCAGCAAACTCCAGTGCTGGACACCGCATGCCAAACAATTAGCAAGACAGGAACACAGCCCCACCCATTAGCAGAGAGGCGGCCTAAAATCATACTAAGTTCACAGACATCCCCAAACACACCACTGGACACAGCCCTGCCCACGAGAAAGACAAGATCCAGCCTCATCTACCAGAACACAGGCACCAATCCCCTGCACCAGGATACCTACACAAGCCGCTGAACCAACCACACACCAAAAACAAAGGGAACTACGAACCTGAAGCCTGCAAAAAGGAGACCCCAAACACAGTAAGTTAAACAAAATGAGAATAGAGTAATATGCAGCAGATGAAGGAGCAAAGTAAAAACCCACCAGACCAAACAAATGAAGAGGAAGTAGGCAGGCTACCTGAAAAAGAATTCAGAGTAATGATAGTGAAGATGATCCAAAATCTTGGAATAGAATGGAGAAAATACAAGAAATGTTTAACAAGGACCTAGAAGAACTAAAGAGCAAACAAACAACAATGAACAACACAGTAAATGAAATTTAAAATTCTCTAGAAGGAATCAATAGCAGAATAACTTATGCAGAAGAACGGATACATGACCTGAAAAATAAAATAGTGTAAATAACTACTGCAGAGCAGAATAAAGAAAAAAGAATGAAAAGAATTGAGGACAGTCTCAGAGCCCTCTGGGACAACATTAAATGCAACAACATTTGAATTATAGGTGTCCCAGAAGAAGAGGAAAAAAAAGGGTCTGAGAAAATATTTGAAGAGATTATGTTGAAAACTTCCCTACCATGGGAAAGGAAATAGTAAAGTCCAGGAAACACAGAGTCCCATACAGGATAAATCCAAGGAGAAACAAGCCAAGACACATATTAATCAAACTATAAAAAAATTAAATACAAAGAAAACATATTAAAAACAGCAAGGGAAAAACAACAAATAACATACAAGGGAATCCCCATAAGGTTAACAGCTGATCTTTCAGCAGAAATTCTGCAAGCCAGAAGGAAGTGGCAGGACATATTTAAAGTGATGAAAGGGAAAAACCTACAACCAAGATTACTCTACCCAGCAAGGATCTCATTCAGATTCGACGGAGGAATGAAAACCTTTACAGAGAAGCAAAAGCTAAGAGAATTCAGCACCACCAAACCAGCTTTACAACAAATGCTAAAGGAACTTCTCTAGGCAGGAAACACAAGAGAAGGAAAAGACCTATAATAACAAACCTGAACAATTAAGAAAATGGTAATAGGAACATACATATTGGTAATTACCTTAAATGTAAATGGATTCAATGCTCCCACCAAAAGACATAGACTGGATGAATGGAAACAAAAACAAGACCTGTATATATGCTGTCTACAAGAGACCCACTTCAGACCTAGGGACACATACAGACTGAAAGTGAGGGGATGGAAAAAGATATTCCATGCAAATGGAAATCAGAAGAAGGCTGGAGTAGCAATTCTCATATCAGAAAAAATGGACTTTAAAACAAAGACTATTAGAAGAGAGAAAGAAGGACACTACTTAATGATCAAGGGATCAATCCAAGATGAAGATATAACAATTGTAAATATTTATGCTCCCAACATAGGAGCACCTCAATACATAAGGCAAATGCTAGCAGCCGTAAAAGGGAAATTGACAGAAACACAATAATAGGGGATTTTAACACCCCACTTTCACCAAAGGACAGATCATCCGAAAAGAGAATAAGGAAACACAAGCTTGAAATGAACATTAAACAAGATGGACTTAATTGATATTTATAGGACATTCCATCCAAAAACAACAGAATACACGTTCTTAAGTGCTCATGAAACATTCTTGAGGATAGACCATATCTTGGGTCACAAATCAAGCCTTGGTAAATTTAAGAAAATTGAAATCATATCAGGTATCTTTTCTGTAAACAGTGCTATGAGAATAGATATCAATTACAGGAAAAAACTGTAAAAAATACACATGAGGCTAATCAATACGTTACTAAATAACCAAGAGATCACTGCAAAAATCAAAGAGGAAATCAAAAAATATGTGGAGACAAATGACAGTGAAAACACAATGACTCAAAACCTAATGGGATGCAGCAAAAGCAGTTCTAAGACAGAAGTTTATAGCAATGAAATCCTACCTCAAGAAACAAGAAAAATCTCAAACAACCTAACCTTACACCTAAAGTAATAAGAGAAAGAAGAACAAAAAAACCCCAAAGTTAGCAGAAGGAAAGAAATCATAAAGTTCAGATCAGAAATAAATGAAAAAGAAATGAAGGGAACAATAGCAAAGATCAGTACAACTAAAAGCTGGTTCTTTGAGAAGATAAACAAAATCAATAAACCATTAGGCAGACTCACCAGGAAAAAAAAGGGAGAAGACTCAAATCAATAGAATTAGAAATGAAAAAATAAGTAAAAACTGGCACTGCAGAAACACAAAAGATCATGAGAGATTACTACAAGCAACTCTATGCCAATAAAATGGGCAACCTGGAAGAAATGGACAAATTCTTAGAAAAGCGCAAGCTTCTGAGACTGAACCAGGAAGAAATAGAAAATATAAACAGACCAATCACAAGTACTGAAATTGAGACTGTGCTTAAAAATCTTCCGAGAAACAAAAGCCCAGGACCAGATGTCTTCACAGGTGAATTCTATCAAACTTTTAGAGAAGAGCTAACACCTATCCTTCTCAAACTCTTCCAAAATATAGCAGAGGGAGGAACACTCCCAAACTCATTCTACGAGGCCACAACCATCCTGATACCAAAACAAGACAAAGATGTCACAAAAAAAGAAAACTGTAGGCCATTATCACTGATGAAGATAGTTGCAAAAATCCTCAACAAAATATTAGGAAACAGAATCCAACAAAGCATTAAAAGGATTATACACCATGATCAAGTGGAGTTTATCTCAGGAATGCAAGGATTCTTTAATATACATAAATCAATCAATGTGATACACCATATTAAATTTAAGGGTAAAAACCATATGATAATCTCAATAGATGGAGGAAAAGCTTTTGACAAAATTCAACACCCATTTATGATAAAAGCTCTCCAGAAAGTAGGCATTAGAGGGAACCTAGCTGAACATAATAAAGGCCATATGTGACAAACCATAGCCAACGTTGTTCTCAATGGTAAAAAATGGAAATCATTTCCTCTAAAATCAGGAACAAGACAAGGTTGCCCACTCTCACCACTATTATTCAACATAGTTTTGGAAGTTTTAGCCACAGCAATCAGAGATGAAAAAGGAATAACAGGAATCCAAATCAGAAAAGAAGAAGTAAAACTCTCACTGTTTGTAGATGAGATGATACTATAGAGAATCCTAAAGATGCTACCAGAAAACTACTAGACCTAATCAATGAATTCGGTAGAGTAGCAGGGTACAAAATTAATAGAGAAATCTCTTGCATTTCTATACACTAACAATGATAAATCTGAAAGAGATTAAGAAAACACTCCCATTTACCACTGCAACAAAAAGTAAAATACCTAGAAATAAATGTACCTAGGGAGACAAATGACCTGTATGCAGAAAATTATACGACACTTATGAAAGCAATTTAAGATGATACAAACAGATGGAGAGATATACTGTTCCCTTGGACTGGAAGAATGAACATTGTGAAAATAACTATACTACCCAAAGCAATCTACAGATTCATTGCAATCCCTATCAAACTACCAGTGGCATTTTTCACAAAACTAGAACAAAAAATTTCACAGTTTGTATGGAAACACAAAAGACCTCGAATAGCCAAAGCAATCTTGAGAAAGAAAAACAGAGCTGGAGGAATCAGGCTCCTGACTTCAGACTATACTACAAAGCTACAGTAATCAAGACAGTATGGTACTGGCACAAAAACAGAAATATAGATCAATGGAACAGGATAGAAAGTCCAGAGGTAAGATGACTATATGTGCATGGGTTTATCTTTGATAAAGGAGGCAAGAATATATAATAGAAAAAAGACAGCCTCTGCAATAAGTGGTGCTAGGAAAACTGGACAGCTACATGTAAAGGAATGAAATTAGAACATTTCCTAATACCATACACAAAAATAAAGTCAAAATGGATTAAAGACCTAAATATAAGACCAGACACTGTAAAACTCTTAGAGGAAACATAGGCAGAGCACTCTATAACATAAATCACAGCAAGATCCTTTTTGACCCACCTCCTAGAGAAATGGAAATAAAAGCAAAAATAAACAAATGGGATATAATGAAACTTAACAGCTTTTGCACAGTAAAGGAAGCCAAAAACAAAGATGAAAACACAACCCTCTGAATGGGAGAAAATATTTGCAAATGAAGCACCTGACAAAGGATTAATCTACAAAATATACAAGCAGCTCATGTAGGTCAATATCAAAAGAACAAACAACCCAATCCCAAAATGAACAGAAGACCTAAATAGACATTTCTCCAAAGAAGATATACGGATTGCCAACAAACACATGAAAGGATGCTCAAATGACTAATCATTAGAGAAATGTAAACCAAAACTGCAATGATGTATCTATAACCTCACATTGGTCAGAATGGCCATCATCAAAAATTCTATAAACAATAATGCTGGAGAGGATGTGGAGAAAAGGGAACTCTCCTGCACTGTTGGTGGGAATGTATGTTGATAAAGCCACTATGGAGAACAGTATGGAAGTTCCTTAAAAACTAAAAATAGAACTACCATTTGACCCAGCAATCCCACTACTGGGCATATAGCCTGAGAAAACCATAATACAAAAAGTCATGTACAACAGTGTTCATTGCAGCATTATTTACAGTAGCCGGGACATGGAAGCAACCTAAGTGTCCATTGACAGATGAATGGATAAAGAAGATGTGGCACATACATACAATGGAATATTACTCAGACATAAAAAGAAATGAAATTGAGTTATTTGTAGTGAGGTGGATGGACCTAGAGACTGTCATACAGAGTGAAGTAAGTCAGAAAGAGAAAAACAAATACCGTATGCTAACACATATATATGGAACCTAAAAAAAAAAAAAAACAGGTTCTGATGAACCTAGGGGCAGTACAGGAGTAAAGATGCAGATGTAGAGAATGGACTTGAGGACATGGGGAGGGGGAAGGGTAAGCTGGGATGAAGTGAGAGAGTGACATGGACTTATATATACTACCAAATGTAAAATAGGTAGTGGGAAGCAGCTGCATAGCACAGGGAGATCAGCTCGGTGCTTTGTGACCACCTAGAGGGGTGGGATAGGGAGGGTGGGAGGGAGACGCAGAGGGAGGGGATATGGGGATATATGTATATGTATATTGATTCAGTTTGTTATACAGCAGAAACTAACACGACATTGTAAAGCAATTACACTCCAATAAAGATATTTAAAAAATCAGAAATCTAAGATCTGAAAGTGGGTATTAATTTGCACTGTGAACTGCCAGTTGATACAGTAAGATGTGCTTAGAAATTTGAGGGAGAGTTAGAGAGCTCGTGAGCACAAAAAAGGTATTAGTTAAGATAAAAGTACTGTACAAATTAAAACGAAAATAAAATAAGAGAAAATTATGTGGAGGTTGGATAAGAAGTCATCAGTGTGAGGTGAGCTCTAACCTTGTCTATGTACGGGTTGTCTATTTACAAACAACACAACCAAACTCTGGATGGCTCTACAGGAGTGAAGAAAGTAGACAGCAGTGAAGGCTGGGAGTATGAGCATAGCTCTTAAGAGGCAAGTATTTATCAGTGATAAGCATATTGTAAACTAAAACAAGAGTCAATTTTATCTATTCACCTTGTACAGACAGGTACTTCATTAGGTGTAATAATGCTTTGTAACTATTTAAGTAAAGTTTTAGATTTTACAAAGTTAAAAACACCTCTGACAGTCTTAAGAAAAAAGAAATCATTTGTTAGAAAGATACTGAACAGCTCACAGAGATCTTAGGAAAAACTGAAGGCTCAGATCTGGTTGTAGGAAAATGATTGGAGAGTCTCCTCAGGGCACCATTAGTGGCAGTTGAAGTGCAGGAAACTGGCCCAGTCCAGGCTTCTTTTTCTCTGTCCTGGGATAAACTGAAAAGGAGAAACAGCCCAGAGATCTTATTTGTTGAAATTGCATTTCTTTTTACTTCTCATTTAGGAATAGTTGAGACTTAGAGAAAAGTTGCACTAATAGTACGGAGAGTTCCTGTATACCCTTCACCCAGCTTCCCCTAATGTTAGCATCTTGTATAACTGTAGTGCAGTGATCAAAACCAGACTGGTTTCACCAATTTTCTCAGGGACGTGTTTTACCTGTACAGAATCCAATCCAGGATTCTACATTATGGTAATTATCATGTCTCCTTGTTCTCTTCCAGTCTGTGACGGTTCCTCAGTCTGTCCTTGTATTTCATGACCTTGACATTATTGAAGAGTTCTGGTCAGTTATTTAGTAGAATGTCTCCCAAGTTGGGTTTGTCTGGCATTTCCTATGATTAGCTTCAGGTTATGTATCTTTGTTGTGCCCTTCTAGGTGCATCACATCAGTGTTTATTTAACATCAGTTTATCTTCTTACTGGTGATCTTTGCACCTTTGGTTAATCTGGTGTCTGCCAGGCTTCTCTACTATGAAGTAATTATTTTTTCTTTGTTTTTAAGAAATACCTTATGAGGAGATACTTTCATAGGATGCAAATATGCTGTTGCTCATTGTACTTTTGCTCACTAAATGTGACATCTATTGATGATTCATTCTTGCCTTAAAACGATGTTTGCCTAGTGGTGTTTTTCTGTTCTCATTCCTTCTCCATTTATTAAGAATTCCATGATTTCTTAGTTCTTGATTGGGGCATGATCATGATACCCATAATTAGGAAAACAGTATTTTTACTAACACCAGGATGTGGTTATCAAAATCCAGGTTGAATTACCAAGGCTTCCTGCAGTTAATGGCTCCCAGTGCCTAATCAACTAGTTTACTGAATGCCTCCAACTAATGTAGCCTCATGAGATTCCATTTTGAAAATCATATAGAATCTGAGACAACTAGAAAACTGTTCTGTGACAAAAGACTTATAGCTAGGGGAATTTGGTATAATGAGATAAAACCCACAGAATTAGAAAACTTATGACTGAAGGAATCCGGATTGAATCAGATGATGCTTGTTTAAATGAGTTAATTGTTCAGATTTGGTTGACATGATATGGGAGGAAATATATTTAAAATACATGTAAAATAGATATAAAAGGAATTGTTCCAAGAAGAAGCAGCTCTCAGTGTGGGGAGAGCTTCTGGACATTATTTGCCAGCATTTTGATAACAGCAGAAAATGCACAGAGACTCCGAGCCCTAGCCTCTAAATCAGCCCTGCGGGAGAAAAATCAAGAGCCTAGAGTAACTAGAAGGTGTTAAGGAAGCAATAAAACCTTTTCCTCTACATGGCAGCCAGGAACTGGCTGAAGGAGAAGGTGCCAGGGGCCATGAAAAGGTACAATAATTTGAACCTGTGGCATTATTTTGGATCAAAGTTCAGTTGGTACAACTGATAAACACTGTGCACAAAATGAAGTAAGTATTCCTAATTTATAGGGTCATGGGGAAAATGAGATAAAAACACTTAATGATGGCTGTGTATGATATACAGTAAACAGTGAATAAATAGTACTCATTTTTACAACAAACATCCATTGAATTTCCATGTAGTTTTGCACTTAACTATTTTGGACCTCAGTTTTTTATGGTCATAAAAGTGATCATACTAATGGCGTTTAAAGTGCTTTTTAACTCTGCAGTGCTATGATACACTGCCGAAGGTGGGGAATTTAAAACAAAAAAGTACACATTGTACTTTTAGAAAGTCCAAACCAGCTGTCTTCATTTATTTATTTGTTAAACACTGGCTTTGTAGCAGGCACTATATTAAAGGCTAGAAATCTTTAAATAAATAGCATTCATTTCCCTGACTTATTTCAGCCTCACAATCTATTCTAACAAATGACCATGCAAACCATTAATATGTAATATGGTAGAGTAGTAGAAGAAAAGGGTTAGTTCTTCCTGTAGGAGTAGAGGCTGCCCTTAGAAGTGAAGATATGAGACCTGGTTTATGTAGAGGGAGAAGAAATCTACCAAGCAGAGAACAGTACATAAGGTAGAATAGGTTGTTTGAACAAAGGCATGGAAGTATGGAAGTATACGGTCATTTAGGGATGAGTGTCATACTTTGGTGTGTGGAGAAGAAAGCGTTTGAACATGAAGCAAGTCAAGTTGGGACAAGAGTAGAGTTTGATTTGTATAGGAAACAGGGAGCCATTGATATTTTAAAGAGTCACATGACAGTTCATTGTTTTACAGTGTATTTGTCAGCAGGGTAGAAAATGAGATTAATGGGAATGACTGGAGGCTGAGAAAACAGTTTAAAAGACTTTCAACAATTCAGGTAAGAAGCAATGACTTAAACAAGGGCAGAATCATAGGAATAGAGAGAAGGGGAAGGGATTCCATAAATGTTTTGGAACTAATGGTAGCCTCTGAGCTCCACATCTATAATATGGCCATCAAAGTATTTATACTAACCTTCTTGCTGAAAATATGTGAGAAATGCTGGAAAAAATAGTAAAAACAAACAAACAAAAAACATCAAGCCCAAATCCACGTAAAAGGCAGTAACCAGAAAGTTAAGCAGAACTGTTAGGCTAAATTAAGCTAGCTTAGTTTATCAAGGCCTTGTGGAGTGTGAAGGGTAGAAGACAGAGCCCTTCTAATGTAATGCCAGGCAGTCTAAAAAGTAAATTCCTAATAGCCCTGGGATATCAAAGTGTTATGCTACATGTGTAAGGATGTAAGACTGAACTAATGGTAAACTCTTGTTTCTTGCATTCCCTCAACATCAGGGGACTGTAAGAATTGCTATGAATGTTACTAGACAAAGCGTCTTGGGGGAAAAAAATAATAAAGCAATCCCTGAGAAGCTGAAATCACAAGACTGTCCTAAAAGAATTTTATAGACAAAATTCACATCTTCTGGGAAACCCCCAAAAGTGCAAGCCTTGAATATAACTGAAAGTGCTCCAGAACTGGTAGTACCCTGTATACTTGGCAGAAGTAAATGCAAATCTCCTCTAGAGAAACCCACCTACATCCCAGGCCTCGAAGATTTCCCACATAGAATTTTTCAAGGTAAAAAAAAGTTCAGAGCCAAAGATAATCAAGCACCCAAAGAAGTAAGATACCATCAGCAGAACCAGCAGAAACAACAGGCAACAAAAGCAGACCTATAGAAATGTTCAGGGTTAATATGAGACATATTTACACCAAAATTTAAGTATAAATTTATGTTTTAAAACAAATCATGTTTAAGGAAAGAAAAGACAAACCTAAAAATACCTGAACAGAAAACTTTTTTTAAAAAGTCTTAGCAGATTTTAAAATTAACCAAATAAAACTAGACAAATGATAACTGAGTTAAGCACTCAGTAGATAACTTTAACTGCAGCCACAGTTGAAAACAGAATCAGTGAAGTTAGGGGTCAGGGAAGGCCTTATTAAGAACCAGAGTTTGCAAAACTCTAGGGCAAGAGTATTCAGGCAGAGAGAATAAGCTTACGTGTCAGAAAACCAAGAAGGCCAGGGATCTGGAGCATAGTGGAGGAGAGAGAAAGTGGTAGAAGTTGAGGGCAAAGAAAGAGGTGGAGGCCCAAACACATGTGCCAACCATATGGAGTTGGATATTATAAAAAGCTTTGCCACTGGAAAAGAGATTTTAAGGCAAAGTCTGAATTACATTTTAAGGATAGCATTCTGACTGTATTGTGTGTAGAATGGATTGTAAGAGAATGATAGTGGAAATAGGAGGACTATTTAGAGTCCTACTGCAGTAGTCTCAGATGATGGTTATACTGATTAAGGGAGAAGAAAAGAGAAATACTTGAATATGTGATGTATGGTGGGGGACTGGGAAACAATTCTCTCTGTGTCTCTCATATTTCTACTTGTCTTACAAGAAGAATCACTGATGGTTTTTTCTCTGGACTATCTTTTCTTGACTATATCTGTGTAAGGAACAATCTTGGAGAACAGATAGTGTCTTTCTATGGAACAAAGGGCAGGCATGCTTATTGGCCATCACAAAAGATTTGAGTTCTCCAAGTTCAAGTCTCCTTTCTTGGAAAGCAAACCACTGGTGCAAGTGTTACCTGGCCCTCTTTGCATTGCCCTGTGGGAACTGGAGCTTGAGGAACTGATGTAAGAAAATGCTAATATTCTGGCTATGGCTATTGATTAATAAATTCCTTTGCCTCTAACTCAAAACTGACATCTTCTGCAAGTATCCATAAAATGGAGGCAGCCTAACTTGATAGCTTTCAAGTAGAGCAAAATGTCAGACCCTTCACAGTTCTTGGCAAGAGGTTTACACTTACTCATGCACTGTATAATGCATAGAGATCCAATAAGAAATGAGAGACTGGAAGAGATGAATTCCCAGTAACAGAAAACCCAGGATAGGGAATCCTTGGAAGTTTATGTAAGAGAGGACCAACCATAAGAAGGAGAAATCAGACCCTGGTCAGGGATATAAGGACAGAATTTTATCCTAGGGAAGATGATTAATAAGATCAAGATAGGACTTCTTTACTAGAAGTGTGCTGGGATACTACATTAGGTATCAGATTCCTCAAAAAGAGGGGCATGAGAAAAGCCCAGTTACGTGCCTAAGGCGTGCACAGGCAGGAAAACTCAGACAAGGAAACTCAACGTAAATGTAGAAATAAACGTGGACGTATAAGAGGTTGGACAATGAGGTAAAATATCAGACAAAGAGGTTAACATTTTTTGTAATTTTATTTGGCAAAGAGTGATGCAAGTGGAGAGTCAGAAGCATACAATTGGTACACGTAGGAAAAATGTGGGGATAGAGCTTTGACCCAGGGGCATCGACCCCGCTGCAGATGAAAAAGGAAAGTGTTGATATTTTGCTTCACCAGAGGGGGAGGCAGATTATGGCTAAGGTTGTTTAAGTACTTACTGTCTGCTTCAAATCTGGATTGATCTTAAAAGTAAGGGTGAAATAGGCAGATCCTTAGTTGGGGACTCAGAAAGCCAGACGTATTGGAGGGCCAAGCAAGAGTCAGAAAAGTCCTCTTTGATTCCATCCTCTTGCATAAATGCCTTCATATTTCTTCGCATTGCATTCTACAAATCTGCCAAATTTGCTTCTGGTTTCCACCTTACGCATGTTGTAAACACTTGATATATAAAAAGACTATGACCTGGGCCATATTTGACGATTGCTGACATACTTCCCTTCTAAAACCTGTTTCTTAAATAAGTTACCAGTTAATTTTGTTAGGAATACTTTCAACAGCAGTAATAAGAGTACCCAACTAGCTGTGGCTGAAGCAATAAAGACATTTGATTTCTTCACACAGTAGGAAAAGTGAAGGTGGGCAGTTGCAGGTTTCAGAAGGAATTGGCTATATCACCAAGGACCCTGGTTCTTTTTCTTTTCTAGTCTACCATCTTCTCTCATGACGATAATTTGGCTGTCACTGTTCCTCACTCAACTGGTGCAAGGCAGGAAGAGAAGGTCCTACTAGAAGGCTTTTGCTTCTATTCACCTGGGTAGAAAATTTATTTTTCAGAAGCAGTGAGCTGTGGCTAACATCCCTTTGGCTAGAACTGCAGTCTATACACATGAGGCAAAACTGGGTCACATGCCTATGCAGATCAATCCCTAGTGAAAGGAAAGGGATTACCATGATTGACATAGGCCAGCGTGTCTCAGATTTCAAGGCACATTGAAATCACCTTGGGAGACTTAAAAAATACTGGTGTCTGAGTCTTACCTCCAGGGATTCTGATGCAACTGTTCTGGGTGTGACCCAGGCATCAGGTTTATTTGTTTCAGTTTCCCAAGTGATTCTAAAGTGCAGCCAAGGTTGACGACTACTTAAAACACCGATCATGATCCCTTAGGACTGGAGGAGGGGCCTAACTTTACAAGTTCAAGGGCCCTCAGCAGCTAACTGAATGAAATTGAGGTAGGAAAATGGCTGCTGGTGGCCTCAAGTTCACATTTTTTCAATCCAGCCAACCCAGTGGAAAAAGTTCTCTTTCTTTGCCAGTATTTCCAATAAAAGTCCAGAGTTGAGTCCCATGGGCCTGTCTTTGGGTCTGTGCCATCCTTGAACCAATCCTTATGGCCAAAGGGATAGGAAATGCTATGGACCAATTGTGGGTCATGTGACAGAATGGAAATCACACCAACAGAACCAAGTAGATTGAGTGGGAAAGGGGAAGAAGTTATTCCCCAAAGGAACATATAGGAGCTGTAACTGAAAAAAGAGGAGAGAGAAGGAACCAGAGGTTCACTAGTGTTCAATATTCTGTATTTATTGAATGAATGAGTGGAAGAATGATCCTCAAAGGGGATAATTAGCATGCTTCACTCTCATTTAATCTGAGTTCCATTCTTCAGAGGAACTCCATTGATTCTCAAGCTATGGATCTTTGAAATACAGTTTAATTTCTCTTCATGTATTTAGGATTATTTATAGTCTCAGGCTGTGAACTAACTTCCACTAAAAGGAAAATGAGAGGTGTATGTAGAAAATACACACATTTAGTAGGAAATAAAATTGAGTATTTTTGCCCAAGTTCACCCCTCTGGTCATGACAGTGCCAATTGTATATCTTTAATTGTCTAATGTGTAGTATCAGAGAATAGCATTGTACCTGGTTATCAATTTTTAGTACTTTCTAAAATTAAGTATTTTCACCTGAAAATAGTTGTTCAACTAAATCAAAGCATGACTTTATTACTGACAGTTTGTTTACAGACAAAAAATCTAGTCAGGGCTGTTGTGGCTTCTTAGTTTGTCTTTGTAGTCCCTCTGCGTGTTAGCATAGCAGCAAGTTAGCACCTCAGCAGGTGCTGTAGGATATCAGAGGACACGTGAAGAGTCAAAAGCAATGTTAGAAAGCCGGAAGTGGTTCACTCTATCTATATCCTGACTCTGTGACTCTCCACTTTAACCATTAGCTTCAGCGTAATTGTTCTGTCAGCTGAGTTTTTTCAAGAGTTTTCCAAAGGATATTAAAATAACCATTTTCATGGCTGCCCCTGACATGAGGGGGCAGTGAGGTTCTTCTTACAAATCACCAGGAAGGGAGAATGGAGGAAAAAACTGGCTTCTCAGACACCACTTGTGACTTTCAACCCAGGCAAGGCTGGGGGAGGAGAAACGCTGATGAACCTTGTGTTTGTTTTTGTTTATGTTTGATTTTAATATAATAGAAGAAACATGTTTTTGCTAGTTTGCATTGGTCTGGTGACTCGGAGCCAACAGCAAAGGAATTAAAACATTGTCTTGTTTCATTCTGACTACCTTAAAAGTAAGAATTGCCTAGGGTCAAAGTTTTGGAACTTTCTAGGGGTATTTCTGGGAACCATGGAGAGGTGGGAGGTGGTTAGCAACAAAACATAAAACATGGGGATTGAATTAGGTCTTCAGTCCCCGACATTCTAAAATCAGTTAATTCCAACCGAATAAAATGTACATGTAATCCTTTGATTTTTGTGTGTGCGTCAAAGAACCTCCATCTTACCTGTAGTTCTACTTCCCTTTTTTACTTTTTATTGGAAATTTAAGAAAGGAAAATTCACAAAGAATATGTTGTTTCACATTTTTACCATCCAGGATTAACCAATCTTTACATATTTCTTCCTTCTTTAATTCCTATTTCCCTTCCTTCATCTCTCTTCTGTTTTTTCAAATAATAAATGTTGATTATAAAGAATTTCAACAATGCAGAAAAGTACAAAATGAAAGAAAAAATACCCCAAATCCCACACCAGAAATACTCATCATTAACATTAGGTGGACATCAGTTGCAAAATATTTCTATGCTTATAGATATGTAGAAATCCTTTTATAAAATTGGGATCATACTATAGAAGCTACTTTTAATATAAAAGCATTTAAATTTACTTGAATGCGAAGAGAATGGAAGAGAATGAATTGTTAAGTACATACATACACATATGCACACATACGGTGTACATACACACCTCAGGAGACAGTATTTCCTAAAAAACTGTGCTAAGTCTAAAAAATAACTTACAAATAACTTTTAAAAGTTGACAGGGTCATGATATTTTTAAAATTCTTTTAAATAGTAGAAATTGATCCTTGGTTATGAAAGTTTGAACGTGAGCACCCTCATAATACCTTTTCCCCTTTTCCCTCGTTCACATCCTGACTTTTGTCATTTATGTTATTGTTTTATATTGCCCAGGTTTATAATGTTACCATTCTGTTCTGTAGAACGCATTCTTAATAATACTATGTTTAAATTTACTGTCATCAGCTCTTATCACAACTTTCTTATTTCTATATTCTGTATTTTGATTCAATTCTTAGAAGCTGGATTTCATTGTCAAGTAATTTTTTTCAGAAGGGCTCATAGGGCTGTATTCTTAAGTTCCTTTACCTCTGAGAATTCTGCCTGTTGCATTTATATTTAAACATTTGTGCTGGCTATAATAATTATGGGTCATGCTTTTCTTTTCCTTAGAACTTGGCAAACATTGCTTCGTTGACCTTCTAGCATTAAACTTTGCTATAAATTTGCTATAAATTGAGTCTAGACTAATTTTCTCTCTGACTAGATTTGTAAATATTTTTTGATCTGTGACCTGAAGCTCCATAACTTAACTGTTGTGTGTGAAGCTTAAGATTTCTGAATCAAACTTTCCTGAGTCTGTATCCTGCAAATATTGTTTTTCCCTTCATTTTAGAGAAATTTTCTTATATTATCTGTGAATATATGCTCTATTCTTTTCCTGGGCTCTTTGTTTCTGAGCTCTCAATTATTCTTACTTTGGAATTGACTTTATGTTTCCAAGCTATTAACTTTGTATCATTTCAACTGCCATGCTTCTTTTCATCTCACTTCGTTGTATAATCACATCTTTAAGCTCTTTATTATTATTGTTTTGATATTCTTATTAGGGTGAATGATGCAAGGCACTTAAGAGTTATCTCCTGTGTTTGGAATTTTTATTTTTTTCTGGCTTGATTTTTTTCCCCCCGTGTTTTGAATGGTTTGTTCCTATCCTTTTGCTTCATTTTACTGGTGGGTTTTTCTTGTTTCTTGCCATTTTAATGTTTGCAAGTTGCAGAGTTGCTGTGCTGTTTCTTTTTGCATTGTTCATGCCTGAGTGACTCTCCACTCTATTTGCTCTGCTAAGGTGGGAATGATTTCTTAACTGTTTCTACAGTATCTGAGGGTTTGTTGTTGTTTTCCAGTTCCTACCTACAGCTTGAGATTCTACATGCTCTTACACTTTTTTTTTTCCTGTACCCTAAAGGAGTGGTGAGGAACGGAAGGGTAGCATGCAGGCTGTCAGATGATGTGGGGTCTTGTGCTTTTTTTTCTGAGATTTTATTACATATCCTGTACACGAATTCACTTCAGTCAATTAGGGCTTAATACCATTCACACTGGGGAGTTCTCTTGGGCTTTGGATTGCTTTCTGTTTCACCCATTTCTCCCCTTTAGTCCCTTTCCACTGTTCCTCAGTCAGAAGAGGAATTGGATAACAAAACCAACTCAGTTTCCTTTTCTCCATATTTGGAAGTTTTTATGGGAATTCTCAGATTTTTGTGAACCCACCATCATAGTTTCTGGAAAGCTGAGGGCTGGATTCCGAGCCAAGCTATGTCTTTCATCCTTGTTTCATTCCAAAATCAGTTGTTTCTTATTGCAGTAGATTATACCTCTTTCCTTATTTGGCGGCTTGGTGAATTTTTCTTTTTGTTGCATTTCCCTTTTTTTTTTAAACGATGAAAGGCAACCTTAGTGGAGCGCATACAGGCGTGGACTCTGGGGCCATCCTGCCTGGCTTGAAGTCTCAGGTACTTGCTCATCCTGAGACTTGGGATCAGAAAAGTGGCTTCCGTGGTGTTAGCTTCCCAGTCTGCCAGATATCTTCCTCAAAAGATTAAGATGAAATCAATTAATACAAGTAAACCTTTTAAAACAGTCTCTGGCATATAGAGAGCACTTAATGTCAGGTAATCTTTTTATACTTATTATGGCTAACTTTGTTAAATATTCAGTAGGGGAGAGTTCTTTCCAATCTACCACCTTAAACCAGAAGTCTCTTATTCTATTCTTTAGGTCAACATTTCCTAAAATTTTGAATCTATGATATACCTGTCGCCTGTCTAAACTGTCTAATGAGATTACTCCAGTTGTTTCCTTTAGTCCGAACTCTCCATTTACAAACGCAAATCATATAAACATGCCAATTTTTCTCCTTCATCTTGTCCTTTTCTCAAAACTTTGACTTTTAGGAGCTTATTAAGCACTTAATATCTAGTGCATATTAGGCACTGATCAATGTTTACTAAATAAAGATACCTACGAACTGCTTCACACTTGGGTTTTTATGCCCCATCTAAGGGTCATTTAGGAGTCCATGCCACTCTTTCATATATTGGGCATCCCCCTCCACCAAAAAACGAAAAAACAATTTAGCTTCTTATCTAGACATTATCTTTTATTCTTGCATAAGTTAACATGGTATATTTTTAAATAGTTTTTTTGGTTTTATACTTCAAAATACCTGATTTCTGCCAATGATTACCAAATAGCGGGTTCTACAAGTGTGCCACAAACAGGTTACACGTAGGTGGTAACATTGGCTCCTGTTGGCAGCCGGGTGGAGTCTGAAAAACTGGAACAACCTGCCCTCAGCCTTATCTGCTTAGCACTACAACAATGATCATTTTCTGTGTGTGCCACAATATGGAGTATGTTGGAGTATGTTGGAAGGGATGAAAATCTGCAGTTGAGGTACATTACGCTGAAAAGTAAGACCCCTAAAATGGACCAGTGTACCATCAATTTAGAGGACAAATGGTGGGTTTGAGAAAGTCCACAAAACCCCTAAAATTGAGTGCAAAGTTTTTGAGTGTTTTTCTGAGGCAAGGCTATATAACTCTTAAAAAAATCTCAGTGTTTTTCAAAGTGTAATTTGAGGTTCAGAATCATCTGAAAAACGTGTTATTAAAGGTATGGATTCCCAGGACCCATCTTCCTGAATATTAAATCCTTTTAAATGACTACAGTAAAATCCTTTACTTGTTCAAAATATTTGAAAAATCTTTTCTGCACAAATGTCAATTATTTTTATTAAGTTGAGGCTGGGTATAGTGCTTGTGGCAAAACTGGGAAAAATTTTATGATTTGTATTTGACAGAAAGCTCCGGATTTACTGATAATATAAAGAGATGACCAAAAGTTAATAAGATCTTCTGCTTCACTAAGGGTTTATGTGTAGAAGAGACAAAAATGTCCTTTAATTCTTCACAAATTATTATCACACAGAGGGTGTGTTCTCTCTCAGAAACGTTTTTTATTGCAAATTTAATTGAGATAACTGTAGATTCACATGTATTTATAGGAAATAATACAGAGAAATCTCATGTACCCCTTACTCAGTTTCCCTCAATGGTGATGTTTTGCAAAACACTAGTACAATATCACAACCAGGATATTGTCATTGATGCAACCGCCGATCTTATTCAGATTTCCTCAGTTGTTTGCTTTAAGTGTGTTTTTTCTAATAATTTGGAAATTAAACATTTTTCTAGTTTTTAGCTTTGTAATTTTAAGTAACTATCTTTTAAAAATTGATATATACTTGACATAATGTGGTATTTGTTTCAGGGGTACAACATAATGATTTGATATATGTATATATTGCAAAATGATTATCAGAATAAGTTTAGTTAACATCGTCACCCCACACATAGTTACAGATTTTTTGGTGTGTGATGAGAACTTTTAAGGCCTATTTTCTTAGCAGCTTTCAAATATACAGTACAGTGTCGTTAGCTGTGGTCACCAGGCTCTACATTCCATCCTCTGTCTTATCTGTCTTATAACTGGAAGTTTGTACCTTTCGACCACCTTCACCCATTTTGCCCACCCCACATCCCCACGCCCTCCTCTGGCAATCATCAGTCTGTTCTCTGTAAATATGAATTCAGTTTTTTTAGATTCCACATATAAGTGAGATCATACAGTATTTATTGTACAATCTCTCAGAAACTTTGAATGAAAGTTATAGGAAAACTAATTTCAGATCATATAAAAATAACTTAGTCAAAGCTGCTTAATGATGGAATGGGCTATCTGGTGGAACAGTAAGTTTCCACCTCACCGTAGAGGGACTGAGCGTAAGGAGTACTGTAGAGGGGATTTAAACATCAGGGGCATCCGGATGCCCCTGTTCTAATCATTTAACTTGCCCTGCCACCGCGAGTTTTAAAAATGTTTTTGACAAAAGTAACATGCTTATTGCAGAAAATTTGAAAAATAGAGTCCAGCAGGGAAAAAAGAAAAAAAAACTTTAATTCGATGCCATTCATAAATAATTGCTGCTAACATTTTATTTTAGTCTTTTTTAGAGACATAAATATATGGAAATATTTTTTTACAAAATAGAATTCTATTGGGCCTAATGATTTATAAATTACTTTTTCATTTAATATTAAAATATTCCCTTAGTAAATCTTATTTAGAATATAATTTTTGCTATGTACCTACTTCATTTTATGGGTAGTCATATAATACTCTATTCACTTTTTGATATTGAGCACTTAAGTTTTTTCTTACTTTTTGTAAGATAACATTACAATATATATCCGTGTAGTCAAAGCTTTGTATATATCTGTATCGTCTACTTCTGCATTAATAAATTATCCCACAGTTAATAGCTTAAAACAACAAACGTTTATTATCCTCATATTTTCTGTGAGTCGGGAATTAGAGGCATACCGGGTGGTCTAGTTCAGGGTCTCTCATAGGCTGTTGTCAAGATGTCAGCCGAGGTTGTAGTTATCTGAAGGCTTTCTTTTTTTTAAGTACACAATATGGTATTATTAACTGCAATCACTGTGCTGTACATTAGATTCCTAGAACTTATGCATCTTATAACTGGAAGTTTGTACTCTTTGACCAACGTCACTCTTTCCTCTCCTGCCCCCAATGCCCCCACCCCAAGCCCCTAGTAACTACCTTTCTGATCTCTGTTTCTGTGAGCTTGGCTTTTTTAGATTCCATATGTGAGATAGAATGGTATTTGTCTTTCTCTGTCTGACTTATTTTACTCAGCATAATGTCCTCAAGATCCATCCATGTTGTCACAAATGGCAGGATGTCCTTCTTTTTCATGGTTGAGTAATATTCCATTGAAAATATACCACATCTTTTTTTTTTTTGAGTATAGTTGGTTTACAATGTTGTGTTAGTTTCTACCGTACAGCAAAGTGAATCAGCTATACGTATACCTATATCCCCTCTTTTTAGGATTTCCTTCCCATTTAGGTCACCACGGAACATTGAGTAGAGTTCCCTGTGCTCTACAGTAGGTTCTCATTAGTTATCTGTTTTATACATAGTATCAATAGTGTGTATATGTCAATCCCAATCTCCCAATTCATCCCACCCTCTCTTTCCCCCTTGGTATCCATACGTTTGTTCTCTACATCTGTGTCTCTATTTCTGCTTTGTAAATAAGATCGTCTATACCAATTTTCTTTCAGATTCCATATATGTGTTAATATATGATATTTGTTTTTCTCTTTCTAATTTACTTCACTCTATATGACAGTCTCTAGGTCCATCCACATCTCTACAAATGACCCAATTTCATTCCTTTTTATGGCTGAGTAATACTCCATTGTATATATGTACTACATCTTTATCCATTCATCCATCCACTGAAAGGTGCTTAGGTTGTTTCATATCTTGGCTATTATGAATAATACTGCAGTGAACATGGGAGGGCAGATATCTCTCTGCTATCTTGTTTTCATGTCCTTTAGATATATACCCAGAAGTGGGATTGTTAGATCATATATATGGTAGTTCTAGTCTCAAATTTTGAGGATCCTCCATACTATTTTCCATAGTGGCTGCACCAATTTACATTCCTACCAACAGTGCCCAAGGGTTTCCTCTTCTGCACATCTTTACTAACACTTGTTATCTCCTGTCTTTTTGTTGACAGCCATTCTAACAGGTGTGAGGTAATCTCATTGTGGTCTTGATTTGCCTTTCCCTGGTGACTAGTGATGTTGAATACCTTTTTATGTACCTGTTGGCCATTTGTATTCTTTTTTAGAAAAATGTCCAGTCACTTTATCTGCCCATTTTTAAATTGAATGGTTTCTTTACTATTGGGTTATATGAGTTCTTTATATGTTTTGGATATTAACCCTTTATTAGATATGATTTGCAATATTTATTCCCATTTCATAGGTTTCCTTTTCATTGATAGTTTCCTTTGCTGTGCAGAAGCTTTTTTTAGTTTGATGTAATCCTGTTTGTTTGTTTTTGCTTTTGTTGCCTTTGCTTTTGGTGTCAAATCCAAAAAATCACTTCTAAGACTGATGTCAAGGAGCTTACCCCCTACCTTTTCTTCTAGGATTTTTATGGTTTCAGGACTTATGTTCAAATCTTTAACCCATTTTGAGTTGATTTTGTTTTTTAAATTTACTTATTTATTTATTTTGGCTGCACCATGTGGCTTGTGGGATGTTAGTTTCCCGACCAGGGATTGTACCAGGGCCATGTCAGTGAAAGCGCTGAGTTCTAACCACTGGACTGCCAGGGAATTCCCGAGTTGACTTTTGTTGTGTGTTGTCAGATTGTGGTCCAGTTTCATTCTTTGCATGTGGTGTCCAGCTTTCCCAACACCACTGATTGAAGAATCATCTGAAGCCTTGCCAGAGGCTGAAGGCTTGACTTTCATGGCTCACTCTCATGGCCAGCAAGTTAGCGTTGGGTTTGGGCAGTAGGCCTCAGTTCCTCCCCATGTGGGCCCTTCCGCAGGCTGCTTGAGAATTCTTACAACATGGCAGCTGACTTCCTGGTCCAAAGCAATTTATCTGATAGAAAGCCAGACAGAAGCTGTTTTTCTTGTGATGTAGCCTTGAGATTCGTATAGCAGCCCTTCTATCACATTGTCTCTCTTAGAAGTGAGTCTTGACTAAATCTGGTCCGCCTTCAAGAGGAGAGGAATTAGGTTCCATCTTTTGAAGGGAGGAGTGTTTAAAAAATTTTATGGACATACTTTCAAAAACTTAAAATATGTCCTTAACCTTACGAACCTTAAATTCCTAAAGATGGGACTTGAAGGATCAAAGGATGTGGAACATGTTAAGGCTTATACATATTTCTGAATTGCCTTCCAGACAATTTCTACTAATTTTATTCCTATAGCAGTATATGCGAGTTTCTATTTTCCTGAACCCTAGCAAAAACTGAGCGTTCTCTTTAAAGTAGGGCCTATGCTTGTCCGAAGGGTGCCTTTGTAAGCATCAGAAAAAGGTACCCCTTTTCTGGGCAGACACAGGGCCCCACTGGGGTATATGGCTTGGCAAGAGGAGTGCCTGCTGGATTTCGACTCCCCTGGCCTCCTGGGCTGGGCACCCTTGTGTAGGCCACGATGTGCGCAATCATATCGGTGGCCCTGTTGAAAGTTTTTTTTTTTTCCTCCCCTAAACTACAAATTTGTCTTTTTCTACTCATGAAAGCCGACTTCATTTTTCTTCTCATTCTAATCAAAGAATTGCGCTAACTTCCAGTTTAAATTTACTATTATATATCTGAGAATAATAAAAATTTACTTAACGAACTCAGATATACACATTTTATTAAATTGGGCTGGGTTTCTTATCCCTGCTTGCCCTGTCTCTAGCCACCCTCCAAAATAAGGATCAGACTGTCACTATACTAGGACAAAATTGTCTGTAAATGTGATTTCAGTTTGTAATGATACAGGCAAGCTTGTAAAATGCTAGCCAGGAAGGTTAAGTATGTACTCATAAGCATCAGTTGCCTTTGACCGTATTTGCAGCCTTCTGCTTTATTTATTTATTTACTCACTCACTTTCATTTCCTGTAAGGGGAGATGTGATAAACGCAAAATTGGCCATGAATCCTTCACCTGCTACAGCTAGCACTTATTTTTCGTAAGAATATACAAACATATTTATGTTAGTTTACTTAAGAATACGGCAGCCTGGGCTTCCCTGGTGGCGCAGTGGTTGAGAGTCTGCCTGCCGATGCAGGGGACACGGGTTCGTGCCCCGGTCCGGGAGGATCCCACATGCCGCGGAGCGGCTGGGCCCGTGAGCCATGGCCGCTGGGCCTGCACATCCGGAGCCTGTGCTCCGCAACGGGAGAGGCCACAACAGTGAGAGGCCCGTGTACCGCAAAAAAAAAAAAAAAAAAAAAAAAAAAAAAAGAATACGGCAGCCTATTCACATGTTTTCTATTAGAAGAAAACATTTAAATTATGATTTTTATGCTGCCTAAACCAGGCTATAATTACCATCCACTGTAATGTAACTCTTTCCGTTCTTATACATCAGTCGTCAATTTCTCAGTAGTTTTTTTTCTACTGTTCAATTATCACTCATCCCAGGTCCTCTTAATATTGAAAATTTTCTTCATTAACTGGTAAAAGAAACATTTGATAATTAAAGGTTTGGGAACCTTGGCTAATATAAATGTGGATGATACTGTTAAACAATTTGACTGTTTTAACTGATCTGACCACAGTGGTTATTTTTTATATTAAATGGACTATTCTTTCATGTTTGGTAATTGCAATCACTGTTGCTTTTGTCGGGGCCATCCATTTACAATGCTTGGTGTCAGTTTATTTATCTCTTGTAAAAATAAAATACAGTGTGTGTGTATGAAAAAAAAATTGACTATTCTGCTTTATCACAAACAGTAAAGCAGTTTATGTTGTTAGCACAGTTGAAGCCAGAAACACAGCTGCTGTTTTTCACCTTAAATATCTGGGTACGATATTATCATATTCGGTTCCTCATTACACCTGTGCTTGGCAGTAGGTGTTAGGAAGTAACGAGAGCTTGAATTTACTTCCACAGCCTCATGGGAAGTATAATTGAAATATTACTCAAAATGTAATTGTTTTTCCATGAAGCAATTTAAAACTAAGAGATCACTTTTCCAGGTGTGAAATAAGCACTGATTTCTTTTTTTTTAAGTGACAGGCACTAACACTTAGTAAAATATATTCTTTATATCAAACAAAGAAAAATGCGAACAACCTCACACATAAATATATGAATGGTTTACCTCTACATAGATATGTGACTTAAGTAATGTTCGTGAAGGTGAACAAATTCTAATATGACTAAAACAGAAAGCCTACAGATGGCTTAGAATTCATTCTGAAATAGTCCCATTTGGTCATTAGATCAAGCAAAACTATTTTAATTTTATGGAAATCTCAATTCTCAATATTCTCTTTATCATATTGTCAGAAACATTTTTGCCTCTAAGGTGTCGCTGTCCTTTCTTAGTTGTCGACCTGGACTTTACATCAGTAGAGAGAATACTGTGAGAAAAAGCTTTCAGTGAGCCAAGGGTTTGCTTAAATCAATTTCTGTTAAAGTGCTTTCTCATTTATCACCTCTGAAAGGACCTTAAACAAAGGCCCTCTGATGTAACTTTTGTCAGAGTACCAGGTAAACTGCTGCTTCAGCATTAGCTTGATCTAGAGACTGAGTCTTGGGGAGGGAGGGGCAGTCTTCAAACTTCAATCTATCTGAGGAAAGGAATTTATTTTGTTGAGTAGTGAGCTGCTTGTTCTAAAACAAAAATCTGTCACTTGGAGCTTAACAGTTTCATGTCCAGGGTGGGAGCTCCAATGTGAAGCATGATCCAGGGGATTATGATATTTAAAGTTAAAAAAAAATAGATGGGTGAATCACTGGAAATATCCTTTTCAGTGCAACAGTATAAAAGGTTTTATGTGTGCTGTGAACCTGGAATATTTGGATTTTGCAGGGGAAAGTTGACTTTGCTGGCAGAGTGTCCTGATTTTTTTTTCTTCTTGTTTTTATGTTGTATTGGTTTGTAGCACTGAAACTAGACTTCAAAGTAAAATAGAGATTTTACATATGTGGAGAATAAATCAATTCTATGAGGCATTTTCATAGGTTGAGTTATATTCATGTAAGTAATCAAAGTCCAAGGACAAAACAAGAATATTTAAGGGAAGATGACACCTGTGTTAAATAATCTTAATACCTACAGTAAAGTTGTTTTGAGGGTAAAATGTATCTGAATTAGTCCCTCCCTTCTCAGCATCACATTTCTGGCGGTAACATTCTGTGGATACATCAAATTAAAGGTAGGCAATAAATTGCAATACAAAAGCAATGATTACGCCTCCACCAAACCTGGCCACACCACCAATGTTTATTGGAACCTGTTCTTTTTAATACCACTTGGAATTTGGAAGGAAAGAGAGAAAATCTTTTCTGTTTTATCACTTATGCTGGGTGTAGTCAGGAAAAAAAGAGCGTCCATGGGGACGTTAGGGTTTATTTCTGTTTAAATGAAAATATGAATAGAGTAAGAAAAACCTGAATGTGTGCGTTTGCGCTCCCCCCCTCCGCCGCCCGACCCCCTCAGACATGGCTGCTGTTCCGAATGAGGGAAGCATAAAATAGGATGCCACGTAGAGGGAAATCTGTGATTATAGACAAAACTTCCAGGGTGAATGCATGGATTTTTTATTATGTTTCTTGAGAAGGTTCTCTGAGGAATTTATAGCACAGTACTCTAGCACATTAGGTGCTCAAGAAATTTGTTTTTAATAAATTATAACCCAAGATCCTCTAGGCCCCAAATTGTTAAACTAACAGCAATAACTTGTTCTGTATGCTAGTTACAGGACCTTCAAGCTCCCTGAATGTCTCATGCAGTGATTTCTGGGAGTTTGAAAGGAACGTATTTTTTTTTTTTTTTTTTTTTTTTTTGTGGTACGCGGGCCTCTCACTGTTGTGGCCTCTCCCGTTGTGGAGCACAGGCTCCGGACGCACAGGCTCAGCAGCCATGGCTCACGGGCCCAGCCGCTCCACGGCATGTGGGATCTTCCCGGACTGGGGCACGAACCCGTGTACCCAGCATCGGCAGGCGGACTCTCAACCAACTGCGCCACCAGGGAAGCCCAGGAACGTATTTCTGAGTTGAAAAGGTTTGTCATGACCTCTACTCCAGCTCCCTTCTTGATTTATGCTGATTGGAAACTGCTTGAGAGGCTCAACATGGCCGTGCTAATATCTTTGCTAAGTGGCAGCCTTCTGATCTTCTGCACAAGGCCACTGGAAGGTCTGTGTAGGACCATAAAGGTTATACCCTGCACAACCTCAGGAAGCACCGTTTCCATATACTCTGTGAATGGCACTGCCTGGAATTGTGCTACAAGGCTTTGCTTGCATTACCTCTAGGTATCAAAAAAAAAATTCTTTTCCCAATTAGGTTGTTAAAGAATATTTGAACAGAGTTCCCTGTGCTATACAGTAAGTCCTTGTTGGTTACCCATTTTACAAATTTATTTATTTTTGGCTGCATTGGGTCTTCGTTGCTGCGCACGGGCTTTCTCTAGTTGCGGTGAGCAGGGGCTACTCTTTGTTGCGGTGCACGGGCTTCTCATTGCAGTGGCTTCTCTTGTTGCGGAGCACGGGCTCTAGGTGTGCGGGCTTCAGCAGTTGTGGCTCGCGAGCTCTAGAGTGCAGGCTCAGCAGTTGCGGTGCACGGGCTTAGTTGCGACACACGGGCTTAGTTGCACTGCGGCAAGTGGGATCTTCCCGGACCAGGGCTCAAACCCGTGTCCCCTTCATTGGCAGGCAGATTCTTAACCACTGCACCACCAGGGAAGCTCTGGTTATCTATTTTTAATATAGCAGTCTGTAAGAATACATACATGTATATATGTAACTGAATCACTTTGTTGTACACCTGAAACTAACACAACATTGTTAATCAACTGTACTCCAATATAAAATAAAAAGTTTACGGCTTCCCTGGTTGCGCAGTGGTTGAGAGTCCGCCTGCCGATGCAGGGGACACTGGTTCGTGCCCCGGTCCGGGAAGATCCCATGTGCCGCAGAGCGGCTGGGCCCGTGAGCCATGGCAGCTGAACCTGCGTGTCCGGAGCCTGTGAGAGGCCCCCTGTACAGCAAAAAAAAAAAAAAAAAAAGTTTAAAAACATGGCGCTGTATTTCCTGGAGTTCACAATGTGCCAATGGCATGTGTTAGTGCAGAAATGGAGAATGTGCTCTTTCCTTCTCTGCTCTGACACACTTGGACACCTGAGTACCGAAGTAGCACTGCTTGTGTCCTGTCCCTTCCGTAAACAGCAGCTTCAGCTTCTGGATATAGCCTCATTCTACACAAGGCCCAGTCAAGTGTGGTGGGACTGAGATTTGAGAAGAAAGAATTGCTGACTCCACTCCTAATCCTGACTCTCTGTGCCCATAAGAAACTTTCACTCACCATTTAGGGACCCTACAGCATCTATTTATTAAGGATGCTTGTCATGTTTGATTTTGTGCTTGGAATCGGGCATGGACCCTTGCTAGAGTTTGAGTAAGTGAATAAATGCATGAGTGACCGGATTTTAATATCCACATATATGTCTCAATTGATTTATTAAACTTGGTTTGAGATGGGGGAAAAAGTAAAAGCCTGTATGTGGTATTGCCATAGTGGAGTTTGAACCTGAGATCTCTCATCAATGTCTGTTGGAAAGATAAGTTAGTTATTCCTGTGTTTTTTTACTTATTTAGACCCTCTCTGTATGATTGAGTGGAAAAAGCTTTGAATTTGATATAGAATCCTCACAAAAGTTCCTAATAAACAGGCCATTAAGTGGACAGTAGGGGACAGCCCAACACATCCTCTAGAGGAACTCTAATAATCTCAGGATTTTAAATGATGGGTACCTACTAGTCAGTCCCTAGGGCATCTTTAACATAAGTAGTTTACTCTTAATTTTAAAAGTAGAAGTAATTTGCTTTACTTTTAATTTAAAAAGTAAAAGTACTTTTAATTTAAAAAGTAAACGTGCTTTTAATTTAAAAAGTAAACGTGCTTTTAATTTAAAAAGTAAAAGTGCTTTTAATTTAAAAAGTAAAAGTGCTTTTAATTTAAAAAGTAAAAGTGCTTTTAATTTTAAAAGTAAAAGTACTTTTAATTTTAAAAGTACTTTACTTTTAATTTTAAAAGTAAAAAGTACTTTTTAATTTTGAAAGTAAAAGTACTTTACTTTTAAGTTTAAAAGTAAAAGTACTTTTTACTTTTAATTTTAAAAGTAAAAGTACTTTTAATTTTAAAAGTAAAAGTACTTTACTTTTACTTTTAAAAGTAAAAGTACTTTACTTTTACTTTTAAAAGTAAAAGTACTTTACTTTTAATTTTAAAAGTAAAAGTAAAGTACTTTTACTTTTAAAAGTAAAAGTACTTTACTTTTACTTTTAAAAGTAAAAGTACTTTTTAATTTTAAAAGTAAAGTACTTTTAATTTTAAAAGAAAACCTTAGTTACCCTTAAGCCACAGGGCAAATTGTGGTTTTTCTGTTCCAGGGTGAATTAACCATTCAGAGCATCCTGTTGTTTTCAGGGCCTATAACTCCCTGATGGGAAGTGTCAGAGCCTCTATCCAGAATGCAGTGATCTACATCATGGGCCTCTTCAGCCCAAGGTCCTGCGTCCAGAGTGTATGGATGCAGGTTATGGAGGATGCAAAGGTTTTTTGCTCTCCTGTGTGGTCTGTTTTTTTAAGCATAGCAGTTCTAAACAGTTTCTACTACTTCTTTAATGTTTCCCAGTTACCATGGGATACACTGGTTTGATTGAAACCTTTAGAAAAG
The DNA here is from genome assembly GCF_008692025.1 of Phocoena sinus. NCBI lineage: Eukaryota > Metazoa > Chordata > Mammalia > Artiodactyla > Phocoenidae > Phocoena > Phocoena sinus. The sequence continues at coordinate 126,340,734 of NC_045767.1, read as the reverse complement.
TACTCTCCATTACTGTTGGATAAAAGTCTAAACGCCTTAACCTGCTAACATGACCCCTTAACAGCACGACCTCAACCTACTTTTTGCACTCTTTTCTAATATTTCTAGCTGTGTAGACTATACCCCAGCCAACAGCAAACGTAATACCATTGCCCATATACAGCACCCAGCGCACTTCTGTGATAGTGTGCCTGCCATTCCTTCTGTCTAGAGTGTTCTGCCTTTTTATAATCTCATTCATCCTTAATAAGTGGCAATGTCTAGGGCTGTTCACAGATGATCAGCTTCTCCTGCTTTTAGGCATTTGGTAGGATTACTCTTTCCCTCTCCCATTTTAATTCAGACGTGGTCATGTGATTTGCTCTTTCCAATATGTTGTGAGCAGATGTGCTGTGTGTCAGGCAGACATTTCCTGGTAGAAATTAAGAGAATGAGAGGTCCTGAATCCCTTCCCACCCTGCCCGCCTACTGCAGCTCTCAAGACGGCACGTGTTGAGAATGAAGTCTCTGTCACCTGGTCACCTAGTGACCGTGTTGAGCGGCAGCTCCCTGCTACCTAGAACTTGATGTGTAATGTGAGTGAGATATAAACGTCTGTGTCTGTGTTAAATCAACAGAAATTTTGGTGGTGTCTGTTACCATGGCTTAACCTTGCCTACCCTGTCAGATAATCATAACTAAGTCCAGTTCAAATCTTAGTTTATCTAAGAAGCCTGCTGCCCACCTCTCCTGCGAAAGCACAGTGGTCATGACTCTCAGTGCTTTCATAATGCTTTGTACATAATGTCGTCATTGCTCTCGTCAGAGTACATGGTGAGTCTTGTTTACGTGACGCTTTCCCTTGTCCCGCTTTGAAAACCCCGAGGAAAAGACCATATTTTAGTCACCGTTGTTATCCCCCCGCCTTCTAATCGTTCTCATTTTCCGGCACACTGCTTGGCACATGGTTGATGTTTAATGACCATTTTTCAATATATGAGAAAAATGACAGCAGAATACCTGCTTTCCTCTTATGATTCGAAGAGCGTTTTTTAACAGCTCCTTTGTTCAAACAGGAAAAATAAGCTCATCAAGTTATTGGGCCAAACTTTTTTTGTTCATTTAAAGCCAAAAATATATTGTTTATTTAAATACCTATATTGTCCTAAAATAATTCCAAAGGAGGACAGTCGATCATCTTATTGGCAGTGTTTACAATCAGCATAAAAATCTGTGTCTCATATAATCAAGGCATTTCTTACTTTACTCACATTAAGTTAATCATCACTGTCATGCTTGCTTATATTTCATTCAGTAAATATTTATTGACTGTGCTGTGTCCCACACTGTGCTGGGCACTAGGGATATAGTGATTGAATAGAACACAGTCCCTAACCCCAGGGAGCTGATAGCTTAGTGGGACAGAGATAGAAAACATAACTATAATACAATGTAGTATGGACCATAACAGACACACACAGGGCATTATTGATCTACACAAGCATTAGATCAACAGAAGCATTAGTACAGCCTGATGAGTCTGAAGCAGGAGAGTGAGGGGATCACCTTCACAGTCCTGCTGTTGCACTCTGGTTGAAAGATGGTGCTGTCGTTGTTGTACGAGGACCTGACCTTCTGCAGTGCCGGTAGAATGAAGAGGTAAAACTGGATAGTCTTAGTGTTTGGGTTGAGGCAGGAGTAAGGGAAGGGAGAAGTTGGAGGAGACAGGCAAGGGCTAGCTTGTGTGATTGGGGATATGATAGTACCCCAGATTAAGACCACAGGAGTAGAAGCACATTTAGATAAAAGTTAGCAAATTCATTTGGACATACTGAGTTTGAGGTATGGGTGTGATATCCAGGCCCTATATCCTGCAGAAAGTTAATGATACAAGTCTGAGCTTGAGGGAGGTCTAGGCTGGAGATGTGGATTTGGAGTTGCCAGCATTCAACAGGTCCCCTGAGGAGTCAGCATGTAAGGAGGGCCAAAGGAATCCAGAGAATTGAGGTGTATAGTAGAGCCATGGTTCTCATCAAGGGAGAAGGGAGCTGATGCCTAAAAGGTGGACGATTTTGGTTATCACAATGACTGGTAGTACTATTGGCATTTACTGTCCTACAATGAAAGGACAGTTCTACACAATAAAGAATTATTGTACTTTTGAATGTCCTGCAGGACACTGATGCAGGTAAAAACTTGTTCTGAGTCTAGAACCTGACCCCATTTTATATGTAAACAGAGGGTTTTTTTTTTCACGGTTTCAATATACATTGTGTTTTTTGTTGTTGTTTTGTTTTTGCGGTACGCAGGCCTCTCACTGTTGTGGCCTCTCCCGTTGTGAGCACAGGCTCCGGACATGCAGGCTCAGCGGCCATGGCTCACGGGCCCAGCCGCTCCGCGGCATGTGGGATCTTCCTGGATCGGGGCACGAACCCGTGTCCCCCTGCATCGGCAGGCAGACTCTCAACCACTGCGCCACCAGGGAAGCCCTACGTTGTTTTTTTTAATCCCCAGAAATGTAAACACCCGGTAAATAATTATACTTTATGTTTGGAATTTTACCACGGGTTGCTTACCATTTTAGAAAATCACAGTTGAGGACATCAGTCACAGTATTTGAGTTACACAGCTGTACCAATCTACATTGTAATTGTCACAATTGGTGATGAAAGATACAGGTTTAGGGATCTGATTACTTAATTATGGCTTATAATGCTGTTGAATCAAAGTATTTACATATTGGAATATGTACTAATTTATTATAAATTCTCTTCTCATTTACATTAGAAGATTTTACTGAATGTTTTTAAACATGTGTGTTGTGAAGATATACTATCTATTTAATTTCAGGGTCCTAAATGGGGCATTACATGATGTGTATTATATAAAGAAGGGGCAGTGGTGCTGAGGGAGTTGGTGAGCTCTTTCCAAAACCTGAAAAAGCCTGCAAAGCACTGTGCTTCTTTCTCAGTGGTGGCAGACGCACGATGAAATAACTTTCCATTTATTTTTGAGGGGGTTTCCTTGCATGCCCTTAAAAAATGTCACCGATGAGGCAGACTCCTGAACCTTCACAGGAACTCTCTCCCATCCTCTGAAGTATATGTATCTTGCAAGACGGAGACTTCTGCATCCTCTTTAAGAAAGGAGAGGGGCATTAGCCTTCAAAGGAGAGGAGTGGGCCACCTTTACAGGCCCAAAGGGTTCAGCAGAATCTGAATTTTCAAAGGTCTTGAGTGCACTGGCTGAGACGTTCCTATCCCAAGTCTCATGCTTCTCAATCAGGGCACTGTAATCAAGCCCACTTGTCAGATCTGAGAATGCAAACTTCTGGATTTCACTCTTTCTCATTAAGTTTAAAGCCTGGACCTCAGCTTCTACTGTCCTTCAGCTGCAGGAGATGAACTGCTTTATATGCTGCCAAGGAAGGTCTCCTACTCACACTTTTAAAGTTGGTGATTAATCACCATTGTCTTCCTTGGCTTTTCGTAATGCATCAATCACACCCAGCAACGGCCATCTAATTCCGTGGTCATTAAACCACTATTTCCCCCATACTTCTCAAATGCCTGAGATCACAGCATCCTTCAGTGCATTCCTTTCCACTGGCCTCCTAGATTGCTTCCCTGCTGGTGAACGATTGCATTGCTCCAGTAGGCTAGGGGCTTTTGTATTTCACCTCTGATTCCCCTCCACAGTTCCATTATAGAATTGTTCCTAGAACACTCCCAGTTTTAAGCCCTAGGTTGGATTTCCTGGAAACAGATTCTGAGATAGAGGTTTGCAAGTAGCAGGTTTGATGGGGAGTGTTTCTGGAGTAGCCCCTGTCTAATCATGAAGAAAGCATGATTAGAGTGAGAAATCAGTTTTGCAACAGAGGCCCTAGCTGATCCCACAGGAAGCTCTGCAAGTGGAATGGTCCTTCAGAATGGTCCCAAATTGAAGCCAGGGGCCCCGGGGGACTTTGAAATACCACATTAACCAGTGATTACGTGCAAGCAATCCCTGAGGATGGGACATGACCTTGGGTAGAGGCAGCCACCTCTGGCCAAAAGTAATTCCCAGAGAGGGATACAGTGGTGACTCATAAACCAAATTATGATTAAATTATTAACTGCTGAATTGGAGGAGGGAAGGGATAGGTGCCCTGGTCCTAAGGGGTGATCTGAGTGGTGCACCACAGTATCACTGCAGTTCAGAATCACGATTTCAGAGGTACTAGGAGGGGAGGGGACAAAAGGATTTCAAGGAGGGAAAGACAAACAGATGCATGTCCTTCCCTGCCCCCCTTTTCATTGCCGTTTTCTAATTCAACCAAGATGTAGTGGAAAGAGCATTAGCTTTGGAGTCAGACCAGTTTTCAGATTACAGTCCGACCCTTGCTAGCTGTGTGACCCTAGACAAGGTATTTAAACTTATACTTCCGTTTTTTCATCTGTAAAACGAGGCTAAGAATACTTTCACATGGGGCTATCATAAAGATTGATTAATAGTTAACATTGGGCTTCCCTGGTGGCGCAGTGGTGGAGAGTCCGCCTGCTGATGCAGTGGACACGGGTTCGTGCCCGGGTCTGGGAAGATCCCACATGGCCACAGAGTGGCTGGGCCCGTGAGCCATGGCCGCTGAGCCTGGGCGTCTGGAGCCTGTGCTCCACAATGGGAGAGGCCACAACAGGGAGAGGCCCGCGTACCGCAAAAAAAAAAAAAAGAAAAAAAGTTAACATTTATTGAGTTCTTAGTATATTCATTTGCATGTCCTAACCCAGCCAGGGAGGGTTGATTACTAGTCATTTCACAGATGAATAAACGGAAGCACAAAGATGTTCGGGACCTTGCCCAAGATTCCAAAACCAGTAAGTGACAGGGTGGGAGATTTGAACGCCCATCGTCGACTTCGCAGATGTGACATTTAACTGTCATCCTGTACCGCCTTGCTTTCTTTGAGTAAAATAGTTGATTAAAAGAATCCATGGGTGTAGAGTGCCTGTCGCAACATAAGCACTCAATAAATGTTGATTTCCTTCCCGTTTCCTCTTGGATGGGTGTCTGGGATTCTCTTGTCTAGATTGCTCTTCTGGCCCTGTTCTGGCCTCATGGATAGGCTCTGGTCTCAGGTGCTCATGATAACACTGTGTGTTTTATTCATGCAGTGTGTTCATGTATCGCATGTGTTATTGCAAAATAGATGCTCAAAAACCTTTGCTAAATAAATGAAAGAATAAAAGATGCTGGGTATTTTAAAAGATAGTCTCTAGAAGTACTGTAACCTAACTGGTGGTTGTTCCACTACTATATACATTTGTCAAAACATCGCATTATACGCTTAAATGGGTAAATTGTATTATATGTGAATTATGCTTCAATAAAGCAGATTGAAAAATAGTTTCGATTCTTAGTAAAAATGAAAAAGAAGCTCCCAGTAATATATTTAATCGCTATGGGATAATGAGAAGACTTTTCTATCACTAGAAAGGGAATCTAGTACAATTAGGTCATCCATTGCTGAAAGATTAAGTTTCTAGTTCAACCAAGATAATGTAACAACCTGGCTCAACATTTCTTTAATTGATTTACTCTCTCCTCTCTGCTGCTCCTTTTCTTCTGAGAATACTTCAAGTTTTAATTTTAAACATGACTTACTAAGTTTTCTAGGAAATTGGAACTCGATGGCGCTGTCATATTGGCCATATCCATAAAGCACAATGGACAGGAAAGAGCATATTGTTTTACAGTCCCAAGTAGTCACATATAGTAACCTCAATGAGCCATGTTAACGTGGACAGAAATTCTACATTAATGATATGAAGTCTGGAGTAAGAAGATGCCTTCAGATGCTATTTTTAATTTTCTGAGGGTTGGGGGTGAAATGATTTCAGTAAGCATGTTTATATGTCATTTTCTTAAGTTGTCAAACCTTAAAAATGTATGACTACAAAAAATATCGCTTATAATCATGTCATTGTAAATACAAAAAGATATGTTGTTAAAATAATCAGATACAAGAATAAATCTTGACAGTTTTTATTTGCAAGAGCTACTTTTCTAGAGTATTAATTCCTTCTGATATTTCTTATGCTAATAAGAAGATAAAATGCTGTATTGGGTCTTTCAAAAAACTGTAGAGTTATAACTTTCTTAAAATTGAGGGCAAAAAATTTATCACGGTGTACTGAATTCCTGGTTTGTTGGTGCTCCCATATATTTGTTTTGTTTTAAAGCAGCGGAACTATATAGTTTTCATCTTCGTTTTCCTAGCCTTATTATAGTGCTAACCATCAATTAATGCCTGTTCACTAACTGAAGGTGAGCAAAATAGGCTGTCAGGTATTATTTTAAGAATAGCCATTAGGGGACTTCCCTGGTGGTGCAGTGGTTAAGAATCCGCCTGCCAATGCAGGGGACACGGGTTCGATCCCTGGATCCAGGAAGATCCCACATGCCGTGGAGCAACTAAGCCCGTGCGCCACAACTACTGAGCCTGAGCACTAAAGCCTGTGAGCCACAACTACTGACCCCACGTGCCACAGCTACTGAAGCCCGTGCGCCTAGAGCCTGTGCTCCGCAACAAGAGAAGCCACTGCAGTGAGAAGCCCGCACACCACAACAAAGAGTAGCCCTCGCTCGCTGCAACTAGAGAAAGTCTGCACGCAGCCACAAAGACCCAACGCAGTCAAAAAAAAAATTATAAAAAATAATTATAAAATTATATAAAAAAAAAGAATAGCCATTAGGCACACTGAAGACCACATAGTCACCTCTTCCCAGTGGAGAAGCAAGGTTGTTGCTGAAAGAGGCTTTAGAGATCTCAGTAAGATGAATATAGTTAATTGAAAACAAAACTGAGGTCGAGAGAAACGGTGGTGATTTGTTCAAGGTTACCTAGCAGAACCAGAAGATCTAGAATTTAGGACTTCTGCATTCTCGCTCATTTATCTTTCAAATACCTGATAGTGGCGCTGTGGATTCTTGACATCACATAAGCATTCACTCATTCAATAGTAAACGAATACTTTTTACACTTCCACTGTGTGTCAGGTACTATCTTAAACATTTCAGATAAAATGGTGAAAGGTACATATACCCTCCTCTCATAAAACTTAAAGTTGAGTAGGAGAAGCAAATATGAATATGTAAACAATCAGTTACTAAATATCACTTTATCATAAAAATAATTACTGTAGCAAACTTTTTTTATTACTTATTCAGTTAATTACTACACATTCCAGACACTATGCTAACGTTCATAGAACCTCATTTAGTCCTCACTAGAACTCTCTAAGTAGGTACTACTTATCCCTCTGTTAAGGGTGAGAGAGGGAAGCTCCCTGAGGATGGTAAATTGCCAGGGGCACCTAGCTCTCTCAGGGTCCTGCCCAGGGGGTACAGGCAGGCCCCTGGGCTAGCACTGGGAACCTGAGTGGAGAAGAGGGCAGCTGTCTGCGCCTCCAGAGAGCGTATATTCACTTAAGCCACCAACTGTCCTCTGTCTTCAATCCAGAGACCCTGTGCTTTTGCCCTTTCCACAGAGAAAACTTCAGTGTTTTTGTTTTTGTTTTTGGTTTCGTGCTTTTTTGTTTGTTTTGCAAGGGTGAGGAAAGAACAGTCACCTAGTTAAGTGGTACAGTATAAGGGATGGAAACTGGGAGTCAGGCCACTTTTTTTTTTTTAAGATATTTTTCACGTGGACCATGTTTAAAGTCTTTATTGAATTAGTTTCTGTTTTATGTTTTGGTTTTTTGGCTACAAGTCATGTGGGATCTTAGCCCCCCCACCAGGGATCGAGTCTGCACCCCCTGCATAGGAAGGCGAATTCTTAACCACTGGACCACCAGGGAGGTCCCAGGTTGCTTCTTAAACTGAATTTGAACCAATCTCCCTTACTGAGGCCTTCCTCCCTTCACCCCTGCTGCCCCAGATAATAATACACATATGATAAATTGTGATCATTACATTTAAGGATTTGGGTATGTCTAATTGTTTTTTGATTAATTATTAAAAATTAATAATACAACATTTGTGATATTAGCAGAAATAGAATTACTGTGCTAAAAGGGCATGACAATTTTCAAGAGTATTGGTATGGTTTGCACTTTTGTATTTTTTTAATAAATTTTATTTATTTATTTTATTTATTTATTTTTGGCTGCTTTGGGTCTTCGTTGCTCTGCGCGGATTTTCTCTAGTTGCGGCGAGTGGGGGGGCTACTCTTCCTTGCAGTGCATGGGCTTCTCATTGCGGTGGCTTCTCTTGTTGAGGAGCATGGGCTCTAGACAGGCAGGCAGGCTTCAGTAGTTGTGGCGCGTGGGCTCAGTAGTTGGGTCTCGCAGGCTCTAGAGCTCAGGCTCAGTAGTTGTGGCGCACAGGCTTAGCTGCTCCACGGCATGTGGGATCTTCCCGGATCCAGGGATTGAACCCGTGTCCCCTGCATTGGCAGGCGGATTCTTTTTTTTTTTTCACGGTATGCGGGCGTCTCACTGTTGTGGCCTCTCCCGTTGTGGAGCACAGGCTCCGAACGTGCAGGCTTAGCGGCCATGGCTCATGGGCCCAGCCGCTCTGCGGCATGTGGGATCTTCCCGGACCGGGGCACGAACCCGTATCCCCCTGCATTGGCAGGCGGACTGTCAACCACTGCGCCGCCAGAGAAGCCCGGCAGGCGGATTCTTAACCACTGTGCTGCCTGGGAAGTCTTATATTTTCTTAAAAATATTATTACCTATCCTGAAAATAATCTCCCTTTTGTCTTTTCTTTACATTTAAGTTTTAATCTAGCTAGATTTTTGTGATTTAGTCAATTTCTTATTTCTTTCTTTATCTCACTCCTCTTCCACACCTGTCTCTTTCTTCCTACCTTTCTCTCTCTCTCTCCCTGTCCCTTTTCTCCTTTTTTTCTTTTCATATGTCTAACCTATGGTCTTGACAGCATTTATTATGAAGTCTGTCTTTTCCCCACTGTTCACAATGCACGTTCTATTTAAAATCAAGTTTCCACACATGTATAGGTTTGTTTCTTGATACTTTCATTTCTGTTCCATAGGTTACTGTGTCTACATTTGCACGAATACCAGACTGTGTTAGTTCCTGTATCTCTGTATTAGTATTAATTACCTAGTAGAACAACCTCCACTCCTCAACTTGTTCTTTCTTCTTTATAGTGACTTGGCTCTTTTCACCTCCATGTAAATTTAGAAATGGCATGTCAAGTTCATGAATCCTCATGATATTTTGAGTGCTGGCTAGGTTTGTGTTTAATGTAGAGGTTGGTTTGGGAGAAATGAATATCTTTATGATTGTGAAGCAATCTATGATCATGGTATTTTTCTGTCTTCCTTAAGCTCTGTAGTGTTCTTTTTAAAGACCTCTTAAGGATTTATTTCTAGGTACTTTATATTTTTTGATGGTATTGTAAGTGGCATCTTTAAAAAAGTACATTTCTATTTGTTTGCCAGCATATAGGAATATAATTGACTTTTATATATTTTTTTATCTACCAGTCTTACTAATCTATGACTTCTAATAATTAATCTGAAGATTCTTTTGTATTTTTTTATGTAGGCAATGACAGCATCTGTGAATAACTGCACATTTCCTTCTTTCTAATGCTTATCCTTTTACTTTTTTCTGTTGCCTTATTCTGCTGGCTTGGACTCTTCTGAGTATGTAAAGAAATTTAAAAATTTAAAAATTTTACCTTTCATATCAATATCTAAAATTTAGGGTATGCTTACATGAAATCACTGAACTGACTACCAATCTGATTGATTTAGAATTACCTGTCATATTAATTTGGATGTCCCTATCTATAGAGGACATGGTAAATAAATTCAGACATAGCTCACAAAACCACATAAGTCCTTACCCTTTTTAAATCCAGGAAGCTGTATAATTCATTAATGGTTGACTTCCCTAACAAACCTTAAGAAGCAGAAGGAACAGGGATTCTCTTCTGTTCATCATTGTTTTCTCCAGAATCAAGCATATTTCTGGCACATAATGAGCCTCCAATAAATATTCATTAAATAGAGATAACATATGCAAGCAGTCTTTTTTTTTTTTTTTTTTTTGCGGTACGCTCCGGACGCGCAGGCTCAGCGGCCATGGCTCACGGGCCCAGCCGCTCCGCGGCATGTGGGATCTTCCCGGACCGGGGCACGAACCCACGTCCCCTGCATCGGCAGGCGGACTCTCAACCACGGCGCCACCAGGGAAGCCCACAAGCAGTCATTTGGAGGCTGATAATGAGGCTTTTGGCTTCATGGCCCACATGAAGGCCGTAGATTTATTCCACACTGTCTTTATTCGTGCTGCTCAAAATGATGTTCCTGGGCCAGCAGGACCGCCATCATCTTGGAGTTTGTTAGAAGTACAGAACCTCAAACCCTATCCCAAATCTACTGAATGTGCATTTTAACAAGATCCCCGGGCAATTTGTGGGCTGTTAGTGTGGGAAGACTTGATCTACATGATGCCTGCTGGATTAACTGATCTAGGATCCTTTCAGAAGTTTAATCCTTTTAGTTTTAGGCTGTGCCTGACTCTTTCTTAAGAAGGTCTGAAAATCCTCCTGTATCCAGTTACTCTGCTTTCTCTCATGCGTGCTGGATGTCCTTGGAATTAAGTTAAAGCTGTTGTTTTCCTGCTCAAAGGACAAGGATTTCCTTTGGGAGCACAGTCAATCCAGGACAGAGATGATCTTTCCAGATAGGCCTGAAAACTTCCCCTTTCTTTATTCACCAAGAAAATACTGGGAATATTTGGGAGATAGTGTGTTCAAACCCATCGTGGTCTGTGTGATACCAACACTTGGAAATGCATTAATGTTTGCAGTAAGGGGTAGAATGTTGGCAGTCTTTTCTGTGTGATTGGAAATAATGTGTCTGTTACATTTGTTGAGTGCAGAGTTCTATCTCTGTTTATTAGATCATGCTTTCAAGCTGTCGCACATACATTCCAGGCAGTAATGAGGAGAAAGGCAAAAAAATGGGCTTCTCCGAACTTAGCTACTTTTAAGAAGTCTTTCTAGGCACCTTACACAACACTTGCATGTATATCGGAAGGAGCAGTAATTAGTCATGTACGTACATAGCTGTGTGGGAGGCTGGAAAATATAGGATTTATTCTGGGTGGCAGTATGCCCAGTTAGCAACTGGGGTTTTATTTCCAAGGAAGAAAGGGAGAATAGATATTTGTAGGCAAGTAATAGTACTTGCTATATGTAGGACAGAAATTCCCTCGCCTCATTAACATAACATTTACATTTCTGTTACTTGCTAGTTGAAAGCTGACTCTTCTAGAAGACACTGCTTCCCCAACAGTCCTCTGGTATAAATGCTACTTTCCCTCCCAAATACCACCCACCAAGGGAGTGGAGGTGTGACCTGAATTGCTCTCATTTCCCTAAACTATTTCAAGACCGCTCATTAATCCTTTTATCACTTGAGCCATGGGCTGTTCAGCTACATCATATTTCCTTTCTGTCACTGTCAATCATCAGTTTCTCAATCATTGCCCTTAATTCACTCAAGAGTTGAGTTTCTGGGTCTTCTCTCTACTCCCATCCTGAGCCATCATCCCTTTTGACTTAATGTTCACAATGAACAGTAGTTTTGAAAGGGATCCTGGGTTTCTTTGCGACCTTTCCAGGGGGTCTGTGAAGGCAAAATTATTTTTATAATAATTCTAAGATGTCATTCCTCTTTTCACTATCATTCTCTCTCAAGGACAGAGTAGAGCTTTCCAGAGGCTACATGAGGTGTGATATTGCAACAGATTGAATATAGAAGCTGAATATAGAAGCAGATATGAGACTCCAGCTGTCTCCTATTAAGGCAGTCATTAGAAAATCATAAAAAGCAAAAGTGTTACTTTTATCTCTAATTTTTTGCTTTAAAAATTATTTTTCATAAATATGTTGTTTTATGTTAACATGTAATGGTTTATTATTTTGAAAATAATTAAAATATAATTTTTAATGTAAAAGTTGTGTTTAGATTTCTCACACTGTAAATATACATGAACAAAATCTTTTTAGGGTCCTCAAAGTTTAAGAGTGTAAAGGTTTCATGAGACCAAAAAGTGCTGACGTAGACCAAGAAAAAAAAAAAATTCAGTATCTTAGCCTCTGAGTTTCCTTGCCCTTTTTTAAAGCACATTTATCTCGTAAGTATAATGGAAGAACAAGGGGCAACAATTCATGTCTGATCTCTGCGTTCATCTGTCCAGCACAAAAAACTTGCTTCTTACTGTCTCCAATTAGCTGTCTCATGGGCGCCTCAGGCTCATCACGTCAAAGCTAAATTTCATCGATTCCTCACCAAACAAGTTCTTCTTCCACTATTACTGTTTCAGAAAAATGGCATCATAATCCACCCAATGCCTGAAAGTAATCTTTCATGTCGCTTTCCTCCACTCTCACATTTAATAATTTACCAAGTTATGTCATTTCAACTGTCTTTCTGTGTGTGTTCATCTTTATTTGTAAATTTTTAACTGAAATATATTTGACATATAACATGGTATAAGTTTAAGGTGTATAGCATGTTGATTTGATATATATTGCCATATGGTTACCCTTGTGGCATTAGCTAACACCTCTATCACGTACATAATTATCATTTATTTTCATGGTGGGAATAATTAAAATCTAGTCTTTTAGCAAGTTTGATGTTTATAATACAGTATTGTTGTCTATAGTCACCATGCTGTGCATTAGATTTCCAGGACTTATTTATCTACTGATTGCACATTTGTATCCTTACACAGTCTCTCTCCTATTTCCTCACGCACCCACCCCCGCCAGCTCCTGGTGACCACCATTTTACTCTTTTCATGAGTGTAGCTTTTTTAGATTTTATACATAAGTGATATCATACGGTGGATATCTTGCCATTTGTGACAACATGGATGGACCTTGGGACATTATGCCAATAAGTCAGACAGAGCGAGACATTTCTAGTTTCTTTCTTTTTTTTTTTTGTGGTACGCGGGCCTCTCACTGCTGTGGCCTCTCCCGTTGCGGATCACAGGCTCCGAACGCACAGGCTCAATGGCCATGGCTCACGGGCCCAGCCGCTCCACTGCCTGTGGGATCTTCCCGGACCGGGGCACGAACCCATGTCCCCTGCATTGGCAGGCGGACTCTGAACCACTGCACCACCAGGGAAGCCCTCTAGTTTCTTAATGGCTCTTGAATCTGTCCACTGATCTCCAGTCCCAGTGTCATTACCTTAGGTAAGATCACCAACATCTCAAATTCTGACTGCTTTGACAGACTTCAAAGTGTCTCTTTGTCCTCTCTCAAATCTGTGTTTCACATCTCACTCAGGTTCTTGCTCTGAAATAATTCTGGTCATGTCACTTCCTCATCAGAAATCTTTTATTGACTTCCCACTCACCTCAAGGTAAAATATAAACTCCTTCAGATAACTATCATTTAGTGAGCATTCATTATTTCTTGCAGACAACCCCATAAACTGGATACTATTATAACCATTATCATCCCCTTTTACGATAAAGAAACTGAGGCATAGAGAGGTTATATAATATGTCCAATGTATCAGTCAGTGAAACAGATCCACTATGAGTTATGAGATAAGAGATTTATTTATAGTATGAATGTATGTAGTATGATGAGATGTTGGAAAGGAAGGTCTTACAGGAGAAGCTGGAAGATCAGAGGGGTTACCAGCTAGCCAGTAAGAAAAGCCTAGCACATCCAGCCACTGAAGTGGAACTGTGAGGGTGCTAGTGGGTGAGTCTATGGAGCTGTAGCCTCTGTGTGTCTGCAGTCAAGCATCCGGTGATGATCCCAAGGCTGCTTCTGGTCAGAGGAGCAAGTTGAGAAGAAGAGCTGGAAGGACGGGAACAGAGGCAAGTGAGGACAAGCTGGAACCCTGTAGGCTCCTCTGGGTCTGTCTGTATCTGCAACCAGGAGGGCCTTCATAGGGTGACGGCTGCTGCTTCACGTCCATCTGCTAAATCTTGCACAAGTTCCTTACCTGCTCAATAATAACAGAAGTATCCAGGGAAAGGGAATAAAATATGATTCTCAAGTTAACCATGTTGTTGATGGAATGATTCGGCACACCTAAAATCAACAAGACATAGTTTGTGAGTGTTTGAACCAGGGTCTGAACCCAAGCAGCCTGCCTCAGCTTCTATAATGGTCCACCTTATTATGGACTTGCCCCTGATTACTTGGCTTACCTGTGCTTTCACAGATGCCTGTTTTACATTCTCGGCTTCAGCCATACTGAATAACCTCTAGGTCCCCTGACTGTGGGATGATTTCTGACTTTTGGCCCAGGCACCAGGACACTCTGCTTTTCCTCGGCCTTTGTCTGGCCAAGTGTTATTTTCCTTTGGGGCCTCAGCTAAGCCGTCACTGCCTCTAGAATGACTTCCTTATCCCCTAAAGACTGGCCTAAGTACTCCCTATGTGATAGGATCTAATGCTTGATGTTATCTTAGGACTCTTAACACTTACCCTCTACCAGGGCAGAGGCCTGTGCTTCTCGCTCACAGCTGTATGCCTAACACCTAGCACAGTGGCTTATAAACCATGATTAAATAGCCCCACTGTTTAGTAGCTTCTTATTTACTAAATTCCCTCCCTGGACTATAAACTCAATGGAGATGGGTTTTTGTCTTGCCTAATGTATCCTCAGCATACAGCATAATGTCTATTTGTATAATATATGTTGAATTAATGAGGCCAAAAATAACTGTGAAAGCATACCATTTAGATAATCAATTGAATATGTTCTCTACACGGTAAATTAAGTAGACAAAGACTTGGTGAGAATTAACTTGGAATTGAATATGCTTTAGCGTAGATGATTAGACTCTTTAATCACTGTTCATCTTTTCAGGTACAGTTACTAAGGTAAATTTATACTATGAAATTCTAGATTATTCTCTTTTGGGTTTTAGTGACACCACAGTAAAACTGACTTCTTAAAAAGATCCAGAGGTAGCCAACAGTAAGGTTGTGAATACATTGTTGTTAATGGAGAATGAGAAAAACACTCTTCTTTGAACATTTTGCTGATTTTCCTGTCAGACTTGATTACCAGGAGAGTGCATCTAACAGTTGTGCTCGCTCATGAATTCTGATAAAGTCCAGGACATGAAGTAATTATGGTGCTCCTTTAGAAGGAGGCTGCCATCCAGATGTAGGACCTGGAAAGGCAGAGTTACTAATGTGTTTTCTATGAAAATACACTGGCTTCAATAGGAAAACCAAAGTGAAAGAATATGTTGCACATTGAAGTGAATCCTAAATCTTATAAATCCCTCTATAAGAAAAAAACACACGGAGGAGGAAATTACGTGAACTATAATATGACCTAGGAGAAGGTATGTAATGTATACTTAGTGGCTACAGTGGTATGCCCCAGTGAAGGATATGAACATTTTTTTTAGAGGTAAAATCAGTAACATCAGCCCCCTAAGCCAAACATCAGGAGCAGAGAAGACTTTGAGAGATAAAGGGAGAAAGTTTTAAATAAGTAATTAGCATATCATAAAGTTCTACTTCTTTTAACAAAAATGATAATGCCACTAAAAGTGTTAATTAGCAAGTTTAAGAATCTGGGTTCTGTTGATACTCTCTTATGAAGGACAATTATTTGTTAGCGTATGATTTATTCCTTGATGAATGTCAACAAACTCAAGTGTCAGCTGAGTCTGGGTGAAAGATGAGATGTTTATAATATGCACACAATTGTGGAAATTCAATGTAGAACTTTTTGTTTAAACAAATGATTATGGTTAAAGTAGAAGTGCAAACAGGGCCATAATTCATGACAAGTCAATACTTCTTCCTGCTGCAGTCACAAGTTTTTCACCTTCCCAGTAACACCCATATGACTGTAACAAAATAGACCATGACTAAAGGATTTGGTAAGACCTGCTTTACAAGAAAATAAAAACAAAAACAGAAAAGGCATTAAGAAAAAGTCTTGTGAATTGCTGTTTAATGAATTCCCTGTACTTACAGGACTAACTACAAAGCTAGGCTATGGGAAATTCAACTGTCTGAATCTTCTTTTGTTTCCAAATCTGTTACATTTTTTTTTTTTTTGCGATACGCGGGCGTCTCACCGCTGTGGCCTCTCCCGTTGCGGAGCACAGGCTCCGGACGCGCAGGCTCAGCGGCCATGGCTCACGGGCCCAGCCGCTCCGCGGCATGCGGGATCCTCCGGGACCAGGGCACGAACCTGCGTCCCCCACATCGGCAGGCGAACTCCCAACCACTGCGCCACCAGGGACGCCCCAAATGTGTTACATTTTTATTGACACATTCTAGGTGTGCATTATGTAAGTTAGACCCCAGACCTAAATGATTTCCTGGGAGTCAGTTTTAAAGAGATGGAAATCTTGGTAGCAGGGCTTCCCATCTGTTACTGTATCAAGACCTATGTTATATGTTAGGAATGTGTGGAATACAGTCCAGCCTGGTCATGGTTATATAGAAATGAATGCTGCTTCTTAATAACATAGTAAAGTCCAGGAATCTTCAGTTCAGTTGTCTGTTATCTCACGAGTATACTGAAATAACGCCTTCAAACTGTTTTTTATTAATTGGGAAGTGACAAAATAGAATGGTAAGGAATTCTGAGGTTAATGTCTTTTTGGCAGAATAGATAGTAAAGCTTGTAGGTAATTGGATTTCTAACCTTGCAGCTTCCTGCGAGCGTCACACGTGCACACTGTTCTCTCATACTCCCATGGCAATGTCATCCTCGCATGTGACGGTCATTAAACGAACAATAAGTAATAGCTTCCACAGAAGCAATATCTTGGTTAATACCTTGGCTACCTCTATATGAATTTTATACACTTATCTGCCCTCAGGACAATGTGTACTAAACACAAAATTGTGAAGTTGCTAAGTGTAAAAATATGCATATCAGTAATTTTGAGATTACGGTGAGTTGCAGATACAGTAATAATTCACGTGAAACGTTCTGTTGAATGATTTGGAAGTCATTAAGAGCCCTTGCAATCATTAACTTTTTGGTTAATCGCCTCGATTGCTTTCTCTTCAATTTTTTTTTCAAGCTTTCTCAATTGCTGTTCCCTTCCCAAGTACAGTGACTTGCGTAGCATAATGTGGCAGCTTTATTAGTGAGTAGCCTTTCTCCAAGTGCATTTCTCACTGCTCATGGAACATTCTTCATGCTTGTTCAGTGTCTTGTGACTTGTTAACACCATTCAAACTACTGTCTCTGATTTTCCGTATAATGTGAACAGTAAAATGTTGTCACCCGTTGTGCCAGGCTTCTTGTCAGCTTTGAGAACTCTCTCTCTCTTACAGAGCTAATACTTGAAGTCCGAAGGAAGATCTGTCCTTATTTCAGAACTCATGTTATACTATCGTTATGGCTTAACTTTATTAATTTTTTCATTCTGACGTATATCTCCAACACATATAGGTCAGAAAAATTAGTATGATGCCAAATTGGGACTAGAATTATGTAATTTATCTACCTATTCATTAACATGTATTAATGTTGATTAATATGCTACAGAGTATGCTAAATGCTGGGGACACAAAATGCAAAGAGACAGTCCTGACCTTAAGAAATTTAGCAACTAGTAGAGGAGAAAGATGAAATAAAAACTTAAATATAATTTCAGTTCTTTAAAACTTTTAACAAAATGAAAGGGGGTCTTAAGTTAAAATATTTCCTCATTTCTCTATTAATGTTGGAATTTTAATCAAGCATAAAAATATCTTTAACATCAAACGATATAAGTCCTGTGTTGTCTGCATGATAGTTTTGTCATAAACATTTCATGGTCTGCGATACCACATCCATAGGTAACAGCAGTGAAGTAACTTTAAGACAGTGAAACATGATAAAATATCTGCAGTCATTAACTGTTTACCTCTTTCTGCTTCCTTATAGAACAACATTCTAAAGTAAGTCCATGTTTCTAGAAAGATCTATCACTAACAGCAAAAAGAACTAAATAGTAGATTTGGTTAGAAGTATTATATTTTACGTTATGGTACTGCCACAAAAACAGGAATATAGATCAATGGTACAGGATAGAATACCCTGAGATAAACCCACGCACATATGGGCACCTAATTTATGACAAAGGAGGCAAGAACATACAATGGATAAAAGACAGCCTATTCAATAAATCGTGCTGGGAAAACTGGACAGCTACATGTAAAAGAATGAAATTAGACTCAAAATGGTTTAAAGACCTAAATGTAAGGCCAGACACTATAAAACTTTTAGGGGAAAACATAGGAAAAACACTCTTTGACATAAACCACAGCAAGATCTTTTTTGACCCACCTCGTAGAGTAATAGAAATAAAACCAAAAATAAACAAATGGGACTTAATTAAACTTAAAATCTTTTGCACAGCAAAGGAAACCATAAACAAGAGAAAAAGACAACCCTTAGAATGGGAGAAAATATTTGCAAATGAAACAACAGACAAAGGATTAATCTCCAAAATATACAAACAACTCATGGAGCTCAATATCAAAAAACCAAACAATCCAGTTAAAAAATGGGCAGAAGACCTAAAGAGACATTTCACTAAGGAAGACATACAGATGGCCAAGAGGCACATGAAAAGGTGCTCAACATCACTAATTATTGGAGAAATGCAAATCAAAACTACAATGAGGTATCACCTCACGCCTGTCAGAATGGCCGTTATCAAAAAAGCTAGAAACGATAAATGCTGGAAAGGGTGTAGTGAAAAGGGAACCCTCCTACACTGTTGGTGGGAATGTAAATTGATACAACTATGGAAAACAGTATGGAGGTTCCTTAAAAAACTAAAACTAAAACTACCATATGGCCCAGCAATCCCACTACTGGGCATATACCCTGAGAAAACCATAATTCAAAAAGAGACATGTACCAAAATGTTCATTGCAGCTCTATTTACAATAGCCAGGACATGGAAGCAGCCTAAGTGTCTATGAACAGATGAATGGATAAAGAAGATGTGGCACATATATACAGTGGAATATAACTCAGCCATAAAAAGAAACGAAACTGAGTTATTTGTGATGAGGTGGATGGACCTAGAGTCTGTCATACAGAGTGAAGCAAGTCAGAAAGAGAAAAACAATACCTTATGCTAACGCATATATATAGAATCTATAAAAAAAAATGGTACTGATGAACCTGGTTGCAGGGAAGGAATAAAGAGGTAGCCATAGAGAATGGACTTGATGACATGGGGTGGGAGGACGAAGCTGGGGAGAAGTGAGAATAGCATTGACATATATACACTACTGAATGTAAAATAGCTAGCTAGTGGGAAGCAGCCGCATAGCACAGGGAGATCACCGCGGTGCTTTGTGACCACCTAGAGGGGTGGGATAGGGAGGGTGGGAGGGAGATGCAAGAGGGAGGGGATATGGGGACCTATGTATACATGTGGCTGATTCACTTTGTTGTACAACAGAAACTAACACAGTATTGTGAAGCACTTATACTCCAATAAAAAGCTATTAAAAATAAAAATAAAGCTCCTAATCCTCATGGAAAAAGAAAGTAGTCAATCCACGCATCAGCTTGCACTTTTAGTGTGTGGCAGGATTCAGAAGATCTGGGGTAGGGGGCGTTCTGGTTAAGAATGTGAACTCTTCATCCTAAAAAACCTGGCTTCAATATCCACTCCAAGGCGTACTAGCAAGTTAATTGCTCAAAACCTCACTTTCTTCATCTGTATAAATGATGGTATTAATAGTATCCATGATCAAATAAGGTAAAGTAAATGCTATAGTACCTGGTACATAATTTATGTACTGTTATTTATACCATTTTATTACTGCTCTTTTTATTCCAGCTAACCCCTAAATTTCAGTTTATTTGACCTATAATAGTGTGTGTGTGAGAGAGGAATCAGTCTGTTCTTCTTCCATAAGAGTGCTTGGTGCGTGAAACAGTAAACACTAGGAAATTGTACATTGTCATGTTACGTTCATTCACTCCTCACATATTCAACAAACCCTGAATATGTGCCAGGTTACTAACTGCGTGTTTGTGTCCTGAAGGAGCTTTCACATGCATCAGAAAACATCTTGAAACACTCTGTGTTCAGATATGAATGCTTTGAAAGTCTGATAACATTCTCAATGGTATGATGAGTTTGCTGGCTGTTTTCTAACATTTAGAGATAATAGTTGTTGTGGACTGAATGTCTGTGTCCTCCCAAAATTCAGATGTTGAATCCTAACCTTTAATGCTATTAAGAGATTGGGCCTTTGGGAGGTAATTAGGTCAGGAGAGTGAAGCCTTCATGAATGGGATTAGTGCCTTTATGAGGTGGATGAAAGGACAATTCTGCCATGTAAGAGTACAATGAGAAGTCAGTTATCTGTGAACTGGAAGAGAGGCCTTACCAGATCGCAACCTTGCTAACACCATGGTCTCAGACTCCCAGCCTCCAGAACTGTGAGAAATAAATGTGTTGTTTAAGCCACTCAGTCTGTAGTATTTTTGTTTTAGCACCCTGATTGGACTAAGATAATAGTCTTTGGATCCCTGAGCAAGGAATGAAGAAACTTTGACCCTGAGATGGTCACTCCCGTGCCAGACTGAACTTCCATGTCTGGGCTTTCTTCATCCCACACCCAACCCAAATTGCAGGTTGGTCTGCCCATTTCTTGTGCTAGGTCATTGCTTGCCCTGACCTTACAGTACATAAACTTGGGTGTTTTTTTCCTTCTCTTAAATTTTTCCTCTTAATTTTTTTGTTTTTATAAATCCCTAACAAAACTCCATATATACTGCTGCCCATACAACCCACGTGTGGGATGTTGATTGTTGTTTCAAAGATCTTTGAGTGGCTGATACAGTTGGAAATCTACAGATGGTTCTAAAATCTGGCCTCATGAGTCTAACATAATTGTGAAGTTTTATAGTTTCATCTTCCTTTAAGAGCAAAGATATATGGAACACCTATTAGGTACTAGGCACTGTGCTCTGTGCTAAGAATATAAGAGGTATAAAATGTATGAGAGTGGTAATGCAGAAGTATGAGAAGATGTGACTAATATGCCTCGGGAAATGAAGACATGTTTGATGAAAGGAAAGGTATTTGACTAAGGTCTAGAAGGTGAGCCTCAGATGAGGAAGGGATAGTGGTCAGGGACCAGATGGTATAGTAGCCAGGAGAAATGGTGGGAGGTGTGAAGATATTTGGCAAGCAGTCCATGAGGCTGGCATGTTTGGCAGGAGATGTGGCTGGAACGGGATGCTGAGGTCAGATTGCGATGAGCCCTAAAGGTCTTATTGGGATGCATGGACTTATTTGGTAGGCAAAGGAGAACCCCACCATTTTTGTAAGCAGGTGAGTTATAATTAGATCTTCAACATTTCATGTGTTCTGATTTACTATGTAAATATTTAGCTCAACTTAATGAAAAGTGCTACTTGACAAAATCACAAATCCTATCTGTGTGTTAAAACAGAATTCTGCCAGAAAGAAAAGAGATATTTTAGAATGTATATATATATTTTTTTTTTTTTTTTTTTTTTTTTTTTTGCGGTACGCGGGCTTCTCGCTGTTGTGGCCTCTCCCGTTGCGGAGCGCAGGCTCAGCGGCCATGGCTCACAGGCCCAGCTGCTCTGCCGCATGTGGGATCCTCCCGTACCGGGGCACGAACCCGTGTCCCCTGCATCGGCAGGCGGACTCTCAACCACTGCTCCAGAAGGGAAGCCCTATAATGTAATTTCTTCACATTTCCTCCTTGATCTTCTGCTTCCTCATTCCTGCTAGTTTTTGTTACTTGGAGGACTTGTTTTCTCTTTGGTCCTTTCCTCCTTAGACTTCAATTCTGTCATTTTTCTTTCCATTAATAGCAGTGTGAAACCTCCAGGATTTGTTGAAGATTCCGAAGGAAGGCTGTGTGGCTTTATGCTACAGTATGCCCTGGAGGTAATCAATCTAGGTATTTTATTTTGTGGTATAGAAATCTGTATAGCTTTCAGTGCTCCAGTATGAATGTCTTCACAGTATGTCATTTCAAAGCACAGGATATTCTTATAATTAGGAATGGCAATAAGAACTTCCGAAAATGTCACCTTATAGTTCATGCAGTTATATTCAATATTGTTCTGACATTAACGCAGTGTTAAGTTTTTATGAATTTATATAAGGCACAAAGCTGTGAATTTATGGAATGGAGGTTCAACTTCTTTTCTCCATTAGCTTAAAACAATTCTATTCACTGAAGAATACATGATGGAAAAAAATAGGCTTTTATTTAACGAGTCAAATCCCTTTCTTTTCAGATAGTTTAATTGAAGATTTGCTCTTCATGTTTTTGTTTCCTAACTTTCATTTTTTCTAGTACAGAAGGAAATAATTGCTGTATATTTCTTCCTGAGATACACACTGTAAATATACTGTGAGTCAGGAAAACACTGAGAAGTTCCAAGGTTGGCAAATCACTTTAGAAGGAAAAAGTCATCAGGAACATGAGACTCCAAAGAAACAGATGTAAGAATTTTTATAAGTTTCATTGCAGAATTTTTTCCTAATTTTCCAGTTTTAGGAATTATGTAGGTGTATGGGTCAGGGTAGTTCAGAAAAAAAAAAATGCTTGGGCTCTGGAAAGTCTAAAAAATTGAAATGAAATGACATTGTATTCAAATCCGATTTCAAAGGGATTAATTTACATCAGGCCCTGGATAATTTGGCAGCATAAAAATAGGTAGATGTTATAACTGCTTTTATTAAGAAAAATTGGAACAATGTTGACAGCAAAAGAAAGTAAAATCATTTTAGCATTTCTACTTCAGATTTTTTTTCAGGCTTATTTCTCTTTCAATTGAGGAATTCTATTTTTCTTGAACTTACATATTGGACAAAATTAATTTAGTTCTAGTTACAGAACTAGAATTTGTTATTTTTTCCTTATGCAATCACAGCTGTTTTAAATAAAATCAAATAAAGAACAGCAGAAAATAGGTTTCAGGATACAACTATGGAATCAATTTTTATATTTTAATTGTGAGATTATCACTGACATGCATCAGAGTGAGTTATCAACATATTCATTCATATTAATATTAAAGTTATTTAATAGCTATTTTAATATGAACATTAATATTCATATGAATTATATCATATTTATGTTGTATTCGTGTTAATATGTTAAATACAGACTCAGAAAGTATCAATAGAAAGGGGTCTTAGAGATTTTTGGTCTGCCTTCCCGCCCACTGTGGGAACCTCTTGCATAATATTCCATCTCTACCTCTGCTTGAATCCCTGAGATGGGAATCTCACCACCTTATGCAATCTGCTGTACGATGTGAAAAATTCTGACTGCGCTCAACTCACTCATATCTAGCTAGCAAAAGTAGTTGTGTTTTAAAAAAATATGGTTGTGGGGCTTCCCTGGTGGCGCAGTGGTTGAGAGACCGCCTGCCGATGCAGGGGACACGGGTTCGTGCCCCGGTCCGGGAAGATCCCACATGCCGCGGAGCGGCTGGGCCCGTGAGCCATGGCCGTTGAGCCTGCGCATCCGGAGCCTGTGCTCCGCAATGGGAGAGGCTGCAACAGTGAGAGGCCCGCGTACTGACAAAAAAAAAAAAAAATATATGGTTGTGGAGAGTGATAAAAGACAGGAAAGGGATCTTCAGGAAGTTTACAACTTGTCAGAGGGCCTAGTCAAAGGCATTATATACTGACCCAGAGAGGGACATTTCAAAAGCCACAGACCCTGTTGCTTCCCATGTTTCTGGCATCACCAGCTTTTAACCCAGGTGCTAGCTTTCTAAGACACTTAGGAAACTGTTTAATAAAATATAAAGGATTCAAGTACTTTGTTTTTCCATACTTTCTAGGATCTGGCTCACATATTGTCTTACGTTCAAAATCTTTAGGTGTTTTTGCCTAGTATCTGTTCATTGGATACTTAAAAATGTTCTCACTGCTGCAGAGTGGCTTAGTACACTGAATAAGCCTGAGGTGCTGTGGCCACACTGCCTGGGTTCATATCCTGCCTCTTGCACTTGGTAGCATGGCCTTGAGCATGTTATCTAACTTCTCTGTGCCTCAATTTCCTCATCTGTAAAATTGGGAAGAAAATAGTACCTACCTTGTTATGAGACCTCAACATGTTCATATGTATGAACTACTTAGTACTGTGCCTAGCACAGGGTAATTAATAAATTTGGCTTGTGTTATAGAAGTACACATTTTGCCAATATTTATATTCTTATATTAACAAGCAAGGATTTTAATACCCGTTGAGAGGCTTAATCTCTTATTTTGTGTATGTAGGGTCAATGCATTAGCAGTGGGTTCTAAGACAACCACGGCAGTATGAATCACGGGGAAAGAAAAAGATTTTTCTTCTGCTGAAATTTTTCTTTCACCTGATTCCTAAGATATCTCAAAAGAGAGAATTCTATGCCACATCTAGAGAGAAATAACTTAAAAGCACACACTCTAGAATGTTACTTACCATAGGATGCCTTGACTTAGGATAAAATAATAATGGTGGTCAGATCCTTTATAGTTTTGGAAGAATGGGAGGTGGAAAAGGGAAAGAAAGATATTG
The DNA here is from genome assembly GCF_008692025.1 of Phocoena sinus. Lineage (NCBI taxonomy): Eukaryota > Metazoa > Chordata > Mammalia > Artiodactyla > Phocoenidae > Phocoena > Phocoena sinus. The sequence goes on along the minus strand of NC_045767.1, from coordinate 126,316,196 downwards.
AGAGTAAGGATAGCGATGAGGAGAAAACAGTTGCAGAAAGGGGAAGCTGAAAGCAGAGAAGCAAGCTCACCTAATCACTTTCTCAGGTCTGTCCTATTTAGCTGCATGTAAATTCCCCAAATAGTTTGAGTCCAGCGGAGCTGGGTAAATGTCTTCCTCAGTGGGAAATAAGCCTGCCGTGAGGGCTCTGGCTTTTACTGCCTTGGTGTCCTCTCCTGAGATACTTGGAACTTTTAGATGATTTACCTTTAACAACTGGACGAAAAGAGAAATTGTGCTTTTGCTCAGATTTGTCATCCCACCCAACTGAGCCTTTGCCTCCTCTTCTCCTCAATAGCTTCTGCCTCAGTGATCCCTATTGCCTTTAAAAGCACCACCATCCCAGGCTGTGAGGCCAAGGAATGTGCTTCTACAACTCTATCTCAAGTGCTTTCCAAGTCTGCTAGTGATCTCGGTAGCCACGTCACTATCTTGGTTCAGATCTTTACTCTTTACACGACAGACTCCTAGTTGGTTCTGTGCTTCCATTTCTCCCTCTCCAGGTACTTCTAAATGATCTTCTGAAAGTCTTAATCCACCATATAATTCCTTGGTTTAAAAATCTCCAATGTTTCCTTATCACCTAGCAAGGAAACACCTATTTCATTGGCCCATCTGACAAGGTCATTCCTGAACACTGCTTAGCCTGAGATTTATCTGCTGCACCTTCTCCTCATAACTTGGGTAGAAGCACTGAGCTACCAGTTGCTCCCTAAATGCACTATGCTTTTTTATTTTGTTCCCTCTACTTAGAATGCTTATTCTCTTTCTAATGGCTCTTTGGTCTCTAAAGATCTTTCAGGACCCTGATAAAATGGGACTATTCCATGCAGTTTTTCCTGCCATTCCCAGGCAGGATAGTTCCTTTTTCTGTGCTCCAATAGTTGTGCTTTCGTGTACTGATTACTGTATTTCTCCTATAATATTCGAATCTTTAAAAAATATATGTCTCTTAAGGGTTTCAAGAAGGGATGGACAGAATTTAAATCTGAAACACCAGTGCATGGCATGCCATAGGTACTCAGTAACAGTAGATTGTTGAATGGCTTATACCCCAGATTCCTCATCCCTGCCTATTGAAATGCTACTCTCTGGATTAGTCTTATGTCCAGTAGATGCTTAGAGGGCTATTTGCTGAGTAGAGGTAAGCCAATTCTTAGTACAGCTTCTGAAAAGACATGGGCAACCCACACACTCTCTGCTCCAAAACTTCTTTTAACGTCTCAGTTATTTCACTGTAATTTGTGAGGATTGAAACTCTAAGAGGAAAAGATACATTTGTCAAATAAAAGTCACCAGAAATTCACACAGTAGAGGGGATCAATTCAATCAGCTTGATCTCCTCTTTAAACCTAGTTAATGTCAGAAGATGGAGATGATAGGAAATTTGAGAACAATGAGGAAGGTAATTTAGGAGCAGGGAGAATTTGGTGGTAAGGGTGAAATGTGTGGATTCTACCTTGGGATTCTGGGGACAGTGAGATAATTGATTACCGGTACTAAGGATTAGAAAGAAGGTTGAATAAGAGAGGTGAGAGGATGCCAATGACAAACGCTACCCGTTTTGGAAAATTTCTAGTGTTCTGTCAAACAGAACTTTCCTCTTCCAGCCTGGCACCAGAAACCACAATGCAGGTTAGTCCTGGTACTATCGTGGTTCAGATAATATCATGATTTGTTACGGGGCAAGTAGAGTTTTGTGGGGACCCTGACATGTCTTTGAGGAAAATGTGCCCACGTTTCACAGACTCATCAATAAATGCCTGGAGCACCACATGCCCCTGAGTGGGAGGTGCATAAAGTACGTTTCTACACAGTTGAATTTCTTATACGTTCAAAGGATTGTATTTAATGTTTAACATAAAATCATTTAATAGGAATGATTTAAGAAAAGGGAGGAGTTGAAAGAAAATGGTAGGCTAAGAATTAGACAATAGAAATAGATGTGAAAAAATTGGAAAACTGCATCAGAGTGAAATTGTATTAAGTTATTTGAATCACACACTTGATGGTGACTAGAGAGGGTTTATCAATATATTTGGAAGATGGAAAAATTTTACAAAAGGAGGAAGTTAATTCTGGAGGATAGGCTGCTGAAAGACATTGGGAGGAAAAAAAAATTGGAAGTTATTACATGTCTCCCTGGGAGATACAGTTGGCAAAATAGCTGATTTTAAAAAGTTAACTGTATTCCCCAAGTTTCCTGAAAGACTGTGGACTAGCTTGATTTATATTTACCTCTGCAGAAAATATCTCAACACTTAACGATTTGGCAAGGAAACCACAAAGACAGTACATACTTTTTCAAAATAAACATGCTAATTGTAAAATTTCATCAAATACAAATGGGTGGTGTTTTTTCTTTTTTTTTGACAATTTCAAAATATTTGAAGAAAGGAAATATTTCTTTTCCCTAGGAGGCCCACCTGTGTTTCAGGGTTCCTACACTCCTCGTCCAGAACTGCAGGCATAATTTGGCATGTAACTATTTTTTACGAGGTGCGTTAACGTCTTATCAACTTCTCAAAAGTGTCAGGGCCCCTGAAGAGTTTCAGTCTACTGCGCTAGACAACCATCTTTGGGAGCCCCTTCCGGCTCTCGAGGTACAGTAATCCCACGAATTTTTGTTCCTCAAACCTAGGTTTTTTGGTAACCCCTTCTTACGCATGACCGAGAAAGCATCTGTGATTGAAATCGAGGTGAGGCTGTGAGAGGCAGACTGAGCTGGGAGGGTCCCCCTCGATGCAGGGGACGCAGGGCAGCGGAAGGGTGGGCGGCACCGGGCTCCCCAGGTCCGCTCACCCTTCCAAACACGGGCGGCGGCTCTGGGGCAGCTCCAAGCGCGTCGAGAAGTGTAATCCCTCCGCTAAGTACTTGACTCTCAGGCTCCAATCACTAGTGGGAGCTGGAGAGGGCAAGTGAAAAAAAAAAAAAAAAAAAATTCCAGAGGCAGCCGAGGAGCGAGAAGAAAAAAAAAAGTCCCGAGGCGGCGGCGGCCGAACAGCCACGGCGGCCAGAAGTTGACGGCTGGTCCGGACGCGGGGCGCGGAGCGGGCGCGGGCCTGCGGGGCGCCGGGAGCGGGCGGGGGACCCGGGACCGCGGCGCCGAGGACACCAGCGCCGGGGCGCAGAGGCCGGTAAGGCGCGCGGGAGGGCGCGCGGGCGCCGTCCTGGCGTGCGGGGGGCGGCCGAGCCGGCGGGAGGGTGGAGGGCGGCGCGGGCCGAGCGGCAGCCGGGCGCGGGGCCGGGCGGGCGTGCTGGCGGGAGGAGAGCGGCCGTGGGGCGGCGGCTGCCTGCGCTTTGTGCGCTGGCGGCTCTGCCGGGAACCCCGGACCTCGTGCCCGCGCCGGCAGAGAAGCGGGGGGCAGAGGCGGCCGCTGGCGGGACACGTGCTCCGGAGTTGGGGGAAGGAGGGACGCGCCGAGGCGGGGAGTCGGGACCTGGGAGCAGGCGGAGGGCAGCCTCGGAGTCGGGGGGGAACTTCGAGGGCCGAGGCAGGACCCGCGGGCCCCCAGCTCCGTGCGGAGCCACCTGCCCTGGACGCCTCCCGAGACCCAGCCTCGCGGCGGAGAAAGTCCGCAGCGGGCTGGTCCCGGTGCCTCGGACCCGGCTTGACCCTGCCGCTGGTGCTTCTGTGCCTCAGTCTGTTGTTCTCTCACGTTCTCAGTGTTTCTCTGCCTTCTTCCTCCCATCCTCCCTTTATTTCTGTCTTTCTCCCTCCCCCCCGCCCCCCGTTTCTCTCTTTCTTCCCACCTCCTTTTCTGTCTCTTGTCTCTCAATGTGTCCCTCCCTCTCGGTCTCCGTCTGTTCCACCCTGAGAGCGCACACTTTCGGTGTCTCTCTCGTTTAGAGGCTGACTTTCTGCTCCTTGTCTCACTGTCTCTCCTCTCCCCTATCTCTCGCTCTCTGCACCCATCAGTCTACTCGTCCGCGTTTCTGGCAGGGCTCCGTATTTCTGTCGGTTCCTGGCGGTGTTAGGATTTTCGACATGAGACAAGATCCTCTGGAAGTTGTTCAGTGCGGTGCCTTATTCGTTTTGAGCTGCACCACTCTAGCTGGATCCTAGGTCCTTCGTGTTGGTTCTCCACAGACATGGGAACACTGGTTTCCTTGAGTTTTTAGGAATTGCTCTTTTCTTAGTCACCTTTCCACCAAGGTGAGGTCAGTGACTGAGCAGCCACAAAAGTGCCAGTGAAAGAAAACAGAAGAGAGCTACTTACTGCCCCTGACATATAAAGTGAGTGTACCAAACATATCTGCAGTGAAACAGATCCACCTGAGAAAAGATTCCTGGATTTTGGAAAGAAACAGAAAAGGCCCCACCAGTAGTGAGACGAATTAACGGAAAAGTATTTGAAAATAATTTGAAAGAGCACTTAAGGAAATTTCTTGCTATCCTAAACTGATGCCAACTAATAACTGTTTTCTTACATACATTTTTAGGATCCTAGTGACAGCTCTCCTAATTATTGTTTTGGGAAAATCGTGGGAAATGTTGTGTCAACTGGGACACTTGTCTTTAAGAAAATATTCAGTCTTTGTACTCTTATACCTCTTTACACTCTGGTGATCAAGAAGAATCATTTCTAACTGCAAAGGAAATAGGAAAGGATTTGTCAGTAATTTTAAAACGAGACATTCCAGAGATCAATAATTTCTTTGGAAAACTTTCACTCTAAGGATGTTTTGAAGGATATTACATCTTAGTGAAATATGCAAGTTATTACACACTTAGTTCATTGTACGATGCAAAAAAAGGTTGTGTGCTGTGAGCAAATCATAGCAGCGATGGTTTTTTTATGGGAAATTAATTGCTCTGATTTTCACTTGCTCTGTTTTCTTTAGTCATGCATAGTGTACCTTTGTTTTTAGCAAAACATGGCCTCGGGCTCTAAAACTTGATACAGTGTGTTATTTGTCCAATCTGAATTACCATTTAGAAAACCACCTTTTCCTTTTGGTCACAAGATATGAGTTGATTTGATCTCATTACTCATGTGCTGGGGTCCGCTGATGCATTTTAATGGCACTGATTTGTGATTTTAAATCAAAATGTTAGCTTTTGGTGAGTTAAGGTCTTGATTTATGTCATGTTAGTGAATCATCACTCTTTATAGGGGCTTTGCCACCTTGTCTGCCAGGTGCTGTGTAGCATTTAGCCTGGGCAGGGGTGTCTGAAATTCCCTGTTAGATTTTTGTCCCTGAGTGACGTGCTGCCTCTACTCATGATATGTTCATATATGCCCTTCACAATGTTCCCGTCGTTAAATAATCTTTATTAAAAGGATATTGACTTAATTTTTTTCTTCATCAACGTTGAAAACTGTGTGAGATGGCCTGATAAATTATTTTTGTTACAGTAAATGCTGATTGTAGTATTTATTTAAAAGTATAAGGCAACTTGAAATGTGATTTTTGGGGGGTACATGTAGCACCCTTTACTTTTCCTCAGCGCTCAACTCCTATTTATCGTTTAAATCTAAAGTCGACTGTCATCTACTCCAACCCAGCAAAGCCTTTCCTAATTTCTGTAAGCCACCTCATCTCTACCTCTCCGGCTTCTATGCACACCTCCCTCAGTGTTCACCTCTCTGCCGTGTAATTACTTGCTTGGGTCTCTCTCTGGCTGTTTTCTCATTGAGGTGGGATGGTGTCCTTTTCTTATCTCCTCTGCATTTCAGATGCCTGGCACATTACAGGCCATGTGACACTCAAAAAATCCTCGAAGGATGATTTGCTCTCTTCCAATTTGTTTCTAACTTGGGATTCTAACCCTTTGTAGATGCAGTAGCTCAAGGGCAATACTTTAGTATGGTATCATAGTGGCACATAGACTGAGGGTTGAGAGAGTCGTAGAAAGCATCTCATCACACAGTATGAACGATGAAGCAGATGAGGACCAGAGAATTGGAAAACCACGCTCAGAACTAGACAGTGAAGCCACATAGGCTCTACAGCTGAGACCTCGTGTTATATTCACTGGGCCACAGTTCTCTTTACTGGACTCCTGTTTGGTTGCTTCCACTAGAAGTGGATAAATGTATTATTAGAAGGAAACAATTGTTGCAACCCTGAAAATCCCTTCTCAGGCCGACCAATAAAAGTCATGCATGAAATGTATCAATCTGCAGTAACTCTTGTTACACGTATGCATGGAGGTAATATTTGTCCTTGAGAACATTGCCTTCTAAGTGCTTTTATGTGTTAAGCGCCGTTCTGCTTGCTAACTGTCATATTGGGCAGACTGATAGTTCCACCTGCGAAGATTTAAGCTCTCTGGACTTCAGTGGTCTCCTCTGTAACTTTCAGTGTGTATGTTGAAGAGGGGTGGGGAGAGAAAAACGACGTTTGCACCAGGTTAAGAGCTCTTTCTGAAGTTTTTCTTCAGAGGCTACCAGTTTAACTCCCAGAACAACTGTAGATTCATCCCTTTTACATGTCACACTTCCCTGTGAGCTTTTGTTTGAAAAAGGGCTAACGTAGTTTAAAAAAAGCTTGAAGACCACTTCACTTGTTCTCCAATCTCCCTGCCAGGTCTTGAATTTCATAATCAAGATAATTTCTAGCTTTTAAATCTGGGTATCTGGAGGATAGTTGATAAAAGTGTTAAGGATAGAAGGAGAAATTGCTTTTGCCTGAGAGATACTAATTTCAGGTTTCCATGGGACAGATTTGACGTGATGACAGAAATGGAAGTAGAGGTGTTATAATATATAGAGGCAGGCTAGGATTCAGGGAGAGGGAGGGGCCAGGGCTAGAAAAATAGATTTCAGAGTTCCTCACACTTTAATAATTAAAATTAAGGAAAACTAAAACTTTTTAGGGGTAGAATCTGGAGAGAGAAGTGAAGATTTGGGGACAGGGACATTTTATGTTACTTCTGAGTACTTTTAAAGCTCATCTGTAGTATTAAGATAAAAAAGGTAATGCATGATTTACGTCAGGCAGTAACCTGTTTTAATGAGTTTTAGAGCATCTACTTACATGCCAGTTATCTTAATTACATTCATCTTTTCTTAAATGTTTGCGAGCCTGCTCTCTGCCTGGCATTCTTATATACTTTGGGACATTGCAGCCATGAGAGGCCCAAGATCTTTGTTGTCACTGAACTCTCATTCTAGAGAGTGGAAATACAATGAACTATAAACAAGCACATGAGTAAGATAATTTTCAATAATGGAGATTGCCATTAGGAAACTAAGACAGGGTGATATGACAGCAAATGACTGGGGTTACTTTATATGAGGTAGCCAAGGAAGGCCTCTCTAAGGATGTTCCTGCACAGGAAAGAGCCAGCCCAGTGAAGATCTGGGAGAACTTCGGGCACAGGGATCATTAAGAGTGTCTCTAAAGCAGCAGTAAGCTGGGCACACTGGCAGTTAGGGGAATTGGTAGAAATGAGGTCACAGAGATTGCCAGGCCCATGTTAAAAGGTATGCTTTTTATTCAAAGTACATTTTATTGAACCATCCTGGAGGATTTTTAAAAAATTTTTTATATTATTAATTTTTAAATTTAATTTTTATTTCTGGCTGCGTTGGGTCTTTGTTGCTATGCATGGACTTTCTCTAGTGGTGACGAGCGGGGGCTACTCTTCGTTGTGATGTGCGGGCTTCTCATTGCAGTGGCTTCTCTTGTTGCGGAGCACAGGCTCTAGGCACGCGGGCTTCAGTAGTTGTGGCATGTGGGCTCAGTAGTTGTGGCACTCAGGCTCAGTAGCTGTGGCTCACGGGCTCTAGAGCGCAGGCTCAGTAGTTGTGGCGCACGGGCTTAGTTGCTCCACGGCATGTGGGATCTTCCCAGACAAGGGCTCGAACACGTGTCCCCTGCGTTGGCAGGCGGATTCTTAACCACTGCGCCACCGGGGAAGTCCCCCTGGAGGATTTTAAACAGAAGTGAGCAAATGTGACTTAGCATGTCTGTCTGTAGTGTGAGCAAGAATGTCTGAAGATGATGTGGGAAGCTGTGAGAAGGATCTAGCAGAGTTTGGTGGTTTGGCCAAGGGTGAAACCCTCAGAGACTGATCAGACATTGTTCTTATCTGTGAGTAAGAGTCACTGGGCTGAATCACGAGTCATGGTGTGTGGTCCCCGCTGCGTCCCCCTGCAGTTGATCTACATTGCAGCAGTCCACTGGTTCAGTGGTTGCTTTTACTTTTTTCTTATTTTTTATTTTTTAACATCTTTATTGGAGTATAATTGCTTTACAATGTTCTGTTAGTTTCTGCTGTACAACAAAGTGAATCAGCTATATGTATACATATATCCCCATATCTCCTCCCTCTTGAGCCTCCCTCCCATCCTCCCTATCCCACCCCTCTAGGTGGTCACAAAGCACCGAGCTGATCTCCCTGTGCTATATGCAGCTGCTTCCCACTAGCTAGCTATTTTATATTTGATAGTGTATATATGTCCATGCCACTCTCTTACTGCGTCCCAGCTTACCCTTCCCCCTGTGTCCTCAAGTCCATTCTCTATGTCTGTGTCTTTATTCCTGTCCTGCCCCTAGATTCTTCAGAACCATTTTTTTTTAAGGTTCCACATATATGTGTTAGCATATGGCATTTGTCTTTCTCTTTCTGACTTACTTCACTCTGTAGGACAGACTCTAGGTCCATCCATCTCTCTACAAATAACTCAATTTCGTTTCTCTTTATGGCTGAGTAATATTCCCTTGTATATATGTGCCACATCTTCTTTATCCATTCTTCTGTTGATGGACACTTAGGTTGCTTCCATGTCCTGGCTCTTGTAGCTGCAGTGAACATTGTGGTACATGACTCTTTCTGAGCTTTTACTCTTAAATTGCAGACCTCGACTCCTTATAGTTCCCAGATGTCACCTCTTTACCTTCCTTCAAATATCTCCTGGGCTGCAAGCAAGAGTCTTGACTTGGAGGCAGCAGGGTGTTTTGGGAAGTGCTGTGATAAGGTTCTTTAGGGCTCAGAGTGACATTTGAACTACCTGGGGGTGCTTGGGTCTTCCAGCTAACATCTCTGCACTTCATTGTGCATAAAATTTGTGTTCTGGTTACAGAGGAAAGGAAGCAAGTCACAATTCCTCTCATCATGTTTGAGTGTCATATTTTTGTACCCCTCAGCTTTGAAAACTTCGCATGCTTCTTGAAAGACTTAACTGTAAAGTCCACGGTTTAGATCTGGATCTCACCCTTCGCATCCCAGCCCTTTCCAAAGAGTTGCTATATAGTAAGCATTTAGTAAATATTTGTGGAACGCTGTTGGATACAGTCTGTTAGAGACCCATAGTTTTGATTCCGCTGACTTTATTTTTCCTGTCTTTCAACACATATATGGCTGCATGTGCCTTCAACTTTAGAAGATAATAAGTAGCAAGTTTGGAAGTGATTTTTCTGCGGGTTGCATTTACTTATTGGCTAAAGGAAAAGAGATACAATCCAGTATATCTCTTTATAACATTTCTTGCTTGGCTGTCTTGAGATAAACATTTTCGTCATTTTTATAGCAGTTACATAGATACCGACTTAAACAAGTACAGACACATCTGTCACTAGTTAATTTGTTGATTTACAAATCTGAAGGGATTCCAAGGAAGTCTGTAATGATGGTGCCTTTGTCTAAATTAATCCGTTGATAGAAATCAGTGAGTTTCATCTAACTAATAGAATTTACAGCCATCTATAAAAGGTACTAAATTATCATCAGTTTCTTTTCTGGAAACAGGCTACTGTTCTGCTGTTGTCCAATAAACATTTAGCCCTAATAGTACTCGTAATGGGGGATTATCCCCAGATCCTTCCTCTTATTAACAAGTGTAGTGCTCTCCTCAAATGGGCTTACAAACAGCTGGCATTACCTTGCTTTTATGTATCTAGCAGTTCTCTTTCATTGTTTCTTTAGATCCTTTTCAGTTAGTTAAGAGTCTCTTCTGTTGTCTCTTCCTGTCTAACTTTATTTTGCTAAAACCTCATGCATTATACCCATTGGCTTCTATGTCAGATATCTTCTGTTAGTCTTTCCAGATCTGCCCTGAACCCTTCTACTCTATGCTCTCTGCCCAGGACGATACCTGGCTGAACCACGCTGATTTCCAGATGGCTTAGGTCACTGGAGACCTCCAGTGGGAGATTAGGGGGAGGGTATTGATTCTTCAGTTTGCTGCTTCCGTGATCAGCTTGGACTGCCTGTGTCTCTGCACAGAAAGTCACTGCTTCTTTTCAGGTAACCTCTATGTCAGTCTCTCCCTCAGGAGTCCAGTAATCTCTGGAGTTAGTTCCTCTGCTCTTACTACCTTGATTTACTGCACTACCCTTCAGGTTCTTTTGCACTCCTACCTATACCTTATTAAATTGTTTGTTTGTAAACAACTCCTCTTCAGTTTATCAGAAGTGGTAACAGCTAAGGTCCCATTTTCTGTGGATTCAGCTTCTGAAAGCCACCTCCTTTTTGGAGCCTTCTTCGACTGATAAGAGCCGTTGGCTCCTCTTAACTCTGGACATCTGCTTTCCACCCCAAATTATATGCTTCTATCCATGCAGCAATGGCACAGAAAACTTACATTGTGTTATGTAAATATTTTTCTGTCAACCAGTTTATTGGCTTAAATTTTTTACTTGATAGTCTGTAAGCCTTCTACATATGTAATTTGGTGGTTTCACTCACTTTTTTATTCATTGATTAACACAGCGCATATGTGTAGAGTCACTGTTTAGGTCCACGCACCGTGCTAGGCGTGGATGCAAAAAGGCAGATGTCTGTCCTTACTTGGGTTGAGGATTGGGAAGGGGACAAGAAATAAAAAACGAAACATAATATTTACAAATCAAGTTTGCGATTTATTCAGTGGCCACAGAGCAGTAAAACAATCTAAGCAAATTTCTCTCGTTTCGTAATTCTAGAAAATTTTAGGCCTCACACCATTGCAACTTGATTCTATCTCATCACACGTTAAGTGAGAAGTTAGAGTTTTGAAGCAGTATGAGCTGTCCGACTGATTCACATACACAGTTTACATATAACACTATGTTTTACTTGATTGCATTGTTTTCATGATCTGTTCCACGGAACAGTGGTTTTGGGGAATGTCAGGTTGTGTAGCCTAACAAGGATCCCATGGATGGCACCGTAGCCTCCTGCTGAACTGTGGAGACTCTGGAGTTTGCTTTTTTATCACTTAATAGGTGTGTGACCTTGGGCAAGTTACTGAACCTTCTGTGTTTCAGCTTCATCATCTGTAAGCTGGGAATGACAATAATAGTGGTTACTTCATAGGTCTGTTTGAGGATTATAATGGTGAATATTTGTATAGTGTTTAGAGCAATGTCAGGCACATAGTAAACACCACAGAGGCATTCGATAAGTAAATAAATGATCAAAGAAATCTGGGAATTGCTGATATTTTTAAACTGAAGCCTTTTCTGAGCCTTAATTATGCTTGTGTGCATTGTGACCATCCCCCAAAGGGGTATTTGACCTTGGGGCTTATACTGATGTTTTCCCCTCCATATACCATTGGACTAATATTCCTCAGAACACAGTTTTGGAGAAACTGATACAAATAATTGGCTAAACATTTCACCAGTTTATTGTCTCCTGAGAGAGAGGACTTGTTCCTCTACCTGTCACACCTATTACAGAGTGGGGACCCAGTTCCTGTTCCCCTGTCCTTCCCCTTTTTTCTTTTTAAAGGTAAAATGAATGTTTTTCTTCATTACCCAGGGAAAGACTTCCTGCTTGTATAGATGTAAGTATACTCAGGATCTCTGGGGCTCACTGAGCCAGGTCTTTTGAAAAACTACTTACTGTTACATTTTTCTAATAAAGAATACATATTCCTTGAAGTGAACTTGGGAAATTCAGAGAATTGTAGCAATTAAAATCACTCTCTTCTACCACACAGAAATAACTTCTTATTAACATTTTGGGTTGTTTTTTTTTTTTCTTTACAAAATTGGGAGCATAATATAGTATGGTTTTGTGTCCTGCCTTTCTTTTTCATTTGACTCTATTTATATAATATTCTCAATCCCAACCATGTAGTGAGTTCTGGCCTTCAGATGATTGAATCTATATTTCAAAAGAGCTTCCTTCCTTACTTACCCAATTCTGTGGCCAGAGACAATATGAAAATAAAATGGTGTATCTAGAACCAGTTTCTCATTTTAAGTATTCTTGGAAATTGGAACCACCTGGTAAGCAGTTGGCTATTCTGTTTAAGAGACCTGAAGTAGGTGACCTCAGGTTGCTTCATTTATGAGTCATTCCAGTGTTCTAGCCAGCAGCCAGATGGACCCACAAGAATCCATGACCAGGCTGCTTTGAAGCCATTACTTACTCATCCTGAGTGACTGTGAGTGAACTTATGTAATGTTGAGATTAACTAGGAAAAGTTATCCAGGGAAACCTGAATTATTCCAGAAGATATTTAACTATTATTTAATTTTTAAATGATAAATTTGTTCCCTCCATTGCATGATGGAGGTGTAGGATTCGAATAATATACTAATATGGAGGACGAACATTCTCTGAGTATTTTATCATGTCCTGTAATTTTATCATTTTGCGTGAGAAACAATGTTGCATTTATGTCAGTACATAATGTAAAGACTTTAAAAATACTAACTGTTGTAGGTTTTACTCTGTGTACTTTATAAATGATGGATGCTGTTGTAATTAAAATACATCTGCTCAGTAAGTCCTTTTCCATTCAATATACTTCAACACTTTTGAATCTTTCTCTCAGGATTAAATCAATTATTCTTTAAAACACTTATCTTTAACATCTGTAGCAAATGAAAATATTTAAATTCTTTCTGAAGAAGAAAACCATGCTATACTGTTTAATTGAATTAAATTAGCTTTTCATGGAAATTTACCTAGGAGCTGTTTCTGGAACCAATTTGGAAAATGATCTTTGTATTCTGTGGCATTTATGTTTGATTATGTTTTTCTTAGTAATTCTCAATGGACCTGATTCACTCCTTGCTTCAGTCATCAAACCCTTGCAATTTATGTAGGCAAACTAGGCATTTCCTACTCCATAATTATGCATATTTATGGAATAATGTATGCTTCCTCATTAACTAAAGGGGGTGTAAGAAATTCTTAATTCTATAACTTAAAATTATCTAAATTTTATCATTTTTAGCATTCTGTAGAGTATGTTAAGACTGAGATAAAAGTCATGCATAAGTTAACTTCTTCCCCAAAGAAGTTTGTTTTGACACCTTTTACTAATAAAAGCAGGTACTGTTGTTTCTAAAAATAGCAGAGAATCCAAAACTTCTTGTAAATATATTGCCTTGAAACGATCTGTACTTCAGGCACATCAAAGAGTTTGTGCATACATTTTCTGTACTACTTTTTTCTACATTCTCTCTTACATTGTTATTTCACAGAGCCACGAAGAATTTGAAAATTGCTCAGAAAAACTCAATTTTCAAGTTTTTTAACTGTGAAATTTGTCCTTTGTGATCCACAGCATGGGCATATATATTATATGCTTGGGCCAGGACTATGGCTTGATGCCTTTATTTCTTGAATACTTCCTGCTTAGCAGTTTAAAGATACTGAAAACATATTTAGCTTAAGGAAAAAAAAAAAAACAAACCTTTTCCTGTATCTGCCACAATCTGAATTGTTGGAGTTGCAGCTCTTTTTCTCCTCAGGCCTGTGAATACATGAATGCTCATTTGTATTCTCTTCTACTCTCCACCTTCCCACTCTCCATCCACCCCTTACTTTTTCTCACTTCTGTACTTGATTTGAAAACACTGTTTCCTCTGACTACTTTTTCTGAGCTAGAGGGGATTCAAATATGCTCATTTCTATGATCCTGAACCTCTAGGATGTTTTCAAGATCTTCCCCTAGCTTTACCATCCTCTGACTGATGAGAGTTTTGACTAAATTGGCATAACTGGAATTATGACTTGGTATTCTGTAGACATAATCTTAACATACTTTAATAATATTATAGAATGATAATAGCAAAATGCAATTCTATTTTATGAAATTACTTAATTACATAATTTCACAAATACTATTTTTATGAAATGTCCATGTTTTAAACATGGAAAGAAATGGGTTCTCGTGGCTAAACAAGTTAAAAATGGCACATAGCGTATTGTTAGGTACAACTTGGATCTAGACAGTTTTCATTCCTTTATGCATTTCTTTGATATGTAATGCAATTATAGATGTTTGTTTAGGTTTTTACCAAGTAGTCTCTAGCTCCTATTTTATTTGAAATGTTATGTATTTATAATTGTGGTTTGAAAGCTGTTATTATACATTATTAAACATTTTTCTTATAACTTACTAGCATGCAGCCTGGCTTACCATGAGACTATAAATTCCTTTTTTGGCTCATCTCTCCTAAACCTGGAAGGTATAATGCAGTTTTTTTTTTTTTTTTTTTTTTTTTTTTTGTGGTACGCGGGACTCTCCCATTGCGGAACACAGGCTCTGGACGCGCAGGCTCAGCGGCCATGGCTTACGGGCCCAGCCGCTCCGCGGCATGTGGGATCTTCCCGGACTGGGGCACAAACCCGTGTCCCCTGCATCGGCAGGCGGACTCTCAACCACTGAGCCACCAGGGAAGCCCCTATAATGCAGTTTAACGATAATATTTTTTATCTTTAGTTTGTGAATAATGTCTTTCTTACAAATGGAATTACTAAATATTTATGCGCTATGAATAAACTTGATGCCATATGTGTCAAAGAGATAGTTTGAGTCTTGCTCTAAGGGGAAAGATGTTTAAAATCATAGATGATACACTATCAAAAAATAAATGCAGAGCATAAACAGATGGAATACGGGAACGACAAAATGAAAAGTCGATGAGCACATTTATGAAGTGCCAAGTTGAGTCAGTCTGTTACTCTGTCTTTAGGTGATGCCATCAGGGAATATGTTAGGGAAGGGTATGACTGGTGTTCCATGATTTCACTTTTAAGATTTAGTATTATATCCTTCAGATATCTTAGTTTTCCTCAATAAAAACCAGTGCTCTCTTTTTTGGAACTGATGAGAGTTTTTCAGTTTGTTTAACTTCTTGGCTTTATATTTGTGTATTCTATTTGAAGTTAACAACAGCATTTGCTTAGTTCTCTATGTTTTGTCCATACTTTCCATTGTTGTATAGAGGCTGTATGTTTCCTTGTAACTGGCACCTTTCTAGACTGAAAGAATGCTCACCTATCTTGTTTTTCTTCACAGGGCTGTCCTGTGGTCCACTTGATCATTTATTTTTATTTGTTTGGATTTTCCTCAGTTTCTAAGTCTTTATTTCCTCTTCTTTCTTGGTGAAATTAGAGTTATAAGTTTTCATTCTTTCATTTCAGAAGGTATTCGCGTGCTAGGCTGTGTTAGACTAGAACTGTATGTAGTGTTTTAAGTAAAAGTGAACTGTGGCTTTAAATAGGAGGGAGAAACGTGTTTTTTGTTCTTGAGTGGTATCAGTGCCTTTGTTACCTTTGTTGGCTATGGGAACAATTAACACAGTGACTTCTATGCTCCTTTTTATGGTAACTAAGGCCCATTTACCCTAAGAAGTTCAGTCTCTGTATACTTCCTCCCCTACATGTATAACCCTATAGTTTTCCACTTTCAATCTTATTTAATGTTTTCCTCCTAGTAACTCATAAAGTTTTGGAAATCTTGTAGGTTATCCCACTGACTTGGCATCTCACATACTGGAAAAGCAGTATCTTTTGCAGACCTGGAAAATTTAATCTGCATTTCCTCTTCTACATCATTTATAATGATGTTAAATAAGACCACTTCTAGCACCTTCCCTATTTATAGTTTTCTTGCCAAAATAATGCTTTTTTTTTTTTAACTAGTCATTGTTTCTCCAGTTAAAAGTTCATCTAATCCTATAATGACTCAGTTATTTTTAGTAACTTTAGTGGTAGTACGTTGTCAGGGGCTTTTTTTTAAAAAAATAGGGTGGACTATATTTACTTTCTCCCTTGAGGCTCCACACAGCTTTTACTATGCCAAGACATGATTACCCCTGAACAAAGTCAAAGCTAGCCCCCCACCCCCTTACCATTGTTTGCTAAACTCTTCTATGAGCTTATGCTTTAGCATATATAGACCTCACAAATTTGCCAAATTGCCAAGAAATAATTATAACATTGAATTGGGGAAATTTGAAAGGCTGTGGATGAAAGATGAAATTTAGCATTAATGTTGATGGTTGAAATGCAATTACATATAAGCAAGCAAAAAGGAGTTTACCATGTTTGAAACTTTCCTGTGTTCCAGCCAATGAGCTAAATAAGCCCATCATGGTTAAGATGGTGATTGTCATCCCCATTTTACAGATGAAGGAACTTAAGACATAGTGAGGTTCAGCAGTTGGTAGTCCAGGATTCTAAGATAGGTGTCTGATTCTAAATATGTGCTTAAGTGATGGAGGGCTGTTAGAGCCAGACATTGTGTTAGTTATTGATGATACAAAGATGAGCAGAACTAAGCCCGTGTGGTCCAAGAGCTTCGAAAGTCCCTTGAAGGAAGGAAGAGACCTATGCACAACTGTAAGAGAGGTAATTGCAATGTGGAAGGTGTTGTGAGTAAAACTTAAGTAAAAAGTTACGACATTTTGGGCTTCCCTGGTGGCGCAGTGGTTGAGAGTCCGCCTGCAGATGCAGGGGACACGGGTTCGTGCCCCGGTCCGGGAAGATCCCACATGCCGCGGAGCGGCTGGGCCCGTGAGCCATGGCCATTGAGCCTGCGCGTCCGGAGCCTGTGCTCCGCAATGGGAGAGGCCCCAACAGTGAGGTGCCTGCGTACCACAAAAAAGAAAAAAAAGTTACCACATTTTTACTTAAACTGACTTCCATTTGATCCACATTTTTTTATGTGTGCATTTTTTTGTGAGGGCAGGGGAGATGGCAGGGGAGAGGGACATGAAGGGCGTTAACATGGGTTAAATGTAGTGACACGTTTTAGCGGGTTTCGGAAATCAAATAGCTCAGGCAGTTTGCTAAGAATATAGAGATGCAAATGATGAAAAATCATTTAAAATTGATCAGTTTATCTGAAATGACATTAATAAACTTAAAAAATTATTTTGAAGGAAACACCATAACATATACCTAATGGTAAACATTGGATTTGGGGGCTTGGCAAAAGTTCAGTTATTGGGAGGGACCAGAGGTATCTACTAAAAATACAGTAAAAACCTTCGAGGAGAGTTTGATCTTGAAATAACTTTTTCTAACATTTAAGTGGACTCTGGGTCATCATCTGTAATAGAGATATCACCTATATTTTTTCTCTATTCTTATTAGTCAGAATGTGTTGGCGTGAAAATGAAATTACTACAGTGGTTTTCAAGGAATCATAAAACCTCTTCTTTATTTTAAGCATAACACCTTTATTTTTTGCAGGTTTAAATGAAATGGGGTCTGTTGGCTGTGGCCATGGAGCTTAGCTGAGGCAGAGTTGTTGAATTAAAGAAATCTTTAGTTTCCAAAATAACCACATGAAACGTGTATTTGACATGGAGAAAAAATGCTATGGGGAAATCAAAGTTTAAAATGGACCTAGGCATTAAAAGTGAAATGGAAGATTTAAAAAATTGATGTTACAAATATTATATGTATGTTAAATCAGCACATTTTTGCTAGTCCAGTAATCACCATTTGATTTTCTAAAGGCATACATATATCACAAAAACATTAAGTTATGGTACAATTTGTAACAAACAGAAAGCTTCCTTAGTGACTCTTTATATTCCAAAATACAATTTTTCCATTATGGAAAATTATATTTATGTTGAACATAAATAATCAGATATTTGCTTCACTAATGATCCAGATTATTGTAAAATCATGTTACTGGATTTAACGATGCGACCTCTGTTCTGTGACCTTGTGTATTCTGGAGGCTTGTTATGCATGTCAAGGGTATTTCCTTTTATTTGTTTTAATTTTACCTGCCACTTAAATCATTGAATGATCCTTCATAATTTTATTATGAAACCATATAATAAGGAAGGGCTAGTTGATTATTTTTTACTTTAACTTTCATAATCTCATATAGTTCAGATCTTCTTTGTGTTCTCATTCCTCAGGTCAAATAATTCTTGTTTTGCAATTTCTCATCACAGTAATGGATGAGACAGAGTAATAATGTTTCAGTACATTTATTATTATTTTAGCATTTTACATCTGTTCTCTCTTTCAAGGGGGGAGAGGCAAGTAGCATGTTGAAAACAGCACACGATTGGGAGATAGGTAAGGCCATAATTCGTTTCGGGACCTGACGCTGATCACCTAAATAAAAGACTGACCAGTTCTCTAAGGTCTTTCTGGCTTGAAATGCTATCATTCTGCAACCCAAATGGGCAAATCTTATCATGGTTAATAATTACAGTATGGCATTAGTTTCTTTAGAGCAAGGCACTGTAACTGATTTGTCTTTGTTTTTTTCCTTCAGGTGGTTTTTGGAATTTCTGAGACAAAACAGTGTTCACAAATTAAGTCCTTTCCAAACCTAATCACCTTGGATGTTTTATAATGCTTCCCATGAGAGACTTATACTTACAAATCATATAATTATTACTGTGTACCATTCTATATGCTTTTATAAATAAACCTTTTACTTGGGGGTTGTAAATAATTTTGGTTAGTAGGAAGTCACTCTGCGATCAATACTGTTGTACTACTTTCTTTGAATTATTTTCTAAGAACTTTAAGGCAGTTGTTGAAAATGGTTTTGTTCAGAAACCAGGTTCAGTTTACAGTTTGACTGTATTGGATTATAGTGGCTAATTTTACTAAAGGTAAAATATGCAGAGCATGCCATCAATATGATAAATGTGATTTGGTGGTTATAACTTTTCACTAATTAATCAGAGATTATTTCTGTGTGCCTTATTGGTTACCTTTGTTTCTGTGATGCCCCATACTAAGTATTCTCTTTTAAAGCTATTTCTAACATAAAAGCAAGGACTGAACCAGGTTTAGATGTGCAGATAACCTGATTCTTTCTATGAGAAGTTAATGCCCATTCTATTCTCTTTCTAAAATATTCTTTTTTCATATTGTTCCAGGATTGGTTTAATGTTCAGATTCCTTTAAATGTCTAGGCAACTTGATATATTCTTATTTTCAAGTTGATTAGTTACTTTTAAGAACTGTATTTTCTTTTCTTTTCTTTTTAAAGGCAGGTAGGATTTTTTTTTTTTCTTTATTTATTTTTGGCTGCATTGGGTCTTTTGCTGCATGCGGGCTTTCTCTAGTTGCGGCGAGCGGAGGCTTCTCTTTGTTGCGGTGCGCGGACTTCTCATTGTGGTGGCTCCTCTTGTTGCAGAGCACGGGTTCTAGGCACGCGGGCTCAGTAGTTGTGGTGAACGGGCTTAGTTGCTCTGCGGCATGTGGGATCTTCCTGGACCAGGGCTCGAACCTGTGTCACCTGCCTTGGCAGGCGGATTCTTAACCACTGCGCCACCAGGGAAGTCCCAAGAACTATATTTTCGTAGGACAGTCAACTCCATTATTTTTATATGTGTGAAGATTTAAGTGGTAATTTTAGGTTATCCAGAACAAATTTTTAATCCTAGTGTGCTTCTGTGCAGCTGTCCTTATAGTATGTCAGTATGTGTTGCACGAGTCTATACTAAGAGGAAAATCATGCTTACCAACCTAAGTAAAATAAAATTGAGAAAACAGCCCCTAAAAATTCATCCTAGAGCATTTACTGTTGATATAAAGCAGGAAGCCTCCACTGAAAACTATAGAGTTGTTTGTCTTACATGAACTGTTTGCTCTTAGGAGATAAGGGAAGCAAGATAAGGAAAAAGTTGACGTTCTTAAGTAATGCCGAAAATGTTGTGTCCGTAGTGAATGGATTAGAGTTCATGATACTAAAACTCTTGAATCAAAAATGAGAAAGTGTGAAACAAGTAAGGCAAATCCCCTTCATATGGACTCGTCGTCTTAGAAGTTGGAAAATGAAAACAATCTGATTGCCTTTATGCCCAACATTTATCACTTTACGTATGAATTTCTCACACTGATAGTATTGCGCTTTTTCCTTCTTTGGAAAATTGATTCATTTTCAGAAGAGGTTCTGTTAATCCCATTCCACTGGATTCATTTTCTTCCTTTACTCTGTACCTTCTTCCATTCTAAATGCTCGGCACTGTATCCATTTATAATTACTGGTTTCCTGAATTGTGGGTGTACTTAGTATCCTCACCAAAAACTGTCTTCTGTTTCTCTATTTTCCTCATATTTCACAATTTGGAATATACCATAAAAGATGTTTGGTCAGTGTTGATCGAACTGATTGCCTTCCCTACTTTGTATGGATATAATCTTTATATCCTTGTAATTATGGAAATTTTCCCTTCGAGAATATGTGAGGAGCCTTAGTGTTTTCAAAAAATGTACCATTTATTGTGTTTGCTATATAAATACATTCTAGGGCATGAAATGGGGAAAAATTCTCTTCTGTATTTTGACTAAAGCCAACATAGATGTTCTGCACTGGACTGTGGAGTCCGATACCTGCGTTTGTATCCTGGCTCTTCCATTCATTGCCCTCATCTGTGAAATGCGGAGAGTAGGAGTACTATTCAGTAAGGATGCTGTGGGAGTTAAGTACCTAGAACTCTGCCTGGCATACAGTCATTGTTCAGTGAATGTTCACTCTTGTCCTTTATTTTAGATGTTTTTAAGTGGCATTGGCATTCAGCCTACTTTTTTTTTTTTGGCACTCAGCCTACTTTGAGGTACCTGTATGATATTGTTCTACTAAAACAGAATGAAGAAAATTTACAAAGCTGATCGATCAATTTTCATGAGAAATAATTTTCTTACAAAATGCTTCCAAATGCAAAATGTTTTAGGTCACACATATTCTTATGAAAATATAAGTGCCTAGTTAGAAACAAGAAGCTCTTAGAAACAAAGTATTTCCTTCCCTTTTTATTCATTTTGGGATACTTCCATCTTTATTTCAAATGCTTGCTTCTAAAAAAAGGTACAGATAATGAAATAAGAGGATAAATTGTGTGTTTTTATTAATTTGACATTTTTGCTTGATGATTTATGAAAAGTCTGGTTAAGTTTAGCATTAGTGGAGCTTGAAGAGATGTTAGTATTAAGCAAGCATTTAGTTGCATGACATGATCAGTTTACACTATTGTAGAACCTTAATTAAAGTTTTATTAAACTGTGTAAACCATGATCCAGTTTGGATTTGAAAGTAGATAGACATCTGTTTCAAATATTATTACTACAGTTAGAAATTAATAGCTTTTTTTTCTGAAAGTCTCCAAGTTGCCCTTTTGAAACTTTTATTTCTGTCTCCTATTCTCCTATTCTATGTATTAAAATAGTTTTTTGAGATGTTAAGGCTATTTTAAAAATCACATTCATAACCTATATAATATCTGTACAAAAGAAAAGCAAGGAAGTGTTTGGAAGTACTTTATCGAAGAACAAAAAAACAAGACTCCTCTTTGTTTTATGTTGAAAGCAAATTTGTATAGTGATGCATAAGAGGCGTTTAAGCCAGCTTTTTTGATTGGGGACCTTTGTGCCCTTCTCCCTCCATCTTTCTCTTTTTTCTTTATGAAGTGAAGGCTAATTCTAGATAAATTTGGTGTCATTTTATTCCCTTAGCAATAAGCAAAAGTGCCCTAATTTTTTTCTTTGCCTCAATGACATTAGAAAATTCTTCAGCAAATGTTCTTCTTTAGTTGGTTGTATATATGTTTTATTCTTAATTCTGAAAAGGAGTCTTTGTCATACTGCATTCAGAATACTTAATGCTCTCTAGAGAAAAAAACATCAGAATTTAAATTTTCTATTAAACCATGCTCACTAAACTGGTAGAAAAAAAAGCTTGTGATATCCCAAAGTTCAGAATTCATTCTGATTCAAACTAATTATTAAATGAACATATTTTTGATGGAGACTTTTTAAAACATAGGAAGAGGTCAAAAGGAAAACTGCACTACTTGGAGTCTGTTATTTGTTATTTTGATATATTTCCTTCCCTTTTTCTTATGTATTCTTAGATTTAAAAAAACTGTGAAGTTGTCATCTTAATTTTTCCTTGAAATTACATTATGAATATTTTCTCATCATTAAATATGCTTCAAAATATTTTAATGACTGGAAAATATTCATTTTTAATATTTTATCCTGTTTTTCATTATAAATAATACTGCAGTGAACATCTTTATGAATAGATATTTGAATATTTTTATGAAGGCTTTTATATATAACACCAAATTGCTTTCCAGTGAAATCATTCTAATTTATAATCCTACCAGCAGGGTATCATTTTAATTTTACTCATATTTTTAGGTATGTTAGTAAATATTTCAATTATATCCATTAAATTTCCATAAGGTTCAGAAAAAGACAAAACAAAATGTGAAAGACCCAAACAATAAAGTAGTTTTGAATAAATGGGAACGTGCTTCATGTTATTTTTGTTAAAAAAGAATCAAAAACAAAACAGGAGTTTTTACTACTTAGAAGTACTGACCATTATTCTTGATATATAATTTCATAAAATGTGTAAAATAAATACAAATTAACTCCAATCATTTTTTTGTTTTGTTTTGTTATTTTGGTTCTTTGTAACAACAGGAATGATTTAAGGAAAAAGCAATTAATTTACACAACCCTTGAAGTCAAAGGCAGAAATGACCTTAAGAAAAAGATCTCATTCAAGTGATTTGATATGTAAAATAAAATTTAAGACGCTTTTGTGCTTTGTGAAAATGCCCTTGTATTGTAGCAGAGCTGCAGAAACTAAGTTGTCTGATTCCTGTTCTTTTTTTAAAATGTAAGTTTTAAAATGAAACATTTCTTCCACATTAAAGGGTACATAACACATGTACATTTTAAGGAATTATAGAGTGAATGTTTTTACATCTACTAGTTAGTTTATGAAACAAAGTAATACCAGTGCCTTTTAAGCCTCCTGTGTACTCCTCAATTACATTTTGCTTCTGTCCTTTCCATCTGAATAGACACTAACCTGAGTTTTGTCTTCATTATTCACTTATTTAATTTTTTTTTTTACTGTATACCTGTGTATCCCTAAACAGTGTATTTTTGAGCTTTATAAAAATATCAGTTTGTCAGTAGTTGTATATTTTTACTTTCCCTCTCTCAAACTTACGTGTTTAAAATGTATCCATGGTGCCCAAAGCTGTATTTTACTTATTTTCATTATTCTGTGATATTCTTTTGGTGAATAGACCACAGGTTAGTTTGCCATTTTATTGTTGATGGTTTTTTTCTTAGATTTTTGCTATTATAAAAAATGATGTTATGGGCTTCTTCTGTTGTCTCAGTGCACAGGTACAAGGAACATGGGATTGCTTGGTCAAAGAAAAAATGCGTTAAAAATTTTTAAGATCATGCCCTATTATTTTCCAAAGTAGCTCAAACTCCCGTCAGCAGTATATAATAGTTCCTGTTGTGCCACCTCCTAACCTATACTTCATATTGTCAGATTTCTTAAATATTTTCTGATATCCAAGATTAACGTGTTATCTTATTAAGATCATATTTTTAAATTGTGAATACTAATTTTTAAAAAATGAATTAAATGCTTCGCACATATCTTCTGACTTGTGCTGTCTATTTTATGTTTGTATGGCAGCTTTTAACCACAGAAGTTTTCAATTTTAATGTACCCAAATTTTCCAGTCCTTATTGCTTACATTTTCATTCCCTTGTTTAAGTCACTGTTGCTTACCCTAAAGTCATAATGATATTCTTTTATATCCTTAATCCATCTGCAACTGAATATTGTGAGATGTGAGGTCCAATTTAATTCTGTTTCCACACGTATAACCTTGTTATCCATTCATTTCAGAGTGACTGTCCATTTATTTCAGCTCTTTTATATATGTGTATGTCTATATGTATGTTATAAATGTTTGTATGTTATAAATGTCTGTGTTATAGATGTAATATGTCTGTTATACATGTCTGTATACTATATATGTATCTGTATGTATATATGTGTATATCTGTTTATGAGCTTTAAAATTTTGTTCCATTGGTTCTGTTTGTCTGTTGTAGTAATGCTACACTGTCTTAATTACAGAAGTTTATTGTGAGTCTTTTTTTAATTGAAATATAGTTGATGTACGATATTAGTTTCAGGTATACTACATAGTACATTATGAAATGAATACTACTTTAAGTCTAGTAACCATCTGTCCCATACAAAGTTATTACTTGAATATATTATTTGAATATTGATATTTGAATACATTATGAAATGATTACCCCTTTATAAGTCTATTGATATTTGAATACATTATGAAATGATTACCCCTTTATAAGTCTATTGACATTTGAATACATTATGAAATGATTACCCCTTTATAAGTCATCTGTCCCCATACGAAGTTTCTACGATATTATTGCTCATATTCCTTATGCTTTATATTATATCCCCGTGGCTCATTTATTACTGAGGGTTTGTATCTCTTAATTCCCTTCACTTAATTGCCTGCCTCCCAACACCTTCCTTTTTGGCAACCACCCATTTGTTCTCTTATCTATGACTCTGTTTTCCTTTTGTTTTTTAGATTCCACATGTAAGTGAGATCATATGAGATTTATCTTTTTCTCACTTAGCATAATACCCTCTAGATCCATCCAGTTGTCACAAATGGCAAGATTTCATTCTTATAGCTGAGTAGTATTCCTCTGTGTGTGTGTATGTGTGTGTATCACCTTTATCCATTCATGTATTGGTAGACGCTTCCATATCCATGCTACAGTAAACACTGGTGTGCCATATATCTTTTTGAGTTAGTGTTTTTTTTTTCCCTTTGGGTGAATACCCAGATGTGAAATTGCTGTGTCATATGGCAGTTCTATTTTTTAATTTTTTGAGGACCCTCCATACTGTTTACCATAGTGGCTACACCAAATTACATTGCTACCAACAGTGCACCAGGATTCCCTTTTCTCCAAATCCTTGCCAACCCTTCTAATTTGTTGACTTTTTGATGGTAGACATTCTGACAGGTGTGAGGTGGTATCTCATTGTGGTTTTGATTTGCATTTCCCTGATGAATAGTGATGTTGAGCATCTTTTCACGTGCCTTTTGGCCATCTGTACATCTTCTCTGGAAAAAGGTCTACATGATTATTCAAGTTGATGATCTCTCAAATTCAAACACATTTTAATCACCCTACTTTATTCCCCCCTCACATTGAATATGTTTGACATCATATTTGACATCTTTTTATGTATCCCTTAACTACTTACTGTGGATATAGTATATTTTTACTACTTTTGTCTTTTAACCTTTCTGCTAGCTTTCTAACTGGTTAATCTACTACCTTTACTGTATACTTGCCTTTACCAGTGAGATTTTTCCTTCCATAATTTTCATATTTCTATGTGGACTTCTCTTTTTTGACTAGAGGAGTCCCTTTAACATTTCTTATAAAGCCAGTTTAGTGGTGCCAAACTCTTAGCTTTTTCTTATCTGTAAAACTCTTGATCTCTCCTGCAAATCTGAACGATAACCTTGTCAGGTAGAGTATTCTTGGTTGTAGGTTTTTTCCTTTCCTAACTTTGAATATATTGTGCCACTCCCTTCTGACTTGAAAAGTTTCTGCTGAAAAGTCAGCTGATAGTCTTATGTTCATTCCCTTGTATGTAACTAGTTGCTTTTCTTTTGCTGCTTCTAAGATCCTCTCTTTATCTTCAATTTTTGCTACTTTAATTGTAATGTTTTGGTGTGTTCTTCTTCGGGTTCATCTTCTTTTAGACGGTCTGTACTTCCTGGACCTGAACGTCTGTTTTCTTCCCCTGGTTAGGGGATTTTTCAGCTGTTACTTCTTCAAATAGATTCTTAGCTCACTCCCCCCTCCCCACCCATCTCTTTCTCCTTCTGGGACTTGTATAGTGTAAATGTTAGTACATTTGGTGTTGTTCCAGGGATCTCTTAAACTATCCTCGTTTTTTAAAAATTCCTTTTTTTTTTTTTCTGTTCAGCTTGAGTGATTTCCACTAGTTTGTCTTTCAGATTGCTAATCCATTCCTCCGTATGATCTAATCTGCTCATAACTCCTTCTAGTGTTTTTTTTTGTTTGTTTGTTTTTTTGCGGTACGCGGGCCTCTCACTGCTGTGGCCCCTTCCCTTGTGGAGCACAGGCTCCGGACGCGCAGGCCCAGCGGCCATGGCTCACGGGCCCAGCCGCTCTGCGGCATGTGGGATCTTCCCGGACCGGGGCACGAACCCGTGTCCCCTGCATCGGCAGGTGGACCCTCAACCACTGCGCCACCAGGAAAGCCCCCTTCTAGTGTATTTTTAACTTCAGTTATTGTATTTAGCTCTGTTGGGTTCTTCTTTATATTTTTTAGCCCTGTTGAAATTCTCGCTGTGTTCGTCTCCTTCTCCTGAGCTCCTTGAGCATCTGTATGATCATTACCTTGAACTCTTTAATGGATTGATTGCTTATCTTCACTTCAATTTTTTTTTTGAGGTTATGTCTTGTTCTTTTATTTGGAACATATTCCTGTCTTTTCATTTTCCCCAATTTTTTGTATATACTTCTATGTGTTAGGTAGGTTGGTTACATTTCGTGATTTGGAGAAGTGCCCTTATGTAGGAGGTAGCCTGTAGGACCCAGAAGCATGCTCCCCTGTGGTCAGTAGAGCTGTACGCTCTAGGGGTGCCCTCGTGTGGGCTGCGTGTGCCTTTCTTTTGTGGCGGGATGACTACTGTGGGTTAGTTGATAGGCAGGGCTGGTTCCTGGCCTGGTTGGCTGTGAGGTCATGCCCTGTGCAGCGGTTGTGGGCCTGCTGGAGGATGAGGTAGGCTTCCCATATAGCCGTTTACACATGCTGGGGGTGGAGCTTGGGGCTGGTGCTGGCCTGCCGGAGGGTGGGGCTGGGTCCTCAGCACTATAGGCTGGGGAATGATTTCAGAATGCTGCTTACCAGTGCTGGAGGATGAACTCTCAAAAATGTCTGCTACAGCATCTCCGTCCCCAGGGTGAGTCCCAGTTGCTGCCTGCCTCTCTGGGTGGCTCTCCAAGATCAGCAGGTAGGTCTGACCCAGGTTGCTTTGTGCACTGGCCCTTGGAACATGTGAGGTTTTGTGCATGCCCTTTAAGAGTGGAGTGTCTGTTTCTTCTAGCCCTCTGGTTCTCCTGAACATAAGCCTTGCTAGTTTTCAAAGCTAGATATTCTGGGTGCAGGACTCCTGGGCTGGGGTGCCCAGTGTGGGTCTTGGACCCCCTCACTTCTTGGGGAGGACCTCTATAATTGTGATATTTCTTCTGCTTGTGGGTCAGTGTCCCAGGGGTGTGGGTCCTGACTTCACCACATCTCTGCCCCTCCTACCTGTCTCATTGTGGTTCCTTCTTTATGCCTTTCGTTGTGGAAAAGCTTTTCTGCTAGACTTTAGGGTGTTCTCATAGATAGTTGCTTTATAAATAGTCATCATTTTGGTGTGTCTGTGTGAGGAGATGAGTTCAGAATCTTCCTACTCTACCATCTTGGCCACCTCCTTAATTACCTTCCTAATAGACTACTGTTTGGTTGGCTAATGTCCCATTTAGGATTTTTGCATATGTGTTCATTAACGACATTAGCTTTTTTCTCATCATCAGTTTTATTGTTCCCTGTAACACTCTCAGCCCTAGGCAGCCATTAATCTAATTTCTGTTTCTACACATTGTCCTTTATAGATTTATTCAATATGTGATCTTCTGTGACCGACTTTTTTCACTTAGCATGGTAGTTTCAAGGTTCATCCATATTTTAGCATGTATCAGTACTTAGTTCCTTTTCATTGCCAGATCGCATTCTACTGTATGGACATACCACATATTTATCCATTTAGTAGTTGATAGAAATTGGGGTTATTTACACTTTTAGGCTTACACTAATAACACTGCTATTAATAACACTGCTGCTGCTACTTTTAATTAGAATAATGTTTTTCATCAAATTTGGAAAATTTTCAGTCATTATTTCTTCAAAAATTTTTTCTCCTTTCTCTCGCATCTCCTTTTGATCATCCCATTACACATATTTGTGCTTAATAGTGTTCCACATTTCTCTGAGGCTCTGCTTATTTTGTATAATCTCTGTTGATTTGTCCCTGGTTTGCTTACCCTTTGTTCTGCCAGTTGAAATCTGCTGTTAAGCCCTTCTGCTCTTTTTTTATGACAGTTACTGTATCTCCAGAATTTACATTAAAAAGTACTTTCTATCTCTTTGTCAATAAAATTTTTCATCCCTGTTTGATAAGGCACTGTCGTCATGATATCTTTTACTTTTTAAAGCATGGTCTTCTTTAGTCCCTACACCCCTGATGTGATGGTATTAGGAGGTGGGGCTTCTGGGAGGTAAATAGGATTAGAAGGGGTCATGAGGGTGAAGCCCTCATGAATGGGATTAGTGCCCTTATAAGAGTCAAAGAAGAGCTTGCTTCCTCTGTCTCTCTCTTTGCCGTGTAAGAATATAATGAGGTCAACAGTATGTAACCTGAAACAGGGCTCTTACCAGAACTCGACCATACTGGCACCTTGATGTTGGACTTCTAGCCTCCAGAACTGTGAGAAATAAATTCCTCTTGTTTTTCAGCTACCCAGTCTATGGTACTTTGTTATACTAGTCTGAACTAAGATACTTGTGTAAGGTTAGAATCTTTTGTTCCTTGAAATGTTTATAGAACTTTATAAAATCATCTGAACCTGTGGGATTAGTTTTAAACTGCTGATTAGGTTTATTTGTTGTAGGAGTTTTCAGGCCTTCTCTAACTCCTTGAGTCAGGTTTCCCAAAGGTAGATATATATATATTTTTTGGAATTGGCTCTTTAGTCTGAATTTTAGTATACGGGCATAAAGTTTGTATTGGCTCCATTTTTTCTCTCCTCAGATTCATTTGTCTCCACCAACCCCTTGGAACTCAGCTGCTCGCCCCACTTTCTTGACATACTGCTCACAGTAGCAGGTCATGCCCTTCTAATGGTCGTAAGGCTGGCCATTTTCATCATAACCTCATCTTTGACACTATAGGTTATCTTAGCCACCTCGTCCATGCTTCACTGCAGACTTCATATGATCTTTGGGTTGGGAGCTACAGCAAATCCAAAGCAAGGTCTAACCATCTAGATATACAGAGCCTCAGCCATCCCCAGAAGCTACCTAGAGGGGCTAGATAACAGAGCCTGGACATGCAGGGGACTCACCATGCTGTGTAACAAGCAGTGACCAGTGAGTGATGGGAGATAGGAAGAAGATAGGCTTCCAGTTGGCCTCTAATAGACTTTCAGCCAGCTGTGATTTCTTAGAAAGCTTTTGTCATTTTGTTAATGTATCACCTTATATTTTTTTTTTTTCCTCCTGCCTTGCCTCATTTTCCCTTTACTCTCGGTCTTCACTGTACTCACCAGAAAACCACTGGCACGGAAGCTTTGTCTCAAACTCTTGATTTCTAGGGAACAGAAATAGAAGCAGTTATTTGCTTCTAAATCTTGGATGGGGTTTTACAGTTGGTTTGCTTACCTCTTTGAAAGCCATAAGGACTGCTGGTTGTAAGGGAGCTGAAAACGACCCCCAGTGTGCAGTGGTGTCACAGTGATACAGCTTCCAGCTCTGTTTATTTGGTGTGAGGTGTGTGTGAAAGGCAACGTGTGGCTTCTGAGCTTGACTGATACAGGATGAGGATAACTATAAGGACTTCAATGTCTTGGCATCACCAGAGCCTTTGAAAAAGAAAAGGGCTAGGCCCGGAGCAGCTGAAAGTCAACTTCCAGCGCAGTGTGAAAGCCAGAGGACCTCTGTGATTGCTTCAGGAGAGAATCATTTCTGCCTCCACAGCAAATGCTATGCTGAAAAGCAGGCCCAGGCTATGACTGTAAGCGTGGCAGGGCCGCAAAGTAGACTAAATGTACAGTGTTGACAGGTCACGTCTGGCAAATTCAGGACTTTGGTAGAGACAGTAGGACTCTGAGACTAGGAGTGGAGACATTGAGGTGGATGTGCTTGACTGGGTTAAACCCTCACATTGCCCTCTGTTTCTTGGCTAGGGGAAAACAGCCCTCCCTTCATCTGAAGTCTGTGCAGTGACCTTACCCGAAAGTAGTGCTTTGTAAGCACTGTCCACGTCACCCTTCATTGCTTGCAGGTTGAGTAGCCTGTGTAGGGTCTCCCTGTTCAAGAAGAAATGGACCGTGTGTCCAAATAATTGCAAGATAGTATGTACGTTGAGGCATTGTGTGAATATTTGTGGGAGTACATCTTGAGGATGTTAAAAGATGGTGGGACACGGAATGTAAGGTACTATTGGGTGAAAATTAGTTATCATGTGGGTACCTAAGTGGGACTTGGGAGGAAATGATCTGTCTAGGACATGTGGAAATGGTGGAATTTCTCTGGTATGTTGTTGAGAAAGGAGTCAAAAGTCTTAGTGGGCAGGCATGTTAGAAAGGATTTGCTCGGTAAGACTTGAGAACCCACCTCTTGTATTCCTTTGGGCATTCTCTTCAGCAAGGCAACGAGGAATGCACTGCCCAACCTTCTGCTGGGTGTCCAACCTGCTAATTAATAAGCAGAGATAGACACGGAGCCCTTGATATGGCACAATCTAGCCAGTCCTCTGGTGGCAGATGGGTTATCTTGGACACCTTTGACCTGGGAAGAGGTAGCAGACTGTCCTTATCAGAATCGATATGTACACCGTATAGAGGATTTTTTATTCCCCTTCCTGCAGACACCTGTGGGTATCACCATCGGAGTGTTTAGTCCATTGCCTGGATGACTAATATATCAGTATGGTACCCCATATAAGATTTCCTTGGACTAAGGGGCCTGTTCTATACTTGAGCCCATGATCACAGGCTTCGGGGTCTTCCTGTATTCTTCGGCACCCAGAAGCATCTGGATAAAAAGGGTGGAATGGCCTGTGGAATGGAGGAAAGGTTCAGTGAAGGAAGCAGCTTGTGGATAACTCCGTGGGGTTGGATGTACTACACAGGGTACTGATTCGATAGCTGATAGATAGTGCTGAACTGGTTACAGATTAAAGGAATCCGAAAATATAGGGGTGGAAGCTGGACTTGCGTTTTACCATCAGTCTCAATGACCCACTTGCAGACTGTGCTTTCTGTCCCTGCAGTTTTAGCGTTTGCTGGTTGAGAGGTCCTGGAGGGCAGGAGGAAGAACACTTCAGCCAGAGGACACAGTAAGAATTCCGTCGACTAGGAGCTATGATCCCACCTGTTCACTTTGGGCTTACGACAGTGCACCAGTGGGCATAAAAGGAATATCAGCTAGACGAGTCAGCCTTGAACACCAGGAGAAGTTAAGGTTACTACTACACGGCGCGTACAAGGAGCGTTGTCTCCGGCTTAGGGGATTCGCTGGGCCGTCTTCTGGTGTTTCCCTGCCTTGTGGTAACTGTAGTTGGGCAATTTAACAAGTATAACCTGACAGTCAAGACAGTTATAGGCCCAAGCCACTTGAGAATACATGTCTGAGTCACCTCGTAAGGCAAAAACCCAGATTGCTCAGAGGTCAAGGGCGAAGGGAATCTAAAATGAGAGGTGGAAGAGGAGATGATAAATGTACATTTACAGAACCAGCTGCAAATGGCACAAACTATAGCTTGGTTTACTAACCCTCTTTTTGGTACTTGGGAGTTACTATCGTGCAGAATTGCACTTGTGCTTCCTCTCTTAGAGAAGGTGTATGGACAGCCTTCTTCTCGTATGAGATCTGCGTATCTAGAGAGTGTGCAAGTCACCCAGGTGGCACAAGGGGAGGGTTGCCCTCAAATCAGTTTATGTGCCTTTCAGGTCTTCTGGATCCCACTGCCCATGTCTCAGCAGCTCGCTCTGCTGCTTTTTCAGAGCAGCCCCAGGGTAGCTCCGGTCTCAACTGTGGTGCTCTGCCTCTGCCATCATCACTTCACCTTTTTTTTTTTTTGGCGGTACGCGGGCCTCTCACTGTTGTGGCCTCTCCCGTTGCGGAGCACAGGCTCCGGATGCGCAGGCCCAGCGGCCATGGCTCACGGGCCCAGCCGCTCCGCGGCATGTGGGATCCTCCCAGACCAGGGCACGAACCCGTGTCCGCTGCATCTGTAGGCGGACTCTCAACCACTGCGCCACCATGGAAGCCCCATCACTTCATCTTTATCACTTCATTCCTCTGAGGAGACAAGGACCTGGCTTCTGCCTACCTCCATCACTCACACTGGGATATAAGTGTCAGTAGCTCCAGTGCTCGGGTACCACCTGAATGGAGAGGCTGTGACTTTCTAGGAAGCTGCCCAGAAGGGCTAGGAAGCACAGCCTGAAGTGTAAAGGAGGCAACACCCTGGGTGGCAAACTTTGTCTAATAAGAGATGGGAGATGGGAAGGAGTCAATTGCTCATCTTTCTTGCCTTCAACAGATCCTTCTAAGATGCAGTGATCCTATCAGCCTTTCTGTGTTGTAAATGATGAATATAAATCTAACAGGTAACCTGAGGCAGAAGGAGAAATACTTGTTGATCCCAATAAGGACAGCAGCCTCTGTGATATTGTTAAGATAGGAAAAGGTAGGCTGTGAGGAACTGAAATATTTTGGTAAGTTGAGATCATAGGATAATTGGAAAAGATGAGATTTGAGTGGCAGATAAAGGCCTGATCTTAACGGTTTAAACTCTATCCTAAAGTTTACTAGTGATCTCCAAAATGGTGTGCTTGTTCATGGGGGTGTAGGAAGAACATACTAAAACTTATGTGAATACATATTTTTAGTGTCATCATTTATACATTTCTATTTTATGTATATAAATATCTTAGTGCAGAAGATCATATATATAACAGAAAATAATTGATAGATGCTAAGGAGAACCAATGTGAATTGTTACTGTTAGAATATAGTGGACTAGCTTCAGATACTGGTTTTAGAAAGACAACTTTGTCTGGGATAGGTTGCTGGGTAGGGTATCGGGATTTTGGGGAGGCAGGAAGACCAGCTAAGAGGTTTAAGACTTCCATATGCTGAGGTCTCAGTCTCACTACCTTATCCCTCTTCCTGTGTGCTCTCAGCCCTGGCCTGGATCTAACTTTCTGTGGAGCTGTCCATCAGGTAGGAGCCTGGCACCTAGGTTTCATCCTATGCTTTCCCACTGTCCACACTGAAAAAATTCTCACTGTATCTTCCTACACTTGGTTGAGGTAGAAGAAATTTCTCCTTTATCTTAACTTAAAATAATAGACTCTGTTTTTTAGAGCAGTTTTAGGTTTAATCAAGGTAATTTTTGAACAATAAGAAAAGGATACCTGTTAGTTTTTTACCTTTTGTTATCTTAAGTATCTTCAAGCTTCATCCTGATGAATGGCTCCTTGGTAGGTTGTGGCATCTGTAGAAATTCTGTAGAAATTTCTGTAGAAATTCTGTGTAATCTTCCTTGATTTACATTCTTTCATTGCCTTTAATAACATTTTTTTTTTTTTTTTTTTTTGCGGTACGCGGGCCTCTCACTGCTGTGGCCTCTCCCGTTGCGGAGCACAGGCTCCGGACGCGCAGGCCCAGCGGCCATGGCTCACGAGCGCAGCCGCTCCGCGGCATGTGGGATCTTCCTGGACCGGGGCATGAACCCGTGTCCCCTGCATCGGCAGGCAGACTCTCAACCACTGCGCTACCAGGGAAGCCCTTTAATAACATTTTGATAGTTTTATTGTGAAGTTATCTACTTTTCCAAGTATATCTTTTTATTATTCAGTATTCCTATGGTGATTTTATTTAGGGTAGAGTTAAGATTTTTATCTCCAAGAAGTTTAGAAATGGTCACTCCTTCATGTTCTTTCACTAGTGTTTTAATTTTTTGGAGAGAGCTGAAAAATATTTATAAACTAGTTAAATGCTTAAGGAAGAGTTTTGTCTCAATTATGCGCTTATTAAATTTTAAAATAATTTCATGAAATTGAATCTTCTAATCAGTTGCAAAAGTACTTAAGTTTTCTGAATTTTTTTTATTTACTTAAAATATGATATACAGTCAAATAAATGGAAAGAGAATGAACTTAGTTCTACACTTTCTTTTCCTATTGGCCACCAGTTTTATATCCTAAATGCAGTGTATTCCAAAGTATGTTAATGCTTTCAGAAAAGCTAACCCAAACCAGCCAGAAGCGGCTTCCCCAACCCCAGGCTATTTTCTGAAATGAATAGTTCTTTATTTCCTAATCCCATCTTTACTGGTTGTTTTAAAACTATTCTTTTTTCCTTTGATCAGTGGCCTAAGTTTTTCATTACTTGGCACTGTTTGATTTATAGTATGTTTTGAAAAGAGGTATAAATGTTTAAAATTACTAAATTGAGCAATTCCTTATGTATCTGGCGTATTTAAATAATGGATTATTCAAATTAAGAGAAATTTTCACATCATTAAGTTTTACATCTTTGATCATTAAAATATTTAATTATTGATAGTCAACTTTAAAAATATATGCTTTCTTGCCTCATAAAATAGGTTATATTGAACGTAATCTCTTTTGATTACTCAACTATTACTATAGACATCTTGTTAAAAACTCTGCTTTCATAAATACTGATGATATAAATAGGCTCTTTGTCCTTACTCTCAGTGTTCTCTGTTTCTTTTGGCCTCTGATTTTTGTCATTTATTTGCTGCAGTGTTTTTGCCCCTAGTGGGCCCATGCCAGTACCCTCTCTCTCCTTCCTTTCCCTTCTCATCACCCCTTTTTCCATAACACAACATACATAACACACACACGCACATGTGCACACACATGCACACACACCTTTTGCTGTTTGTATTGCTTTGGTTACTTGAAAAATGAGAATTATGTCCAATATACAAAAAAACAAGAGCTTTAGTCTGAAGCCAAGAGGTTCTACTATTAGTAAAATATCTAAGTCACATTATTAGTAAAATATCTAAGGCAAGAGGCTCTACCATTAGTAAAATAACTGGCATTTCTGTTAACTGGTCAGTGGCCTTGTTTAATTTGCTTTTCAGTCTTGGCTAAGCCAGAGAGTTGAATTTTCTTATTAAAAATGACTTTAGATTAATTGAGATGCTATTGTAGAAATATAACCTTTAGATAGTTACATATGAATTGTGAAGCAGAACTGATTATGGAAGCATATCCAAGAAAATAAAACTGTCTTTTTAAAATAGTGTTCACTAAACAACCATATATACACAAAACTTCACTGAAAAATACCCAGATCAACTTAAATGGGTTCTGCTTTTACCTTTTAGAAAGTTACTGTCTCAAAGCAATGGCATTCAAATAGTCACAAAAAAGGGGAAAATATGGTGTAACTAATTTCCTGTGGAAGGATATATCAAAAACCTCTTATTGAAACATTAAAAAATAATTTGGGGGGCTTCCCTGGTGGCGCGGTGGTCGCGAGTCCGCCTGCCAACTCAGAGAACATGGGTTTGTGCCCCGGTCCGGGAAGATCCCACACGCCGCGGAGCGGCTGGGCCCATGAGCCATGGCCGCTGAGCCTGCACGTCCGGAGCCTGTGCTCTGCAACGGGAGAGGCCGCGGCAGTGAGAGGCCTGTGTACTGCAAAAAAAAAAAAAAATAATAATAATAATTTGGGTCTGGTTTAACATTTAAAAGAAAGTAAAATATTGTACCACATTTACGTACACTAAAACAGTTGCGGAGTTAGATGACAACAAGCAGAACTATAAAATGTTTAGCCTCAGATTTTGCTTTTTGGATTTTCTGTTGGTAGATTCATATTACATTTGTAAAACTGATGATGTTACTTTGCATAGTTGGAGATGGCCAATAAATTGTCAGGCCAATTTTACATGAGCTTTTAACAATGCTCTCCTGTTCTGCAGACATGCCCTGTTGTTCGTAGTAGTTAGGTGAAGTCGTGTTGTAACAGTAAGTTTGACTCTATTCTATTGAGTCGTGTTTGGTAAAATTGCAGACTTGTGACAGATGTCTGTGACATAAACAGATGTCTGTGTTTCTGAGTAGCCTGGATAAACAGTATCAATATATATTGAATAAAACCATATTCTGAGCCTTTCTCAGATTATATGCAAACAGGAAGTAATTGAAACTTTGAGAAGAGGTTTTTAAAAATGTTTTTGAGGTTTTAAGTTGGGTAAGGATCAGGACTGAATAAGTGAAAATAAGGGATGTTATTTAAACACATCTCTTGATTTCTCTTTCATCTCATTAAAGATAGACTTTAAGGTAACAGAAATCTTCCCAGAAGAGGGCGTTTTTTCTCTGCTTTCAATTCTTATGTTGCCCATATGTCTTTTTTTAAAATAAATTTATTTTATCTATTTTATTTTTGGCTGCATTGGGTCTTCCTTGCTGCGCATGGGCTTTCTCTAGTTGCGGCGAGTGGGGGCTACTCTTCATTGCAGTGCGCGGGCTTCTCATTGCGGTGTGTTCTCTTGTTGCGGAGCACGGGCTCTAGGGTGCCGGGCTTCAGTAGTTGTGGCTCACGGGCTCTAGAGTGCAGGCTCAGTAGTTGCGGCACACGGGCTTAGTTGCCCCGTGGCAGGTGGGATCTTCCCAAACCAGGGCACGAACTCTGCATTGGCAGGAGGATTCTTAACCACTGCCCCACTAGGGAAGCCCCTTCCCCTTTGTCTTTATTGGGTTCCTTCACATTTCTATTGATTACATAGTTCTAATAATTATTTTCCAATGCTTTTTGAAATTGTGTGTGCTATAAGAAGGCAACAAAAAAATCTCCAAAGTAATTTTTGCTTATTTCTCATTTATCTTTAATCTGTAATTGTGGTCAGGTTTAATAAGGTTTAGTTTTTTATTTAAATATTGAGTGTAACATGGAAGGGTATAATAATTTGACCTCTGGAGTACTAAGACTTCAAGAGATACATGTGTAAGAATTAAACATAATTTAGTTAGAACCATTATTTCTCTGTTTCAAAAAAATTGTTTTAAAAGTGCTAAGGGAAAATTTTCAGAAATATATGTATATATTGCTGAAGTATCTGTTCTGTCAGCTGAAGTGTTTGCATGTGTTGTACAGAAGAAATGATACAACCAAATATTAACTATGAATTCAAAAGGTGTAGGGGATCATTGAGGTAAAATTGTGACCAACTTTGGATGTGGTGATTAGTAGTGAAGTGAATTCATATTGTCCTGAGTTGGACCATGTAGTATTTCTCAAATTTGACTGATAATAAGGCTTTCCTGGGTGGTAGCGGGTGTGTGTGTGTGTGTGTGTGTGTTGGTGTGTTTTGAAACACATTTCTGGGTTCTCTCTGAAGAGGTTCTGATTGAATAGGGTTGGAATGGGGCCCACAAGTTTGTATTTTTCACAGGTGCCATAGATGATTCTTCCTATTGAGTATGTTTGGCAAAAACTCGCGTGTGTTAAAGAGTTAGACTGGCAAATCGTGTCTATTGACTGCAGCTACCAAAGAAAGAACAGTATTTATGCTGTTAGAGGGCTGTTTGCCATGTTAGTGGATGAATTTATAATACTGATGATGGGAAAGAGCTCTAGTCATATAATTGCATTGTTTCTTTATCATAATACCTAGTATTTATTTAGTGTTTAAGATGTGCCAGACATTGTGTTTATTGATCACATGCAGCATTTGTGATTATTTTTATATATCTCATCTAGTTTTAATCTCATTTCAGAGTTTAGGAAACCAAGACTGAGAGTTGTGACTTACCTAGGGTCAAATTTAATGAGTGGGGAAGGTTAAGATTTAACCCCAGGCAGTCTGTTGCCAGAGTTAGTATTCTTTTTTTTTTTCTTTTCTTTTTTTAAATTTTTGGCTGTGTTGTGTCTTCATTGCTGTGCACGGGCTTTCTCTAATTGCGGCAAGTGGGGGCTGCTCTTCATTGCAGTGCGTGGACTTCTCACTGCGGTGGCTTCTCTTGTTGTGGAGCACGGGGCTCCAAGCGTCTGGGCTCAGTAGTTGTGGCACGTGGGCTCAGTAGTTGTGGCTCACAGGTTCTAGAGCGCAGGCTCAGTAGTTGTGGCACATGGGCTTAGTTGCTCCGTGGCATGTGGGATCTTCCTGGACCAGGGCTCAAACCCGTGTCCCCTGCACTGGCAGGTGGACTGTTAACCACTGTGCCACCAGGGAAGTCCCCAGAGTTAGTATTCCTAACCAAAGTATATTGTATGCTTCAGTTCCCTCTTCCTTTGATGAGAGTTTATAATTCCAAGGTTCTTAACCCCAGCATCCCTGTAATAAGAAAGCAGTTATGGCGAGACTCAGTGTTGCCTGTTGGGAGTTATGGGAAGGGACTGTTGCCATTCCCAATGAAGTGTGTCCCACAGCTCTCAAAGAATGCTTTAGAATAAGGGGAGACACAAGGGACCTGACACGGTCCTAGAAGATCCCTCATTCTTAGTTATGAGTCTCCAACCATCAGCTGAGAGTTGCACATGAAACCACCACATTACCCCGCGCCCCCCATCCCATCATATGAATCCTTCCACACACACATATCCTTGAAACCAGGCAGTCTGTCCTTCACATGTGTTTTCACTCACTGACAGACCTTTGGCAGGTTTAACTACCTCAGTCCTAAGTGATAACTTCACGTTGACATCTGCCTGTTAGAGCCGCAGACCAGAGAGTTTAATCAGGGTGCTGATAATCTAAGGAGTTGACAGTGGCGGAAGGTCAAGAGCTGCAGTGTGGTTTACCCTCTCAGTCCTCAGGATTACAAGTACTGAAGGTTTCTCTTCCCCCCCCCCACTCTCCATTTTTAAAGCATTAATTAACCTCAGTGTTGAGAATCTCTTCGCTTGTGTTGCTCTTCTAGAAAGCAGTATCGAGAGAGGAAGACTGAAGACAAGAAGTATGTTCAGCAAGAGATTTGGCTTCAGTGGGTCACTATGGTTTTCATCTAAACCTTCCCATTGAGCACCCCAGGCGTATGTTAGCGTATGTTTCTCAGACCATCCCTATAAAGCTTTTCTCTCCAGTCCAGCTTGAAGCGAGCAAGCAAACAGAAAACAAACAACGGATAGCACTTGTACTTCCAGAATGTGATTTTTCGCTTCAGCCTGCCCCTCATTCGTACAGGATGAGAACTTGTTCTTTCTGCTGTTCCCTTGATCGCGGAAAAGATCGTATCTTTGTGATGCTGTGATGAATAGAATTTACAAGGGATTAGGTTGGAGAGTAACACTGACCCAACCTTCCATCTCCAGGAAGAGAAGACATTGGGAAATTATTGATACTTCAGACTTCCGGACAAAGGAGAAATGAAAGCCAAGTTTTAAAGAGAAAAATGTCACTTTTGTGCGATCTAAAATGACTTTTTAAATTTGTGATTTTTTTTCTCCTCTTGTTTTGAGTGCACTTGATTCAATGGGTGTCACTTTTTTGAAGTGGAATTCAGTCAGAATAGTATAGTATTTGTGATTGGAATAAGTGTTCTCTTCTTAGGAGGAACTGGAGGATGACTCCAGTTTCTCTTGCGTTCATCTTTTGCCTTCGTACCCTCTTTAGCAAAAGGTGTTCTTTCATTGCTGTGTCTACAGAAAGAAGTTCCAGACTGTGTTCACTGCCTCACTGGCTATATTAAGTCAGGAGTCTTTTGCAAGGTTTACGCACTTCTAATCAGAGATATCATTTGTACAGGACCAGCTTTTGAATCTAGGTGTGAGATTTTATTTTAGAGCTTATATTTTAAGAGTGTATAGGAGATGATTTATGCCGTTTCAGGGATTAGGGAATAGGCTGAGTATAGAAGTTAACGGTAAGGGTTATTTAGATGTTCCTCTGTGGTGGGAAGCAAAACTATTTTAAGGTCTTCTAGTTGTTTTACCCTATTTTTTTTTTTTGGTCAGCAAATGGCCTATTAGTGAGTAAGACAAGGACTATTAAGTACTTTAATATGAGTCTCGCACTCTTCTAGAATATACGTGGGCAACCGTGAAGGAGTGAAGTCAGCTTGCCGTTCGTTATCCGTGTGACCTCAAGCCAGTCCTGTCCCATCTTTGGACTTCAGTGTCCTCAGCTGTGAAATGGAAACTCTCAGATCATGGACACTATTTGCCTTCCAATTGGGTCGAATGTTTGTTTTCTGAGGATCAAGAGAAGCTATGTCTTTTTTTTAAACTGTAATACAATTATCTAAAAATTACTTGGTGGTATTTTTACTCTAGTTTTTGGATATCATCACTGTCCTTCAGGAACTTAGAATTGTTTGAACAAGGTTTACCTAAAAGAAATATTTAGAGAGCAGCCTAAAATAGGATATAACTAAATGCAATTCTCTCTCTCTCTCTCTCTCTTTTTTTTTTTTTTTTTTTTTTAGCAGTTTCTATGTTTTATAGGAGATCAGGAAAAGGAGTGATGGTAGGCAGGTTAGTGAGAGGAGGCTTGCAGGAGAAGGAGGGTTTTGAGCCTGTTTAAGTGTGGATCGGGCGAGAGTTAGCAGATACCCAGACCTGGAACACAGAGTGATCATGGTGGTAGGAAGGAAGGGTAGGTAAGCTGATCAACCTGATTTCACCCAGGTGCCATGGAACTGAAAATTGTCTGCCTTCATATGCCTTCCAAAGCCCTCCATAGTGTATTCCTGTAGTATTTGGGTCTCAGCTCATTCCTTTGTATATCATAGTTCTTCATGGAATGATTTTCCTCCTTTCCTTCTTCCAATCCAGTGTCGTATATCTTACGACGATCAAGTATCGTCTCCCTGCTTTGCTGCTCAGTTAAGCCTTTGCTGCTCAATTAAGCCTGCCCTCCTCTGCGTTCCTGCAGTACCTACTGGAGGGCTCCCTTACTTATGACTTAGCATTAGGGACATAGTTTAAATGTATCATTTCATTTTGCCATTATAATAACTTCCTGAGTTAGGTAGTGCTATTATTGTCCTTATTTTATAAATAATAATGAAAATCCCTGACACTGAAAGTTTAAGTAATTTGTCCAAGATCTTTTAGCTAATAATACATACTGGGACTTGAACTAAGCCTGTGTATCTGTTCTTCTCAATGATGGACCACTGAAAGATAATTTTAACTATTTGATTTTAAGAAGTTTTTGCATGTAAATATATGAGAGAAAAAAATAAAACAAAAATAGACTTTGGAAACTTTCCCCATTTTTTTTTTCTTCCTGAATTTTGCAGAGCAATAGATAAAATGAACCTTAGGATTAAATCAATAAAGATCAATAATATGTTGAGATAATTAAGAGTTAATTACAACTGACTCAGGTTTTTAAGAATGTGGTTTTTCTTTTCACTGTGTGAGATACTTTATATTATGTAAGTCCAAAAAATTCTTTATTTTGGTGATAGGATTCTATTATTTCATTTCATATTTTACAAATGAATTGAATATACACCAAGGCAAATTGATTAATCTTTCAAAAGTGATTTTGTTTGTTTTTAGCTGGGAGGAACACTTTCCCTGCAGGCAAGAAATGTTTTGTATTAGGTTATAGATGTCATGGTTGCCTCCTCTAATTGTGATGAGAGACAGATGCTGTAGACATCCCGTTTATTGGATGTTTGACTTCCTGCTTTTTCCAGGTCATTGGTTCTGGCTGAATCCCAAGCATTTGTGTCGACATTGGTCTGCCCTATGATTATGACAGAACTGTTCCCCTTGGCAGCAGGGCTGGTAAGAGGCCTGGAGGCTCAGGAGCTAGGTACACTCTGCTACTTGGGGAAACTCCTCCGTGTTTTTTTAAAGGGATCATTGTCATCTCAGGAGTTCAACCATCTTGCCTAAAATTATCTTTGTCCAAGGAGGTCAGTGAGGAGAGAGATGAGTGAGGTAAAAGTAGAAGACTTTGTGATAAATGTGGGATTTGAGCTGAACTTTGAGGGATGGTAGGATTTACTTAGATGTGCTATACAGAAGACAATAGCTTAGACCTAGAACTGATGCCGTATTGAGGTTTGTAGTGGAAGTTCTGATAGGATTAGAGGAAAATTTTTCCTGGGGGAATAAAATCCACCCGTTATAACTCAGATATGCAGAGAAATGTATACTTTATTTTATATATAATTGATATGGTCTTTCTAGTAAGGCTCATTTACTCGTTGCTTAGAAGGCAAAACAACCATTAAAGCCAGTCTAGATTAAAAGTAGTTTGAGTTTATAATATAAACAATATCCTTGGGTAATAATACTTCTCTCTAGGAAACATCGCTTATCTCTCAGGTATGTCACCCTTCTTCCTAGCACTTCTCCAAGGTGGCGAGGTGTACAGGATAGTGGGTGGGGCAGAGGTACTTGCCTCGTGCCCATCGACCATTGCCCTTATCTGTGGGGCAGCGTTTCTTGATTCCCTGGTTGCTGAATGCCTCATTGACCTACAGTGCTCATGCTTGTGACTGATGAACTCAAGGTCCATTTAAAACAATTTCTCTCAGGGGGTGCACACTGGGTGACTCCAGTCTTCTCCTTGGCTTTTGCTGGACCATGGAACCCTGGCTGTGATACCCACTTGGTCATGTCCTGAGAAGTCCACCCTGCAGACCTAGTTCCAGAGCTACCTCAATTTATGGCAGTGATCTCCCTCTGAGAAGCTTCTTGGTCAGATTCATAACTACATCTGCATCTGGTCTACCCCTCACAGTTCAGGAAAGCTAAACCTCAGTGATCCCCTGCCTGCCAGTGGTTTACTTTGATACGGCTCCACCCAGGTCCTTATGGAGAAAGAAGCTTGTGAGCAGAGTGGGACCATGAGAAGTAAAAAGGAATTGACATGTCTACTCATCTCAGTTTTCCTACAATTCTTTCAGTGTCAAAAACAGGCAGGATTCTTCATTTTCCTCTCAGGTCTTCCTTAGGTAGGAGTCTATAGTTCAGCTGAGCAAAGATGACAAAGGAAGGATAATCTTCCGTCAAGATAACAACTTGATTTACAAGGCTCTTGTTTTACTGCAAAATCTTATTTTCTGAATGTTAGAAGTTGAAAATTTCTTCTCTCTTGGTCTTTGCATTTGCAGTTATTCTATGATAAATCTTTTTTTTTTATGATAAATCTTAATCACCCCAAGCTGTAAGCATGGGGCAGATTTGGGAAAAGGTCATGTGCTCAAAAAGTCCAAAGGTTAAAAAAAAAAAAAAGCACATTAACATTTCAGAGTGTGTGTCACAAGTGGTAAAAAAGTGACTCAGAACACTGACCCAGGTTCTTTGAACCAGATTTTCCAAGCTCTATCCTGTGATTAGTTAATAGCATGTGTAAAATGATTCCTTCCAAAAGGAATGTATGGCCAAAGAGGATATCTGCCTCTTAAGAGAGTCACAACAAATATTAGCTTATTAAAGGTTCTGAAAAGTCCTGCATATAAAAAGTACGTTAAGTTTTAACCATGAAGCTTAAAAAAATCTTTAAATACCTACTGATTCTTAGTGGAAAACAGCTTTTAGCCATGGTTGACCTAAATTCAGGGCATGGTCATGGCCATGCCAGTTCAAGCCTAAAACCAAAGAGAAACCAGAGATTTGAACGGCTGTTCATACAACTTGCTTTGTAATGCTTTTTTGCCAAGGACCATTACTGATGAAGGTATTTTTCAAAGTAAATCTGTATTTTAAACCTGTTCACCTAATATTCGCTTTGAACTGAACTCCAGGTAGAAATCATTTTCTTTGGGAAGTACTTTTTTGTGAAGTATTTTTTTGTAAAGTAGTTTACGTGATGTGGAAACTGCTTTATAATACGGATGCCTAAGCAGTGAGCCTTTTGTTAGAGCCAGTTAGTTTTCTCTCCCAATTGTGAGACTCTGAAATTTTGTTTCATTTGGCTACAGGCAAACATTCATTTGGGACCACTTCTGCATTAGCTTTCTGTAGATGAGGAGTATAATTTATGTAATATTTATGTTTATATAATTCTAGAATTCATTATAGACAGAAATAGCCAGGATATACACTTGTCTGAAGTAATATACCAACTAATATGCTTATTTTAGAGTTCTTCTGTGATCTACAAAATGAAGAAAAAAGATGCTGTGCCTGATAAAAAGATAGATTAAGACTTTACAGAATTACAGACACAAAAAATTTTGGAGCTGGAAGAGACTAAGCCAGCACCTCTGTATACCATATATCACACCGGAGAAATGAGGCTCAGAGAAGTTAAATAACAATTTTAAGATTCTGTAGTGAGCAGTAAAATATAATTTTACTTTTGGTAAGCTGAATGACAATTTAACATTTTAGGTAACTTTGTTTTTGTTTGAAACATTACACTGTAACTCAAGGAATCTGACTCCTTTTAAGATCTTAAACCAGATGCACATTGTGGATGTTAAATTCCCCATTGTCTGTATATATTTTATTCACTGAAAGGAAGTATATTTACAAAACTTATAAATATGTGGAGGAACAGCCTCAACTTTTAATTTATTTTGAAAATAGGAGTATTTTGTGACTGACGATAAATGAAAGCTACAACTTTACTACAACTTTATTGCAGAAGGCTTTTGTCCCCCAATTGGAGTAATTTGTGTTTACGAGCCAAAATGGAATGAATTTATAATGCAGTTATAAATCATACTTACGTTATTGTTCCCAGAAATTAAAAAGGGTTTTAAATAGAAAAGTCACAGAATAATTATATTGCTTTGATGGGGGTAGGAAAATTACTATGGGGAGTAGTGTGGAAACTGGGAAAGGAATGTGGATGTAGATGGAGATTGTGGCAAAACCTTGGCTTTTAACCTAAAATGCCCTGGGAATAAATACATCTGTTAAATTTTGTCCTTAATTTTTTATTCTTTATGTTGAAATCTCCAGATTTTAACACATAGTAGCAGCTGAAAAGTTATGTAGAAAATAAATGAATG
Source organism: Phocoena sinus (assembly GCF_008692025.1). Taxonomy (NCBI): domain Eukaryota; kingdom Metazoa; phylum Chordata; class Mammalia; order Artiodactyla; family Phocoenidae; genus Phocoena; species Phocoena sinus. Next base: position 126,271,384 of record NC_045767.1, on the reverse strand, counting down.
AATAAATATAGATCTGGAGAATTGTTGCCAGTAATAGTATAAGGGAGGAAGTTTTTCCATATAATTAAGACACTCTCAATTCTTTTACAGTACATTCATCTGATACTTTCACTGCCTGGATATAGCAATAACTGTACATATTAGAATCCAGTGCAAGTCAACATATTTTCCAAGCAATACATTTTCTGAGGTGACTTCTAAGTGTAGTCCACTTTAGCTTTATTTGAGAAAACCAACCTCTTATTATCTAAATGAGATAGTCTCCTTACTGTGTCAAGCTGATCTCAAGGGAGTGTACGTGTAATACAACTTAAATTCAGGCCGAGTCAAGGCACTTTTAACAATATTCAGTGAATTCAGTCAGTGTTGATAGTGAGTTTCTGTACGTCAGGTCTAGAGTTAACATTCTTCTGCATCGTAGCTGGGAGTTGGAACAGAATTCATTAGTTGGCTCAGTCATTCACTTTGACTGTATACCCCATTGTTTGTAGTAGATTATTAGCTGCTGGACTTTAAACTAGTTACTTAAGCTCACAGAGGCTCTGTTTCCTCAATTGTACAGTAAGGGTAATACCTATCTTACAGGGTTTGGGTGAGAATGCAATGGATCATTTGACATGCCAGCTGCCCAGTACAGTTCATGTGGAGGTTACTGCACCAGTAACTGGTAATTCCTTCTACACATTTCCCTCCTTTATATTCTTTTACTGTATTGCAGGTCAAAATGTAAATAACTGAGTTAATTTTGCTTCCAACGCTTTAATGATCTCTTCATTACTTCTAGGGCTGCCAGGTAAAATACAGGATACCTAGTTAAACTTGAATCTCAGATGAACAACGAATAAATTTTTACTATGAATTTGTCTCAGATATTGCATGGGACATACTTATACTAAATCAGTCATGTTTACCTGAAATTCTAATTTAACTAAGTATCTTTTTTTTTTTGTTTTTTTTTTGCGGTACGCGGGCCTCTCACTGTTGTGGCCTCTCCCATTGCGGAGCACAGGCTCCGGACGCGCAGGCTTAGCAGCCGTGGCTCATGGGCCCAGCCGCTCCATGGCATGTGGGATCTTCCCGGACCGGGGCACGAACCCGCGTCCCCTGCATCGGCAGGCGGACTCTCAATGACTGCGCCACCAGGGAAGCCCATATCTTATATTTTTATTGGCTAAATCTGACAACTTTATTACTACATGCGGAATTTTACATTATTAGCGATTGATGTTCCTTATTAAAGACATTATTAAGTCATAAGGAATAGTAATAAATACTAGATGCTAGTTATTTGTGTATTACAATATTATATATTATAATGAAAGTCATATATATTAAAAGAATCAGACTTGATATAAAAATTTTAGTATGATTCTTTATTATAATTGCCTGTGTTTTATTTCGTAAGCCGCCAGAGAGGGGGAGGGGGAAGGGAGGTAGGTAGGTGAGAATCTAGAAGACAGAGGTTGTGAATGTACTTTTGATTGTAAATCAATTAACTTAGGAAATGGATCACACTTAGGTAGTTAAGAATGATTTAACTTCAGAGAGTGAGATCTGGTAACAGTAAATCCCATGAATGTGTCAGCCATACCTGGGATATTGTAGCTAGAGACAATAACATGATGTTTTGTAATCTGTGGAGAATAGGAAGTAAATTCAGTATGGATCCAGCATTATATTTAATGGAACTTTGTTTTACACTGCTTCAGCATTTGAAATAATAAAGGTAACAAATATTTTCATTGCAACATTGTATTACTACTTATAATGTTTTGTAGTTATTTGTGATTGTTACTTTGTAGCATTTCTAAAATTGAATGAACATATTTGTTGTTAATGCTATTATAAAGGTTTGGCATTTTCTTTGTTATACAGGCATTGTATACCCAATATAAAAATTTGGAATTTACAGAAAATTACAAAAATTACTCACGGCCTATTACACAAAGAAAACAACTAGTATTTTATAGGTATATTATTTTAAAAAATTTTTATTGAAGTATACTTGATTTACAACATATTATTAATTTCTGTTGTAATTCAGTATTTCATATATTATACTCCATTAACTTATTACAGAATAACAGCTATAATTCCTTATGCTGTACAGTATATCACTGTTGCGCATCTATTTTATACATAGTAGTCTTTATCTCTTTGTCCCATACCCCTGTTTTGCCCCTCACTCCATCCGTCTCCCCACTGGTAACAGCTAGTTTGTTTCCTGTATCTGTGAGTCTGTCTCTGTTTTTTATATACATTCATCTGTTTTATTTTTTAGATTCCACATATCAGTGATATCAAACATTTGGCTTTCTCTGACTTATTTCACTAAGCATAATATTCTCTAGGTCCATTCACATTGCTGCAAATGGCAGAATTTCATTCTCTTCTATGGCTGAGTAATATTCCATTGTGTATACATGTATCACATCTTTATCCATTCTTTTGTTGGTGGACACTAGGGTTCCTTTCAGATCTTAGCTATTATAAATAGTGCTGCTATGAACATTGGGGTGCATGTATCTTTTTGAATTAGCGTTTTAATTTTTTTCTGGATATATATACCCCAGAGTGCAATTGCTGGGTCATATGGTAGTCCTATTTTTGGTTTTTAAAGGAACCTCCATACTGTTCTCCATAGTGGCTGTATCAATTTACATTCCCACCAACAGTGTAATTGGAAAAATTATACTGTGGTTGGAAAAACTTCCTTTGCTTCACACTTTCTCCAACATCTGTTATTTGTAGACTTTTTGATGATAGCCATTCTGACAATTGTGAGGTGATATCTCATTATGGTTTTGATTTGCATTTCTCTGCTAGCCATGTTGAACATCTTTACATGTGATTGTTAGCCATCTGTATGTCTTTTTATGAAAAATGTCCATTCAGGTCTTCTGCCCATTTTTTGATTGGGTTGTTTTTTGATTTGAGTTGTATGAATTGTTTGTATATTTTGGATATTCACCCTTTGTTGGTCATATCATTTGCAAATATTTTTTCCTATTCAGTTGGTTGTCTTTTCGTTTTGTTGGTGATTTCTTCTGCTGTGCAAAAGCTTTTAAGTTTGATTAGGTCCCATTTGTTTATTTTTGCTTTTATTTACTTTACTTCAGGAGATGGATCAAAAAAAAAAAAAAATTGCTGTGATTTATGTTAGTGTTCTTCCTATGTTCCCTTCTAGGAGTTTCATGGCTTCAGATCTTACATTTAGGTCTTTATTCCATTTTGAGTTTATTTTTGTATATGGTATTAGGGAATGTTCGAATTTCATTCTTTTACATGTAGCTGTCCAGTTTTCCCAGCACCATTTATTGAAGAGGCTGTCTTTTCTCCATTGTATATTCTTGCCTCCTTTGTCATTGATTGACCATAGGTGCATGGGTTTATTTCTGGGCTTTCTATCCTGTTCCATTGATCTGTATGTCTGTTTTTGTGCAGGACCATACTGTTTTGATTACTGTAGCTTTATAGTATAGTCTGAAGTCAGTGGATGTGACCCTTCTAGCTCTTTCTCAGGATTGTTTTGGGAATTGGGGGGTCTTTTGTGTTTCCATATAAATTTTAAAACTCTTTGTTCTAGTTTTGTAAAAAGTGAGATTGGTATTTTGATAGGGATATATTGAATCTGTAGATTGCTGTAGGTAGTATGGTCATTTTAACAATACTGAGTCTTCCAATTCAAGAACACAGTATATCTTTCCATCTGTTCGTGTCTTCAATTTCTTTCATCAGCGTCTTATAGTTTTCGGAGTTCAGGTCTTTTGCCTCCTTAAGTAGGTTTATTCCTAGGTATTTTATTCTTTTTGTTGTATTTTTTTCTTTTGGTAAATAGGATTGTTTCCTTAATTTCTTTTTCTGATAGTTCAGGTTAGTGTATAGAAATGCAAAAGATTTCTGTATATTAACTTGTAGCCTGCGACTTTACCAAATTCATTGATTAGCTCTAGTAGTTTTGTGGTAGCATCTTTAGGATTTTCTATGTATAGTATAGGACTTTTAATACTATGTTAAATAGAAGTGGTGAGCGTGGGCATCCTTGTCTTATTCCTGAATTTACAGGAAAGGCTTTCAGTTTTTCACTATTGAGTATGATGTGAGCTATGGGTTTGTCATAAATGGTCTTTATTATGTTGAGATATGTTCCCTCTGCACCAGCTTTGATATATATTTTAATCATAAATGGATGTTGCATATTGTCAACTGCTTTCTCTGCATCTGTTGGGATGATCATGTGATTTTTACCCTTTTGTTAATGTGGTGTATCACATGGATTGCTTTATGTCCATCCTTTATGTCCATCCTTGTGTCCCTGGAATAAATCCCACTTGATCATGGTATATCATCCTGTTTATATATTGCTGGATTAGGTTTGCTAATATTGTTTTGAGGGTTTTTGCATCGATATTCATCAAAGATATTGGCCTATAATTTTGTTTTCATAGTGTCTTTGTCTCTTTTTGATATCAAGGTAATGGGGACCTCATAAAATGATTTTGGGAGTGTTCCTTCCTCTTTAATTTTTTTGGAATAGTTTGAGAAAGATAAGTGTAAGTTCTTTATATGTTTGATAGAATTCCTCAGTGAGGCTATCAGGTCCTGGACTTCCGTGATTTTTTAAATTACAAATTCAGTTTCACTGTTAGTGGTCAGTCTGTTCAAATTTTTTCTTCTTGATTCAGTCTTGACAGATTGTATGTTTCTAGAAATTTGTCCATTTCTTCTAGATTGTCCAATTTATTGGCACATAACTGTTCATAGTATTCTCTTATGATTTTCTGTATCTCTGTGGTATTGGTTGTTGTTTCTCCTCTTTCATTTATTATTATTTTGTGTTTGTTTATTTGGTCCTTTCTGTTTTCTTCTGGTGATCCTGGCTAAAGGTTTATCAATTTTGTTTGTCTTTTCAAAAAACCGGCTCTTAGTTTCATTGATGTTTTCTAGTGTTTATTGTCTTTATTTCCTCCCTGACTTTTATTATTTCCTTTCTTCTAGGGCTTTGTTTGTTCTTCTTTTTCTAATTCCTTTAGGTGGTAGGTTAGGTTGTTTGTGATGTTTCTTGTTTCTTGAGGAAGGCTTGTATCTCTATAAACATCCCTCTTAAAGCTACTCTTGCTGCATCCCATAGATTTTGGTGTGGTGTGTTTCAATTTTCATTGGTCTTGAGCTATTTCCTTGTTTCCTCTTTGATTTCTTCATTCACGCGTTGGTTTTTAAATAGCATATTGTTTAGTGTCCACATGTTTCTTCTTTTCCCATTTTTCTTCTGTAATTGATTTTTAGTTTCATGCCATTGTGATAGGAAAAAATGCTTGATGTAATTTTTATCCTCCTAAATTTGTTGAGACTTGTGGCCTAGCATGTGATCTGTCCTGTAGAATGTTCTATGTGCACTTGAAAAGAATGTATATTCTGCCATTTGGGGATGTAATGTTCTTTAGATATCTATTAAGTCCAACTGGTCTGTTGTGTCATTTAAGACCACTGTTGCCTTAATGATTTTCTCTCTGGATGACCTGTCTATTGATGTAAGAGAGGTGTTAAAGTCCTCTACTATTATTGTATTGTTGTCAATTCCTCCCATTTTGCCTGTTAGTATTTGCTTTATAAATTTAGGTGTTGCTGTATGGGGTGAATATGTGTTAATGAGTAGAATATCTTCTTTTTGTATGGATCCTTTCTCTATAGTCCCCTTCTTTGTCTTTTGTTATAGCCTTTGTTTTACAGTCTATTTTGTCTAATGTGAGTATTTCTACTCCCACTTTCTTATCGTTTCTGTTTACATGAAATATCTTTTTTCATCTCCTCACTTTAAGTCTGTGAACGTCTTTAGCTCTGAACTGGGTCTCATGTAGGCAGTGTATATATGGGTCTTGCTTTTTTTTACTCAATTAGCCACCCTATGTCCTTTTTATTTTTTCATTTTTTTAATTAAAAAAATTTTTTTAACATCTTTATTGGAGTATAATTTCTTTTTCAATGGTGTGTTAGTTTCCGCTTTATAACAAAGTGAATCAGCTCTGCATACATATATCCCCATATCTCCTCCCTCTTGCGTCTCCCTCCCACCCTCCCTGTCCCACCCCTCTAGGTGGTCACAAAGCACCGAGCTGATCTCCCTGTGTTATGTGGCTGCTTCCCACTAGCTGTCTGTTTTACATTCGGTAGTGTATATATGCCCATGCCACTCTCTCACTTCATCCCAGCTTACACTTCCCCCTCCCCGTGTCCTCAAGTTCATTCTCTACGTCTGCATCTTTATTCCTGTCCTGCCCCTAGGTTCTTCAGAACCAATTTTTTTCTTTGAATCCATATATATGTGTTAGCATATGGCATTTGTTTTTCTCTTTCTGACTTACTTCACTCTGTATGACAGACTCTAGGTCCATCCACCTCACTATAAGTAACTCAATTTCATTTCTTTTTATGGCTGAGTAGTATTGTATTGTATATATGTGCCACATCTTCTTTATCCATTCATCTGTCGATGGACACTTAGGTTGCTTCCATGTCTTGGCTATTGTAAATAGAGCTGCAATGAACATTGTGGTACATGACTCTTTTTGAATTACGGTTTTCTCAGGGTATATGCCCAGTAGTGGGATTGCTGGGTCGTAAGGTAGTTCTATTTTTAGTTTTTTAAGGAACCTCCATACTGTTCTCCATAGTGGCTGTATCAATTTTCATTCCTACCAACAGTGCAAGAGTGTTCCCTTTTCTCCACACCCTCTCCAGCATTTATTGTTTGTACATTTTTTGATGATGGCCATTCTAACTGTTGTGAGGTGATACCTCATTATAGTTTTGATTTGCATTTCTCTTAATGATTAGTGACGTTGAGCATCCTTTCATGTGTTTGTTGGCAATCTGTATATCTTCTTTTGAGAAATGTCTATTTATGTGTTCTGCCCATTTTTGGATTGGGTTGTTTGTTTTTTTCATATTGAGCTGCATGAGCTGCTTGTAAATTTTGGAGATTAATCCTTTGTCAGTTGCTTCATTTGCAAATACTTTCTACCATTATGAGGGTTGTCTTTTCGTCTTGTTTATGTTTTCCTTTGCTGTGCAAAAGCTTTTAAGTTTCACTGGGTCCCATTTGTTTATTTTTGTTTTCATTTCCATTTCTTTAGGAGGTGGGTCAAAATGGATCTTGCTGTGATTTATATCATAGAGTGTTATGCCTGTTTTCCTCTGAGAGTTTTATAGTGTCTGGCCTTACATTTAGGTCTTTAATCCATTTTGAATTTATTTTTGTGTATGGTGTTAGGCAGTGTTCTAATTTCATTCTTTTGCATGTAACTGTCCACTTTTCCCAGCACCACTTATTGAAGAGGCTGTCTTTTCTCCATTGTAGATTCTTGCCTCCTTTATCAAATGTAAGGTGACCATAGGTGCGTGGGTTTATCTCTGAGCTTTCTATCCTGTTGCATTGATCTATATATCTGTTTTTGTGCCAGTACCATACTGTCTTGATTGCTGTAGCTTTGTGGTATTGTCTGATGTCTGGGAGCCTGATTCCTCCGGCTCTGTTTTTCTTTCTGAAGATTGCTTTGGCTATTCGGGGTCTTCTACGTTTCCATACAAATTGTGAAATTTCTTGTTGTAGTTCTGTGAAAAATGCCATTGGTAGTTTAATAGGGATGCATTGAATCTGTAGATTGCTTTGGGTAGTGTAGTCATTTCCACAATGTTGATTCTTCCAATCCAGGAACATGGTGTATCTCTCCATCTGCTTATATCACCTTTAATTTCTTTCATCAGTGTCTTATAATTTTTTACATACAGGTCTTTTGTCTTCCTGAGGTAGGTTTATTCCTAGGTATTTTATTCTTTTAGTTGCAGTGATAAATGGGAGTGTTTTCTTAATTTCTCTTTCAGATATTTCATCATTACTGTATAGGAATGCAAGAGATTTCTGTGCATTAATTTTGTATCCTGCTACTTTACCTAATTCATTGATTAGTTCTAGTAGTTTTCTGGTAGCATCTTTAGGATTTTGTATGTATAGTATCATGTCATCTGCAAACAGTGACAGCTTTATTTCTTCTTTTCCAATTTGTATTCTTTTTATTTCTTTTTCATCTCTAATGCTGTGGCTAAAACTTCCAAAACTATGTTGAATAATAGTGGTGAGAGTGGGCAGCCTTGTCTTGTTCCTGATCTTAGAGGAGATGGTTTCGGTTTTTCACCTTTGAGAACAATGTTGGCTGTGGGTTTGTCATATATGACCTTTATTATGTTGAGATAAGTTCCCTCTATGCCTACTTTCTGCAAGGTATTTTTATCATAAATGGGTGTTGAATTTTTTCAAGAGCTCTTTCTGCATCTATTGAGTTGATCATATGGCTTTTCTCCTTCAGTTTCTTAATATGGTGTATCACATTGATTGAATTGTGTATGTTGAAGAATCCTTGTATTCCTGGGATAACCCCACTTGATCATGGTGTATGATCCTTTTAACGTGCCGTTGGATTCTGTTTGCTAGTATCTCGTTGAATATTTTTGCATCTATGTTCATCAGTGATATTAGCCTGTAGTTTTCTCTGTTGGTGACATCTTTGTCTGGTTTTGGTATCAAGATGATGGTGGCCTTGTATAATGAGTTTGGGAGTGTTTCTCCCTCTGCTATATTTTGGAAGAGTTTGAAAAGGATAGGTGTTAGCTCTTCTCTAAATGTTTGATAGAATTTGCCTGTGAATCCATCTGGTCCTCTGCTTTTGTTTGTTGGAAGATTTTTAATCACAGTTTCAATTTCAGTGCTTGTGATTGGTCTGTTTATATTTTCTGTTTATTCCAGGTTCAGTCCTGGAAGGTTGTGCTTTTCTAAGAATTTGTCCATTTCTTCCAGGTTGTCCATTTTATTGGCCTGTAGTTGCTTGTAGTAATCTCTCAAGATCCTTTGTATTTTTGCAGTGTCAGTTGTTACTTCTTCTTTTTCGTTTCTAATTGTATTGATTTGAGTCTTCTCCCTTTTTTACTTGATGAGTCTGGCTAACGGTTTATCAATTTTGCTTATCTTCTCAAAGAACCAGCTTTTACTTTTATTGATCTTTGCAACTGTTTCCTTCATTTCTTTTTCATTTATTTCTGATCTGATCTTTATGATTTCTTTCCTTCTGCTAACTTTGGGATATGTTTTTTCTTTCTCTAAATGCTTTACGTGTAATATTAGGTTGTTTATTTGAGATGTTTCTTGAGGTAGGATTGTATTGTTATAATCTTTCCTCTTAAAACTCCTCTGGTTGCATCCCGTAGGTTTTGGATCATCATGTTTTCATTGTCATTTGTCTCTAGGTATTTTTTGTTTTCCTCTTTGATTTCTTCAGTTATCTCTTAGATATTTAGTGGTGTATTGTTTAGCGTCCATGTGTGTGTATTTTTTACAGGTTTTTTCCCTGTAATTGATACCTAGTCTCATAGTGTTGTGGTCGGGAAAGATACTTGATATGATTTTAATTTTCTTAAATTTACCAAGGCTTGATTTGTGACCTGTCTATGATCTATCCTGGAGAATGTTCCATGAGCACTTGAGAAGAAGCTGTATTTTGGTGTTCATGGGTGGAATGTCCTATAAATATCAATTAAGTCCATTTTGTTTAATGTATCGTTTAAAGTTTGTGTTTCCTTATTTATTTTCATTTTGGTTGATCTGTCCATCGGTGAAAGTGGGGTGCTAAAGTCCCCTACTATGATTGCGTTACTGTCAATTTCCCCTTTTATGGCTGTTAACATTTGCCTTATGTATTGAGGTGCTCCTATGTTGGGTGCCTAACAATTTACAATTGTTATATCTTCTTCTTGGATTGATCCCTTGATCATTATGTAGTATCCTTCTTTGTCTCTTGTAATAGTCTTTAAAGTCAATTTTGTCTGATAGGAGAATTCCTACTCCAGCTTTCTTTTGATTTCCATTTGCATGGAATATCTTTTTCCATCCCCTCACTTTCAGTCTGTATGTATCTCTAGGTCTGAAGTGGGTCCTTTGTAGACGGCATATATATGGGTCTTGTTTTTGTAGCCATTCAGCCAGTCTATTTCTTTTTGTTGGAGCATTTAATCCATTTACGTTTAAGGTAGTTATGCATATGTATGTACCTATTACCATTTTCTTAATTGTTTTGGGTTTGTTATTGTAGGTCTTATCCTTCTCTTGTGTTTCCCTCCTAGGGAAGTTCCTTTAGCATTTGTTGTAAAGCTGGTTTGGTGGTGCTGAATTCTCTTAGCTTTTGCTTGTCTGTAAAGGTTTTCATTTCTCCCTCAAATCTGAATGAAATCCTTGCTGGGTAGAGTAATCTTGGGTGTAGGTTTTTCCCTTTCATCACTTTCAATATGTCCCGCCACTCCCTTCTGGCTGCAGAGTTTCTGCTGAAAGATCAGCTGTTAACCTTATGGGGATTCCCTTGTGTGTTATTTTTCCCTTGTTGCTTTTTAAGATTTTTTCTTTGTATTTCATTTTTGATAGTTTGGTTAATATGTGTCTTGGTGTGTTTCTCCTTGGATTTATCCTGTATGGGAGACTCTGCCCTTCCTTGAATTGATTGACTATTTCCTTTCCCATATTAGGGAAGTTTTCAACTACAATTTCTTCATATATTTTCTCAGTCTGTTTCTTTTTCTCTCCTTCTTCTGGCACCTCTATAATTTAAATGTTGGTGCATTTAATATTGTCCCAGAGGTCTCTGAGACTGTCCTCAATTCTTTTCATTCTTTTTTCTTTATTCTTCTCTGCAGTAGTTATTTCCACTGTCGTACCTTTCAAGTCACTTATCTGTTCTTCTGCGTCAGTTATTTTGCTATTGATTCCTTCTAGAGAATTATAACTTTCATTTATTGTGCTGTTCATCATTGTTTGTTTGCTCTTTAGTTCTGCTAGGTCCTTGTTACATGTTTCTTGTTTTTACTCCATTCTATTTCCAAGATTTTGGATCATCTTTAGTATCATTACTCGGAATTCTTTTTCAGGTAGAGTATTTCCTCTTCTTTTGTTTGGTCTGGTGGGTTTTTACTTTGCTTCTTCATCTGCTGTTTGCTTCTCTGTCTTCTCATTTTGCTTATCTTACTGTGTTTGGCGTCTCCTTTTCGCCATCTGCACGTTTGTACTTCTCATTCTTTTTGGTGTCTGCCCCAGTGGCTAAGGTTGGTTTAGTGGGTTGTGTAGCATTCCTGGTGGAGTGGACTGGTGCCTATGTTTTGGTGGATGAGGTTGGATCTTGTCCTTCTGGTGAGCGGGACCACATCTGGTCTTGTGTTTGGGGGGTTGTCTGTGACCTTATTATGATTTTAGGCAGCCTCTCTGCTAATGTGTGGGGTTGTGTTCCTGTCTTGCTAGTTGTTTGGCATAGGGTGTCCAGCCCTGTAGCTTGCTGGTCGTTGAGTCGAGCTGGGTCTTAGCGTTTAGATGGCGATCTCTGGGAGAGTTTTTGCCATTTGATATTACATGGATCTGAGAGGTCTCTGGTGGACCATTGTCCTGAACTTGGCTCTCCCACCTCAGAGGCACAGGTCTGACATCCGGCCAGAGCACGAATACCCTGTCAGCCACATGGCTTTTGGGAAGTCTGAGGTCTTCTGCCAGCATTCAGTAGGTGTTCCGTTGGAGGTGTTCCACATGTGGATGTGTTTCTCATGTATTTGTGGGGAGGAAGGTGATCTCCACATCTTACTTCTCCGCCATCTTGAAGGTCTGCTGATGTTGGAAGGTCTCCTGCAGAGGTGGGGGGCAGCTGTGGCTCAGCACGGGAACAGGGACACTCCACCCTATGTGTTTTGACATTTAAAGTAATTATTGATAAGTATGTGCATACTGCCATTTTATCACTTCTTTTCCGTTTTTTTTTAGTTCTTTGTTCATTTCTTCTTTTTGAACATTCCCTTGTGTTTTGATGATTTCCTATAGCAGTATGTTTCTATTCCTTCCTTTTTTAGTTTTTGTGTATCTTTTGTAGGTGTTTGGTTTGTGGTTCCTATGCGGTTCATATACGTTGACCTATAACTATATCTGCTTGTTTCAAACTGGCAGTCATTTAAGTTCACACACAGTGTAAAAGATCTACATTTTTACTCCTCTTCCCCACATTTTGTGTTTTTGATGTCATATTTTATATCTTCGTGTTTATCCCTTCACTATTTATTTTCTAAAAACTTTTTATTTCCTTTTTTAAAAATTAATTTTATTTATTGCCTGTGCTGGGTCTTCATTGCCACTTGTGGGCTTTCTCTGGTTGTCGCGAGCGAGGGCTACTGTTCATTGAGGTGTGTGGGCTTCTCACTGCGGTAGCTTCTCTTGTTGCGGAGCCTGGGCTCTAAAGCTCAGGCTCAGCAGTTGTGGCACACAGGCTTAGTTGCTCCGCGGCATGTGGGATCTTCCCGGACCAGGGATCAAACCCGTATCCCCTGCAGTGGCAGGCAGATTCTTAACCACTGTGCTGCCAGGAAGTCCCTATCCCTTCACTGTTCATTGTAGTTATAGTTACTTTTACAGTTTTTTGTCTGTTAATCTTCATAATGGCTTACTTAAGTGGTTGATCCTCAGTCCTTACTATATATTTGCTTTTCTTAGTAGGATTTTACCATTCCTATAGAATTTCTTTTCTTTTCCACTTAGAGAAGACCATTCAGCATTTCTCTTAGGGCAGGTTTAGCATTGATGACCTCTTTTAATTTTTGTCTTTCTGTGAAGTTCTTTATCTCTCCTTTGATTCTAAATGATAATCTTGTTGGGTAGAGTATTTTGGTTGCAGGTTTTTCCCGAACATTCTTATTACCAGTGCTCTGAGTTCTTTATCTGGTAAATTGTTTTTCTGTTTCATTATTTTTTCAGGGGCTTTCTCTTGCTCTTTTAGTTGAGAGCAGTTCCTCTACCTTTTCATTTTGCTTGAATTTAGGTGAAAAGTTACCTGTTGTGGTCTTGAAGGGGGGGTTCTTATGTGGGAACGTATCTATAGAGACTGCATGTGTCCAGTCCCTTTGGTGGGAGAGCTGGGTTTGACATGGTTGCAAGTCACGTCTTTCCTCAGGGTGTGCTGGCAGCTGTCACTTTGCTAGGGGTTGTGGCTGGAGATGGAGGGGCTGGAGCTGGTGCTGGGGGTGAGGTGGGACTTCTCCTCTGTTCAGTGGCTATCACTGCCCTATGAGGGTGGGGTCTGATCCCAATTTCCCGGAGCAAAAAGCCCTGCAGGTTGGCTGGAGCCGGCTCTGTTCCTTTTGAGCGTGTTTTCCCCTGTTCCAGAGTGGGACTCTTGCCCCAGCACAGGGGAGTGCTGAACTGTGGGGCCTGTGTGGGCTCTGAGCTCATGTCGGCTGCAGTCAGAGGTCCTAGTGGTCTCCGATGCACTGTTTGTGCAGCCACCTGCCGTTGTTTCCATAGTTCGGCTTAGACGCAGCCTGTGGTCCAGGTCCCCTTTGTCCCTTACAGCTGATCACTGCCCCCAGCCACTGCTGCCCCTGCCCTGTTGTGGAGCTGTGCTACAGGGCAGGTGGGGCCCGCGTAGACTGTTGATGTATATCAGATTGTGAGCTGTGACAGACTGGTCTCCATCAGAGTTCTGGGCTGCTTTGATGCACTGCTTGAGTAAGCACCAGTAATGGCTGCCATTGCCCCACCCAGGCTCTGCCCTGGGACCATGTTGCCTCTGTGTACCATGGCTGGGGTTTCTCCCCACTTGTGGCAGCCCTAGATCCAGTGCCACGCTGTGACATGGCATAGTGGCTGGAGCATTCTCTTCACCTGGGCTGGTGCGTGTGCTGAGACAGTCACAGGCAACCTCTTTCCACCCTCTCTGCCTTGCCTGGGGGAAGTCAGCGTGTGTCCTCCTCCTGCGCGGAGTCCAGGCTTCCCACAGTTTTCCTTTTTGTCTCAGCAGTTCTCCAGCCAGACGTGGGGGCTTGTCTCCCCTGTATAGATCCCAGGACAGGGGCGCCCAGTCTGCGGCTCTCATTGCTCACTCCCCAAGGCGGGTCTCTGCCTGTGTATTCTGCCTTTTCCTCTGAGTCACCTCCCAGGGGTATAGGTTTTTTTCTTCCTATACTATTACCTGTGAATCTTTCTGATAGCCTTCGTTGTACAGGAGTCTTTCTGTCAGTTTCCAGTTAGTTTTCAGTGACAGTTGTTCCCCAAGTAGATGTGTTTTTGATGTGTTCGTGGGAGGGAGGTGAGTTCCACATCCTGCTATGTCTCCATCTTGATCAATCTCTATTTTTTGTATTTTAGTCTTCACCTTTTTCTCTACACATATTTTGGGTTGGTCATAATTATTGTATTATTTTATATAACTTTAATGACTACTGAATGCTACATCCTGCTGGTATACAGTAATTCACTCAGCCAGTCCAGTACTTTTAGGCATTTAGTTTGGTTGCATTTTTTTAAATTAGAAGTAATGTTGGGATGAACACTTCTGCCATATGGCTTTTTATATCGTCATGATTTTGCCTTAGGCCAGTTACCAAAGGTGGAATTTTAATGATTCAAAGAAATGTACACTATAAGGTTCTAGATATAGACTTTCAGAATCAGTATATGAAGGGATTGTGCTTATTTTTGTCAACCCTGGCAGTGTGTCAGAGTTTCTTTTATTTTACCATTTCAGCATTGACATTTCTTATATTTTCATAAGTTTTTGCTAATTTGATATTTAAAAAAACCCCAATTCTACATTTCTTTGATTATTACTATGGTTCAATGTTTATAAATACATTTGGCCACTGATATTTTTTGGTTTACTTTTTGTGCTATTTTAATCAAATTTGAGAGTAACAATGTACTTGGGCACATGAGGGGAGCTTAATTGCTTGTTGCTTGAGTATTGTTTGTAGGTAAGACATCATATAAAATTGTCCTCATTGAACACTTTCTAGTTTCACCTCCTTTACACCATTATAATTAAAAAAAAACAAACCTCCACAAGTTTACTTGAAATGAGGTTACTCTGAGAAATGTACAACACATCAGTTCTTTTATTATGTATAAGCTTCAGATGATATCACTTTCAAGTCTCTGAACATCATGCTGGTGAGTCAGTATAAGCAACAGATATCTAGTAGAGCTGTTTTCTTCTCAATTACTAATTACTAAATATTCTCATTAAATGCTTCTTTGCATTGATGTTTTTTCCCTCCCTTTTGTATACACTGTACAGCCCCTGCCTGCCAACTTGTAGAAAAGAGCAGCAGTACTCTGCATGAATAATTGTTTTCCTTCTCTTTCTAAAACACATTTGTTTTACTCTTCAGAAACAGTGTCCAAGAATCAGAAGGACTCAAGAATACCAGTCAACTTTCTACTGTAGGAAAAAGTGCTTTTGCATCAAGCTAAATAGCCATCTGGTTTCTGCTAGCATCCAAGATCTGCGGCAGAAGTACAGCCAAGCCTTTGCCCGTGGGGAGAAGGAGGGATTCAGGTGGCTGTTGTTTTACTTTAGAACCTGAGTTCTTAAAAGGAAGGAAGTATGTGCGTCAGTACCACCTCTCAGTTGTTTTGCAACTGTATAATAGCACAGAGGAACAGGTGAATTTATAGCTTTTTTGACCCTAAAATAGGTTGGCAATGGACTGAGGTCCAAATGGCACAGTCTTTTTTTTTTTTTTCTGCCTGTCTTACGTGCTTTAAAACAAAACTCTCAGGGGATAAGAGAATTATGCAGGCTGTTGCTATCTATCAACACAAGGTATAAAGCTTTTTGAGTCAAGTTCCCATATCATTTCATATGTTGGTGTTTATTTGCTTCCAAACCAAAGTATTTTTATTGTTTTGTGTTGAAGACCTGTTACAGTTTGTTCAGCACTTGTTGGGCATATTCTGTCTTAAATGAGTACCATATAAACTTGGTAACACTCTGAGTAGGTATATAACCAATCACTCCCAGTAGTTGAACAAGTCATTTTGTTCCTGTCTCTTGGAGTAGTGTCTAGTCATTTTCCAGGATTAGAAATTAAGTGCAGGGGGAGAAGGTATAAATTTGGTGCGTGACTGGAAACTAGCAGCAAACTGTGTTATTGTCCCAAGGTCAGGAATATAACAAGATTGGTATGAAAGCCTACATCAAATGTTCCATCACAGAGACAAACCAAATGCAATTTGATTTGTCATTTAAATTAAGAAGTGTTAAAAAAGTCTGTTTTTAAAATAGATAAAATACACTTCATATCTGAATCTCTTCTACTCTAAAGTTGGAACCTAAACTGTTTTTCTTGAAGCTGTTGATTACATGTAGTGAGAGAACAAATGTGCCAGGTATTCAGTTCTCCTGGGGTGCATTGTGTTGTTTTCACCCTGTGTGTTGAGTGGCTTCAGGCACGTAGTAGGGTAGATAATTGATGCTAATTGAGTTAGTTTGGCATGATTCTTTAAAACAGGGATCAGATATCATTATTATGTATGTCATGTATAATATAGTATATTCATTTTATAAACTATATTACATGTGAATTTTATATATTTGCTTTATATATATAAATCAGGGATCAAACATCTTAATTATTTGTGTATAATATATAAATATCTGAATGTAAAATTCTTTTATAGTGCATAACATAGTGTTAGGAAGATTGGGTAGAAGATTTATGGGTTATAAGGAAAAATCAGATGTTTATATGATTCCTTGTGAAATGAGAAAAAGGTAGCATAATAAAGGGGATTTGGATACTTACTAAAGTTCTCAAATTATTTTCAGACTCAATGAGTATATTTAGTTACAATAATGCTGACTGTTGCATAATGATGTTATTTCAAAATGTAGAGTGCTCAACCATTAGAAAAAATAGAAGTATATTTCTTATTCACATAAAGTTCAGAACAGGTTTTCTGACTAGTAGATGGTTCTTTGATTAATAATTCAAGGACCCAGGCTGATCTGATTTTATGGCTCCATCATTTCCCATGTATGGCTTCCATGGTACTTATGTACTTCAAGCGAACTGAGGGGAGAGACCAGGGACGTTGCACGTTGGAGGTTCTTATGGGCCAGGTCTGGAGGTGCTGCACATACTTTCGCTCACATCCCATTGACTAGAACTCAAACATAGGTCCTCACCTGCCTGCAAGGAACTAGAAATATAGTCTAGCTATGTGCTAAACCGTAGATAATCAACTGCAACTGAGTCTTCTTTCATCGCTGTTTCTTTTCATGAATAAAATGACTCCAGTAGGGCTTTTATTCTCCAGTCTAGGCTGATTATTAAGAGAATTAATGGCTCTTCTAAAAATCAAGGTCATACTGAATGATTGAGTACAAAATTCCTAAGTTTAAGAACTGCTAAGCTTCAGTACCTTGGTCATGACAAATTTCTCCAGTGCCAGGGAGGGAACCTTTGAATCAAAATATTTTCTCTGTATAAAAGGCCCACCCACAATAACATTCATTTGCAGAAGGAAATGATTTATTTCTCCCTGTGAATGAGTGCCAGAAAAAGTTTTCTACTGAAGTATGGTGCCAGTGTTTTCATATAAACATAATTTTATCGTATTCGGAGATGTGGAAATTTATTTTTTCCATAGAATTTATAGGTTTTGAGATGTAAAGGGTCCTCATAAAGTCTTCGTGCAGTTTGAAAACTTGAAAATATTTAACTTTTATAGTTCAAAAATTTATGTTGTAGGAATGATAGAAACAATATCTAGAGGACAGTGGTCTGCTTGACAAAGGATGTTGCTTTATTTTCTCAGAACATTTATTGGACACCAGCTGTGTGTTGTGTGATTGGCACACATTTATTCCCTAGTTCTCTAGAATTTAAAGTCAGTTTGGGGAGAGAAGCTCTTAGTTTGTGAACTCAACACATAATCCATTCCGTTACAGAGGAAACGGTGAAGGAGGAAGAGAGTGATGTTTTTAAGGAGTTTCTGAAGTTTTCTTACAGAAGATAATATATCACCTTGACCTTGAATAATCAATTGGTATTTGCCTGGAATAGAAGGGGTTAGAGTATTCAAGGCAAAGAAAAACATGGGCAAAGTGATGAAGGTTTTGACAGTTCATGACATGATTGGGATGCTGGAATTAGTTTTGAAAGGTTGGAAGTTTGGCAGTTTTGGGAGGAAATGTGGGATGTGTGCCTTTCCCAATAGTCTGGACTGGTTTTGCAGATCATACTGAGGCTTTTTGCTTTTTTCTGTAGGCACTAGATAGGTATGTGAATTTTTCATATGGACAATGATGTAAGCTGTATTTTACATCTGTATTTTATAAAGATAACCCTGTTAGCTCTGCAAATGATGTGCTACTGCTGAAAAGACCAGAGGCAGTGGGGAGAGGATGAGGGCAGTCTCTGGGAGCGGAGAGCCCAAAATGCCTAGGAGAGAGAGTCCACAAGTAGAATTGCCAAAAGTTTGTCATCAGTTGGATTCTGATTCTGAAAGTGGTGTTTTTAGTTTGTCATGAGAAACTGAAAAGATAATGGTGAATAAAATTGAGTAGTATATTTGACCCAAACTTTAATACATTTATTTTAAATACAGTTTATAGATTTTGCATTATATGTCAAATACAGGAAAACAAACAAAAGTCAAAAATATCCAAGAAGATTAAGACAACCTTTACTGCTCCGTATTGTGAAAATAATTGATGTTTTACTCTAAGGCTTCTTCCCTCGCTTCATCTCACATAAGGATTTTAACCATTGTTCTAATTTTAGTAACATATTGGTGATTACACAATTACATACAGAGTACCTACATATGCTCAGAGATGATCTAGTTCATGAAGATGAATTATAAAACTCCTGCCAGTATGGAGTAGAATATTCTCTTAAGGGAGACAGATAATATATCAAATAAAGAAGAAAAATCTACATACGATGGCAGGTGGTCATAAGAGCTAAGGAGAAAAATAGAGCAGGGGAAGAGGCATGGCAACAATGGAAAGGTCTGTTATTTACAGAGAGTGATCAAGGAGGTCGCTCAGAGAAGGCAGCATGTGAGGAGAGACCTGAAGGTCATAAGGAAACAAGCTATCCGGAATCCTAGGGAAAGGATTTCCAAGTAGAGGGAGCAGCCAGTACCAAGACTGAGGTAGAACCTGTGAGGCCTGTATGTGAGGAACAGCAGGGATGGCCGTGTGGCTGGAAGAGTATGACAGAGGGAAGGAGATGAGGTCTGAGTGGGAGATGGAGGCCACATAGCTGCAGCCTTGTAGGCTGCTGTTGGGATTTTGGCCTTCTCCCTGAATTAAATGGGCTGGAAAGTTTTGAGTAGAGATGTGACACCATCTGACTGAAGTTTTAAAAGGGTAGCATTGGCTGTTATGTTGAGGGTAGACTGTAGTGGGCCCGAGGCGGTGGTGAGCAGGCTCCCTTAAGAGAGAGAAAATGGTGGCCAGGACCAGAGTGATAGAGGTGCAGGTGGTGAGAAATGGTCCAAGTCAGACCGTATATGCTGACAGATGGCCTATGTGGTGTGAGAGAGACGAGTCAAGGATGACCCTGAGGTTTTCTGCCTGTACATCTGGAGGAATGGAGTTAGCAGTGTCAAGATGGGGAGAGCAAGAATCAGGAGTGTAGTTTTGAGCATCATTAAGTTGCTCTGTTTATAAGGTACACAGGTGGAAACAGCAAGCAGGCAGTTGCCAAGTAGACTACCTTGGAAGTCTGAAGGTCAGAGTAGAAGTTTGAGTATGTTGTGATTGTGTTTGGAGAAAAAATAGAGTTAATTTAAAACTGGTTTTAAATAACTCAAATATCACCTGTTTATAAATATTTAAGCAGATTATAACACTTAAAAATGAATAAGGATATGTTGTAATAACAAGAAAAAAAGATTGTTTCTACAAAAATGTATTTCTCAGTGACTTTTTCCTGTTTTATTCATATAAAAATTCTTTTTTAAAAGAACATATTCTCAATCATTTATAAATCCAGAATTTGGTAAAGGAGAACTTAAGAGATGGTTTAACTTTAATTTGGGCTCAGAAAGTAAGCTTTCCTAAAAACACAGCGTGTTACTGCCATATGTAAACATTATGCTTACTAATTGTTTACCTATGTCCTTATTCTGCTTTCCAGTAATAAGAGTTTTAGACAGGGTCACACAGTGAGTGCCAAAGAGCAGAACTCTTAAGCGTGTGGGCTCTGGAACACATTCTGGCTTTGCAGTTTATTTGCGGGCTGAACTTAGGCAAATGACTTACCATCCCTCTGCCTTGTTTTCCTAATCGGTAAACTAGAGATAATGCAACTATAAGATTGTTGTGAGCATTAAAGGTATTAATGCATATAAAGTCAGTAGAACAGTGCAGGGCATATAGTAAGTGCATAAATGTTAGCTATTATCTGCTATTGATTAAATGGTTAGTATCTGTCAAAACTTGTAGTGGGCACATTGCTTATATTATTGTACTGTATAATTTTAAACTATTTTCTGCACAGAATATATTTATTGCAGAAAATAACAGCATTAATGGAAACTAAATTTTAAAAAATTACTGTGAACTCCACTACCTCGAATTAATGAGGGTTTTAAAATTTCTTTCTTAGTCCCTCTCAGACATGTTCTCTTGCATATTTAATGTATCTTTCTGTCATTTTCCATGTTGTAGTGTGGTCATAATGATTATACATTTTAATGTAACAAAAATTATTCGGTTATACCTCTGGATATTTGCACAATTATAATTATAAATAGTGCTGTTATATAATATTAGGAATTATGCATATTTTCCAGCAAATAATTCTCCTTTATTTCACTTACTTCCCAGGGTTATATTCCTAAAAGTAGAAATACTAGGAAAATGAATGTATGCTTTGGAAACATTTTGCTAAATATCTTTCAAAACTGTGCAACATATCCTGCTATTAACAATATATAGTCAATATTGGTAATACTTTTTGTTTTGCTAATTTAGTGGTATTGGTAATATCGATAAATTCATATCCAAAATATTAGTAATAATATTATTTTTGCTAATTTGAGGGGACATTGTGATAAAGAACATGGGTGCTGGAATTAGGCTGTCTGGGTGCAAGTCCCAGAATCCCCCCTAACTAGATGTGTGATCTTGGGAAGTTTACTTACCTATTCTAAGCACTGGTTTTACTGGTCTGTAAAGTGTGAATACTGCCATAGCCTGCCTAATGTGGCTGTTGTAAGGAATAAGTTAGGTGATACGTATAAAAAGAGCCTAGGGGTTTCCCTGGTGGCACAGTGGTTGAGAGTCTGCCTGCCGATGCGGGGGATGCGGGTTCGTGCCTTGGTCTGGGAGGATCCCACATGCCGCGGAGCAGCTGGGCCCGTGAGCCATGGCCACTGAGCCTGTGCATCCGGAGCCTGTGCTCCGCAGCTGGAGAGGCCGCAGCGGTGAGCGGCCCGCGTACCGAAAAAGAGCCTAGTGTCTGACACTTAATAAGGTCATTACTGTTACACTCAATTTTTTTCTTTCTATGTTTTTGACTCCCAGTATGAACAGTTAAGTCAAACAGTTTTGATATTTGTTTACATTTTTATTCCTTTTCTGTGGATTTTTTTTGGAGGACTTAGCCCTATTTTGTGCTAAACAATGACATTTTTCATAGAATATATTATATATGTACATTTCATTGGGTATTTTGACATTGTATAATTTCTTTGGTCTGTTGGTTTTCATTTCTTTCACTTCTGTTTTATTTAAAAAAGGTATGTGTCATTACAACCCCTTCTCATTTATCTGATAGTTTTAGTTTATGCTAGTATTTATGTAAACTGAACTGTTTGGACGTAACTCTTCATTCTATTTGGAATTTGTTGTAAAATGTGAAATACGGGTCTAAATTAGTATTCCTGAATTGCTGACCATTATTCTTTACTTTGTCATTGTTTTTCAATAGCTCAAGTTATTTTTCTGTAGAAATAAAAAAGAAGATATGAAATGCTTCTTAAAAAAATCTAGCTATTGCATTAGTTTTCTACAGTTTATCTTCTAAAAAATGGATTTCACAGAAGTTACAGTCATAAAACTTAGAAGGCACTATTATCAAGGAAAACAAAGTGGTCCAGGTTCATCCTTTTCTTGAAGTCTTTAGCTGGAAAAGAAAGGTGCAAGTAATTTTGCTTCTGCATGTGTTTGTCTATGCAGACAGTAATTTCACACCTGTAAAGTCCTTTGAGAATTCATGGTCAGTATAGAAGACAACAGTCAGTTCTGAGGAGAATGCTCCAAATCCCTAGGAAATTTGTTTTCAGGCACTGAATTTTTCAAATACTGAATGTCATTTTGTTCTCACAGTTTCAGAAATTTCCCCTTTTCATTCTTTGATTAGTTCAGATTCTGGCTGTACTGTTCCTTAGGTTTGTGGCCTTTGGCATATCAGCCTCAAGGCCTCAAGTTCTCTTTCTGGTCTGCAAAATGGAAATCCTAAGGTCTCCCTTGTAGGAGGGGCTAAGCATTAGCCATAGATTATTATTGCATTCAGCTGGTGTCATTCTGATTGCTTGGTGCCTGTGTCTGATTGGTTGCTAAGTACTTTAAAATTTTGTTTTGCTTCTTGAGGATGAGCGATAGTATCTGCTCTGTGCTCCAGGGTCGGGGGAGATAGATGTATGTATGTACCTCAAGCGAAGGTATCAGGTTCATACAGGAAACCTTTTCTGATGACTCCACCCTTTTTCAATTCCAAACACTTTCATGGGGAGCTTCTCATACTGGATAAAATGTGCTATGTGCCTCAAATGCATTGAGGTGGAAAAGCCTGGAAACAACAGTTTTACGTAGGTGGGTTTTTTTTTTTTTTTTTGCGGTACGCGGGCGTCTCACTGCTGCGGCCTCTCCCGCTGCGGAGCACAGGCTCTGGACGCGCAGGCTCAGCGGCCATGGCTCACGGGCCCAGCTGCTCCGCGGCATGTGGGATCCTCCCGGACCAGAGCACGAACCCGTGTACCCTGCATCGGCAGGCGGACCCTCAACCACTGCGCCACCAGGGAAGCCCTAGGTAGGTGGTTTTTAACTGTTGCTTCACAGGAGGATCACCGGGGGAACTTTAAAAATTAAGCCAGAAACTCTGTAGTGGGGCCCAGGCGTTAGCGTTTTGGAAAACTCTGCTGACGATTCTCTTGTTAACCTAGGTTTAAGGAAAAGTACTCTGGATTATTTTCTTGTAATGAAAGCGGTACTGCTCTTTGTATTCTTTTTTTACTGCTTTATTAAGGACTCTACAGATATCCCTGTGGTCCGTTCATTACAGTATCTTTGTCTTTTGCTTTTATTTATACTCTTGCTATTTTAGTTTAGCCTTCTAGGTCTTCTCATTTATTTAGCAAACAATAATATCCAGTATTTATATACTGTTAATTTTGTGCCAGACACTGCTATAAGTAACTTTATATATTGAACTCATTTATTTAACATGCCAGCTTCATAGGATAGGTACTATTATCACCCCCGTTTTACATATGAGGAAACTGAGACACAAAGAGGGTAAATACCTTGCTCAGGGTTATACAGCTAATAAGAGACAGAGCTGGACCTCACTGGTAGAGTCTAAGCTTTTAGCTTCCAGGCAGTACTGTCTCTGTAGTTGAGCACCTGCTATATACCAGGGACTCTTTGGGGGTGCTGAGATTGACGCAGGGAATAGAACAGAAGAAAATCCTACTCGTGATGGAAATTCTTCATTTTTAGTCAAGGTCTTGTGTCTCAAAATACTGTACCCCTAAGCTATTCCCTCATCCTATATAATTACTTAAAATTTTGTATAATTGAAAATATATGGTATCTTCACGAAATGTTTTATTAATCTAGACTGATTTGGTGGGGGTGGGGAGATGAGGAAGTGGGCATTTCTAGAAAAAAATCTCACACCCATTCTCTAGTCTCAAGACTGTTTAGTTTTCTCTGAAAGGGTTATTTAGCCTTGGGCCGGAGGGTACAATTTTATAGTTAGAACGTGCTCCGTCCTCTCAGGATGAAGGGACTTAATATATTTTCCTTCTTTTTTTCCTAACTGGAAAAACTGAAATACGTATCCAAATCTTTATTAATCCTCGTTCACCTTTACAACTTCTCTCGGCGGCATCTCTTTCTTTGGGCACTGTTAAGTGTTCCGGGTGGCTAATGAACTAAGCTGATTTGAGCTAAAATACTGGCTGATAATAGTTGAAGGAGCTACTCGTGCTGGTACCAGTTGTGTCTTAGCAGGAGTTTCCTTGTGAGCTCCAGCAGAGGAACTGTGTGGGAATTTGAGGCAGGGTGGCACAGCCAATGCAAGTATTTTTAGCCCGGAGGCCCTTTCGTCACCCCCTCCAGTCGCACCACTTAAACAGGTGCTTACTCTACGTGTGTAAACAAGTTCTTCTCCCTCCTCCCCAAGGACCTAGATTTGAGACCCTTATTCAATCCTTCAGGAATAGAGCACTGCTTGTGACCTTTTACCCTAATCTGGATGCTCTTGAGATGTTCAAGTACAAGCTGACGAGATTTTATGGGAATATGTAAGTATCTGCTTCATGGTGAGAAACAGATCTTTTAACAAGGAGCTCACCCAGTACCGTACATTTGGACAGAGTTGGTAGTACCTTAATAGTGGAACAGAATTTACCTAATGAAATTTTGTTTTTGGAAAGGTTGGCTTGAAAGCATTGTGAAGAGCGCTTTCCTGCCAAAAGGAACAGTTCCTGAAACAGTCTGTCATTCTGAGCTTTTATTCACTCCTGGGCCTTCAGTTTGCCTCAAGATTAGTGAGTAGCTAAACAAATTGAAATTGCTTGGATTTATTATCAATCTTTGCTACAAAACGGAGATCCTTGAAGCCTAGGAAGCATGTCTTTCTTGTTCGGAGTATTATTTCACTACCACTTATATTAAGGCCCAATGAGACCCACATTGTATGGTGAGAAAAGGGGTAAGGAAAGCAAGAAGGAATTTTCTTAGGGTGCTAGACCTTGACTAGCAGGATTTTAAGTCGGGTAGTCTGATTCAAAAGTTTATGGTTTAACTTCACCAAAAAATCAACTATTAAGTGAATTAAAAAAAACATTGGAATGTATTCCATCTACAAAAAACCTTTGTTTTCTTGGAGAGCTTTGCGAAGCTCATGGTTTGTTAGCAATTTGCCAATCCATGTAACCTGATTGCTGCTCTGCCTTTCCAGTGGGACTGTAAACTCCTCCAGGGCAGGGAGAGTGCTTTGTTCATTGTTTATTCCCAGGACTATACAGAGTGTTCCATGAAAAAGTGTTTAAAATTACTTGATGCCTTGTGATTAAAACAGACTTTTCTCATTAACATGCAGTAGTGATTTGCGTCAACGACAGAAGCCTTTTCTCTGAGTACTTGAAAGATCTCAGAACTTTTAAGAAGGATACTAACTGATTCTCAAAGGGCATTTGTACCTAGGATTCTTAATTCAAGTTGCAAAATCTAAACAAGGTCAGGAATGTAAATATATTTTCAATTCTTATAGGTGTTAACATCACATAGATACCTAACCTGATTTATACTTAGAAACTTCATGGATGAAAAGAGGTACATTTAAACTGTTAGACGAGAGCCTGATTCATTCTACTTTTAGCACGAACTTTAACCACATAACATATGTTGCTAAAATTGGAGTTTTTCAGAAATATGGTATTCACAATAATTAGAATAATGGGTTCTAAGAGCGATCATTAGAGCTCACAATATGCTTTAACTCTTACCAGCTGTGACAGGGCACACCGTTGCCATTCATCAGGTTTTGTGTAGAAGCTTTAAAAGAATCTGTTTATAAAGTGGAACCAATACTTAGGTGTCACTGGATTAACACTTCAGAATTTCGTGTTTACAGGTATATTTCACAACGCTCTTTAGTATGCTTTAAAGCTGGCTGAGACTTAGTTATGTGTTACACAGCTGTACCGGGTTCCATAATCAATAGCTACTTTCTTTTAAAATTAAATTTACTGCCACAGAAAATTGTGGCGAAAATAAAGCCAAAAGGTGTTGCAGCCCACTAACTGAAAACATGTATTCTGTAACTAGTTAGCGTTAGAAGGCACTTTCAAGGTGAGTTTTATTTAATGTTTTTGAAGTTTAATACTAACAGAAACTTCAGATTTAAAAATATTAGCAAAATTTTCTCAAGTAGTTTTAGCTAGAATATATATATTATATGTAACAACATAAATATTGTTTTAAACTTAAAACAAATGTAAATTCTATTTCCAAACAGAATTCATACAGAAGAGTTAAGATTTGGCTTGATAATGTTGGAAGTGGTTCCTGCCTAGAAGGACCTTAAATCAAAATAAGAGTTCAGTGAAACAGTAGTACACAGACTATTAAAGTTAATTCCATAAAACTTCTGAGTACCTACTATTTGCTAGGCATTGTGCTAGGCAATATGGATATAGGAGTGAACAAGATCTAAGTGCGAGATTGTATGGATTTAGTCCTAAGTATAATAAGAACAAGATTCATAAATGCTTTCTAGTGACCTGGGTGGAACTGTGTGTTGGCAGCTAGTTAAAAAACAAAAAACTGGGTTGCTTTTGGCAAATTGATACCACACGCATCTACTTAGGTGGTAGGTAAGTGAATCTTCCAGCTCCCCCTTCCTCCCTCTCCAGTTAATGAAACACATTATGTGCTGGTATCAAGCTCAGTGGTAGTGCTTATTCTGTTGTGTGGTGAGTGTTTATCTGATAAATTTTTTACTGGACTGTGAGCTTTTAGAAAGCAGAGACTAGTCTTACGTTTACAGTCCAGAGCTTCCCAGTGCATTGGTCATATTTAACTATGATTGGATAGGTGAGTAAATTAATAAGTTGGAAAGGGAGAAAATGGAAAAGAGACAAAAAAGAATAAGGAGGAAGATGGACAGGGTAGAAAAGAAAGAGACAAGGAAATATTGAGAGAAAATAGGAGATGGCTGGCTACCTCTCTTCCCTGTCGTCTTCAGATGAGACCAGCTGTGACCTTCTGTCCCATTGCTCTGGGGAGGGCATGATAGCAGCGGCAATAAAGCCAGGCTTGGGCTGAGGTGAGCCTCTAAGGCTTACTGAAATATCAGTGCTGTAGGCTTGGTACCCAGAGGACTAGGCAGATGGCACACCTGGTTGTCTCCGCTTAGGCTCCTAAACAGCCACGTCCCCTCATCAGCTGCTCATCAAGTGTGAAGGATACCAAGGCTTTTTTAGTGTAACATTCATCAGTCCAGTGATCTTTCCACAGTGCAGTGGCGATTCCCAAAGGTAAGCTTTGAATGGTGATTGCATTTGAGTGGGAAATGATATTCCTAAAATGTGTCCTTTAGATAAAACTATATTTTTGCCTTCCAGTTAAAAAGCATTCATGTCAAAAGACAGATGTCTTCAAGTTAATTTTTGGTATCAACATTTGGCAAACATTTCCACTGGCAACCGCTGTGCCATACTGCAGGCTTTCTTACTGGAGACTCTTTGAAATGCTTAGTCAAAATATTTTGAAATCATTTCTTTAGTGAGGTTGTGGTGCCCTTTCTCAGCTCACATCTTAAAGTTACCTCATGGAAGAGCACCTTAAGGTGTTAAAGAATCCTGAGATAAAGTTACTTTTCAAAATTTTGGTTAAAACTAGAGTGAGGTGGGCAAAGGGGTTGGGTCCTTTGCTGTTGACGTGTTGTTGGGAGAAGTGACTTACGGAAAATTAGCGTGGCTCCCTTCTGTCTTACGCTTCTCTCCTGACAGGCTGCCAGGTTCCATGGTGGATATGCGTGAGCTACAGGAAAAAGATGGGAGCAAAGCTCTATTTTCTTAGATCTTTGCTTTGGGGAGCTCTGCCCACACTTTGGGGAACCAGGGGATGGAAAGTGATTTTAGAGACAACTAGCAGAGGAGAAGGGAGTTGTGGTCATAGTTTATGAAAAAAATAAAAATAAAAAGACCTGAGATGACATACTGGGAGCCCTTTGCTGCATACTCAGTCTAACTTTTCTATAGGGCAGAGTACTGACTCTACATTTATTTCCCAGGGCTACATTCTGCCTGAGATAGGGAGTAGAGAAAAGGTTAGATGTGCTTATCTGAGCAGTCTACAGATTGAATAGTTTATCTTATTGTCCCTTTCATTTTTGGAGTTCAAAGTCTCATTCCCTGTGCTATACAGTAGGCCCTTGCTGTTTATCTGTTTTATGTATAGTAGTGTGTATCTGTTAATCCCAAACTCCTAATTTATCCCTCCCCCTTCTCCCTTTGGTAGCCATAAGTTTGTTTTCTATGTTTGTGAGTCTATTTTTGTTTTGTACATAAATTCATTTGTATCTTTTTTTAAGATCCCACATATGAGTGATACCATATGATATTTGTCTTTCTCTGTCTGACTTACTTCACTTAGTATGATAATCTCTAGGTCCATCCATGTTGCTGCAAATGGCATTATTTCATTCTTTTTTAATGGCTGAGTAATATTTGTGTGTGTGTGTGTGTGTACACACACACACACACACACACACCATATCTTCTTTATCCATTCATCTGTCAGTGTCAATGGATGGGCATTTGGGTTGCTTCCATGTTGTGGTTATTGTAAATAGCGCTGCTATGAACATTGATGTGTATGTATCTTTTCAAATTAGCATTTTCTCCGGATATATGCCCAGGAGTGGGATTGCTGGGTTATACGGTAACTCTATTCTTAGTTTTTTAAGGAACCTCCACACTGTTCTCCATAGTGACTGCACCAGTTTAAATTCCCACCAACGCTGTAGGAGGTTTCCTTTTTCTGCACACCCTCTCTAACATTTATTATTTGTAGACTTTTTAATGATGGCCATTCTGACTGGTGTGAGGTGATACTTCATTGTAGTTTTGAGTTGCATTTCTCTGATAATTAGCAGTATTCAGCATCTTTTCATGTGCCTGTTAGTCATCTGTGTGTCTTCTTTGGAGAAATGTCTATTTAGGTCTTCTGCCCTATTTTTGATTGGCTTGTTTTTTTGACATTAAGCTGTATGGGCTCTTTATATATTTTGTAAATTAATCTGTTATTGGTCACATCATTTACATATATTTTCGCCCATTCCATAAGTTGTCTTTTTGTTTTGCTTATGGTTTCCTTTGCTGTGTAAAAACTTTTAAGTTTAATTAGGTCATATTTGTTCTTGTTTCCATTACTCTAGGAGATGGATCCAAGAAAATATTGCTGCAATTTATGTCAAAGAGTGTTCTGTTTTCCTCTAGGAGTTTTATAGTGTCTGGCCTTACATTTAGGCCTTTAATCCATTTTGAGTTTATTTTTGTATATGGTGTTAGAGAATGTTCTAATTTCATTCTTCTACATGTAGCCATCCAGTTTTCCCAGCACCACTTACTGAAGAGACTGTCTTTTCTCCATTGTATACTCTTGCCTCCTTTGTCATAGATTAGTTGACCATAGGTGTGTAGGTTTATTTCTGGGCTTTCTATCCTGTTCCATTGGTCTGTGTGTTTACTTTTGTGCTAATACCATACTGTTTCGATTACTGTAGTTTTGTAGTATAGTCTGAAGCCAGGGAGTGTGATTCTTCCAGCTCTGTTCTTCTTTCTCAAGATGTTTTGGCTCTTTTGTTTGGGGTCTTTTGTTTTCCATACAAATTAAAAATTTTTTTGTTCTAGTTCTGTGAAAAATGCCATTGGTAATTTGATAGTGATTGCATTGCATCTGTAGATTGCCTTGGGTATTATGGTCATTTTAACAGTATTGATTCATCCAGTCCAAGAACATGGTATGCCTTTCCATTGTGTGTCATCGTTCATTTCCTTCATAAGTGTCTTAAAGTTTCTGGAGTACAGGTGTTTTGTTTCCTTAGATAGGTTTATTCCTAAGTATTTTATTTTTCTTGATGCAGTGGTAAGTGGGGTTGTTTCCTTAATCTCTCTTTCTAATATTTCATTGTTAGTGTTTAGAAATACAGCAGATTTCTGTATGTTAATTTTGTATCTTGCAACTTTACTGAATGATTGATGAGCTCTAGTAGTTTTCTGGTAGCATTTTAGGATTTTTTATGTATAGTTACCTGCAAACAGTGTCAGTTTTATCTCCTTTTTTCCAACTTGGATTCCCTTTATTTCTTTTTCTTCTCTGACTGCTGTGTCTGGGGCTTCCAAAACTATGTTGAATAAAATGACAAGAGTGGGCATCCTTGTCTTGTTCCTGATCTTAGGGGGAATGCTTTCAGCTTTTCGCTGTTGAGTATGATGTTAGCTGTGAGTTTGTCATCTATGACCTTTATTATGTTGAGGTATGTTCCCTCTATGCCCACTTTCTGGAGAGTTTTTTTTTTTTAGTCATAAATGGATGTTGAATTTTATCAAAAGCTTTTCTTGCATCTATTGAGATGCCCATATGGTTTTATTATTCAGTTTGTTACTGTGGTATATCACATTGATTTATTTGCAGGTATTGAAAAATCCTTGCATCCCTGGGATAAATCCCACTTGATTATGGTGTGTGATCCTTTTAATGTATTGTTGGAGTCAGTTTGCTAGTATTTTGTTGAGGATTTTTGCATCTATGTTCATCAGTAATACTGGCCTGTAATTTTCTTCTTTTGTAACATCTTTGTCTGGTTTTGGTATCTGGGTGATAGTGGCCACATAGAATGAAGTTGGAAGTGTTCCTTTCTCTGCAATTTTTTGCAGTAGTTTGAGAAGGATAGGTGTTAACTCTTCTCTAAATGTTTGATAGAATTCACCTGTGAAGCCATCTGGTCCTGGACTTTTGTTTGTTGGGAGTCTTAGAATTACTGATTCAATTTCAGTGCTTTTGATTGGTCTGTTCATATTTTTTATTTCCTCCTGGTTCAGTCTTGAGAGATTGTACCTTTCTAAGAATTTGTCCATTTCTTCTAGGTTGTCCATTTTATGGGCATATAGTTGCTCTTAGTAGTCTCTTGTGATCCTTTGTATTTCTGTGGTGTCAGTTGTAACTTCTCCTTTCTCATTTCTGGTTTTATTGATTTGGGCCCTCTCCCTTTTTTTTCTTGATGAGTCTGGCTAAAGGTTTATCAATTTTGTTCATCTTTTCAAAGAACCAGCTTTTAGTTTCATTGCTATTTTCTATTGGTTTTTTTAGTCTCTCATATATTTCTTCTCTGATCTTTATGACTTCTTTTCTTCTAACTTTGGGTTTTGTTTGTTTTCTCTGTAGTTGCTTTCAGTGTAAGATTAAGTTGTTGGATGATAATGACTGGCTTAGACTTATCATTTGTGTTAATAGATGCTGGTGAGTAAATCAGAGTGGCGACTATGATAGATAAATGTATACTGCCTATGTACAAATCTCAAAGTGCTTTGTGGAATATGGAAATAAAATGGATTTCATTGAACATCAATGATAAGAGTTTTATGAGAAAATAAAATCAAATCTCATAAATATACATTACATTTATAAAGAATTAAATGCTACTAACAAAGGGCATTTCCCCCCTGGTTTTCTAAACCTTAAAGCCAGGCATATGATAACATTTCCCTTTTAATTCTATGCTTTTGCAATCAAGGATGCTACTTTTTTCCAACCATGCCATTGGTTACTGGGAAAGGATCTAAAAGTTTATTTGTATTTGTGGAAAAATGTTTAAACTTTTGAACTTCATGAGAAGGATATGAAATCATATTTTCTTTGATAATAGCCAGTGAAGAGATAAATGAATTGACAGAGTAGTGCAGAGTGTAGAACTTAGATTTTTGAACGTACATTGTGAAACAAAAATGAAACATTGCTGGAAATCTCACTTGAGACTTTTGGCTGCAGTCTGTTGCTGGTAGTTTATAGCTTGTTAAGAATGTTAAGGTTACATAAGGGTTGAAGGGATATTGCAGATGTTAACTCTTCTGTCAGGTGTGGTCATTTGCACACCTGCAACACTGGGGTCTTCTTTTAATGTGGATAAAAGCTCACTAGGGGCCAGACTGCTTCCAGATTTACTTCCTGCTCACTTTGTTCTCTTTTCCACTGTGCTCTTCTGCTGTGTCCTCACTCTCATTTATTTAACCCATTTTCATAGGGGAGGTTGTTCCTGTGGATTTTGGATTTTCTTGTAATATAAAAAATATGGAATCATTGAGATTCCTATTAAAAATTTTTTTTTTCTGTTCAATTAACGTTACCATTAGTAAGGTGTTTATAAAGGGAACCTAGTAAATGTATTCTTTGGGGAATACCGATGAAGGAGGAACATCTGGAAAATTCTGTACAATAATAAAAATGGAAACAGATGCATAATTGCTACCCTGCCTCCTGTCAGAAGTCTCTGTTATTAGTAATTTAGGGAAAATTTTATTCTGCCTACCCACAAGGAAAGGTAAATATATACTTAAATATTAAATTGTTGAAAGTGAAATGCATAGTTTTATATTAGTATTAGAGATTTCGGTGAAAAATCTTACATTTCCAAGAGAAACAATTTTGCCCATAAAATGTAGGAGTTAAAATACAATAACTTTGGTATGACTTGCCAAACAGATGTAAATTCTTTAATGAATATAATTTATGTGGTTAAAAATGCAGCATGTTACTACTTTCAAAATTGATATAAAAATAAGCCCAAAATACTGAGTTCTAAAAAAAAAAAAATTTGTTTTTTTTTTTAAGGAAACACTTTTTCTTTATATGATATATAATGTGGCTCCTTAAATGAACACTCTTTCTAAAATGGCATTCTATTTGATAGGTGTTCTCTGTACCCCATTCCGAATCCCCTGTTGTGTTTCTCTGGTTGAATTGTTTGAGGCTTGAGCAGCAAAAGCACCTCCTTTTGTAGGGTAAGAGCTTTCAGGGGTAGATCCTCTGTCCTTAACATTAGACAGTATGATTGTGTTATCTGAGATCCTTACTGCCGTTTGGAAATATAAATAGTCCTTTTAAAGCAAAGTTTATATAAAGGAGAAAACTCTCTTAAACATTATTTATGTTTCTGTGCTGCTTTCAAATTACTGCCTCTCAGTCATTCATTCACAAATTCAACAAATATATGTGGAATACCAACAGTGTGCCAGGCGCTGGGTTAGGCACCAGAACAGACAAAAATCTTTGCCTCGTGAAGCTCACACTCTTTAAATCCTATTAACTGTTAACTGATGCCTTCATTCAGAATTAGCTTTTTTCTTTTTATTCCCCTAGTAATTCATTTTTGCTATTCTTATGGCAGCCAGCAGTGCTTAGCTGCTTAGCAGTATTTGAATGTGTCTGTATGTACCATAATATGGAAGATTTTAAATATGTATTTTCACAGGCAATTTTTGTGATTAAAAGGAAAAAAACTTCCTAGATAAAATGAACAGGATGAATATACAAGTTACCACTGAGACAGTACAGTGTAATGGAAAGATGACTGGAACGTGAGTCAAAAGACATTTCATCACTTAGTTCCATGAATTGGTGACTCACTTTGCTGCTCCTTTTCTCAGCGAACTAACTCATGGTAACACAGAGAGAGAAATGCCTGCCATATCAGCTTCGCGCAAGGTGTTTGTAAACACCAGATAAGATCATATATGAGAAAACATTTCGATCTGAACATGTTTAAGGTCTTTTATAACATTGCTCAAGTGATTTATTAGTAAATGTGAACACACCAAGTGGATTTGTGGCTTTCAGTAATTCAAATTCAAAATGATGTTAAATTATGCATAACTTCTAATGAATTGCTTTAATGATTGAAGCATTGTGGGATTTTGATATTTACCTCACACCAAGAGCTACCGAAGTTAGCACTGCAAGAAATGTCATACACGATTGGATGAGCAGCTATTTTATTTGGACAGGAATTGTACATGGTAAGAAGTTCGATTATTTCCAAAGACAGAATTAATGTTCTGCTAAAATGCATTTAAGGAAATAGTTCCAGTGTCAAATATAGATTTTTCCAAAGTGTATTCTTTTTTATTTTTCTTCATTTTTAACTTTTATTGAAATACAGTTGACTTCCAATGTTGTGTTAATTTCTGCTGTACAGCAAAGTGATTCAGTTATACATACATAGTTTTTAATATTTTTTTCATTATGATTTATCATAGAATATTGAGGATAGCTCCCTGTGCTATACAGTAGGACGTTGTTGTTTATCCATTGTACATGTAATAGTTTGCATCTGCTAAACCCAAATTCCCACTCTATTCCGCTTCCACCTTCCCCTCTCCCCCTTGGCAACCACAAGTCTCTTCTCTATGTCTGTCAGTCTGTTTCTGTTTCATAAAAGTTCATTTGTGTCATATTTTAGATTCCACATATAAGTGATATATGGTATTTGTCTTTCTCTTTCTGACTTACTTAGTATGTTAATCTCTAGTTGCATCCATGTTGCTGCAAATGGCTTATTTCATTCATTTTTATGGCTGAGTAGTACTGCATTGTATATATGGACCACATCTTCTTTATCCATTCCTCTGTCGATGGACATTTAGGTTGTTTCCATGTCTTGGCTGTTGTAAATAGTGCTGCTCTGAACATACGGGTGCATGTATCTTTTTGAATTACATTTTTGTCTGGATATATGACCAGGAGTGGGATCTCAGGGTGATATGGTAGGTCTAATTTTAGTTTTTTAAGGAACCTCCATAGTGTTCTCCATAGTGGCTGTATCAACTTACATTCCCACCAACAGTGCAGGAGGGCTCCCTTTTCTCCACACCCTTTCCAACATTGTTATTTGTAGACTCCTTAATTACGGCTATTCTGACCGGTGTGAAGTGATACCTCATTGTAGTTTTGATTTGCATTTCTCTAATAATTAGCAATGTTGAGCATCTCCAAAGTGTATGCTACAGGTAATAAGATGTTGATTGCTCTTTGACTCTAGGATTAAATAATTTTGTTAGATAAACAATTAAAACTGTTAATTTACTGCAGAACTTTTCAGAGCTTTTAATATGCTAATGTGTGTAGTGAAATTTTATGAGGGCAGACAAAATTCATAGCATCTTCCAACGGTATTTGAGAATGGATATTCTCCTCTCAGCTGTTACCATCTATTAACAACACAGCATTAGTCCTCGAAATGTGGTCCCAGGACCAGCAGCATCACCATCACTTGGGCCCCACCCCAGACCTCCTGAATCAGAATCTCTGAAGGTAGGGCCCAGCTGTCTGTTTTGACAAGCCCTCCAGGTGATTCTGATATATGTGAGAGCCATTGCCCTGGGTTCCAGGAAGGTAGTTTGGAAAATAAAGATCTAATGAACTTAAAATACGTATGCTTCTGAAAGAAAGCCATCATTCTATTCTGAGTAGTAATATTTAGGTTTCAAGTTTTCATGTAGGTGTGTGTATGAAATCATCAAAGAAAAAAAATGCATTCTTGCCAAGTAGAATAGGTGTGGTAGAATGAAAACGGTGTTGAAAGTTTATGATTCAGGATTTAGCGAAAATGGAGTTGGATTAGTTTTAGATTATAAATCTGACTTTATAATACCACACCCTGATACTTCAGATTTATCCTTTTGTAAATTGAAAAAATGCGTGCTTGCACATCTTGGATTAGAGTAGAATTCCTCAGGATTTAAACTTCCGTAAAGGGGTATGCTTTTATCCTTTTTTTTTTTTTTTTTTTTAAGCTTCCTGACTCTCTTAATTTATTCCAACAATTTGGAATCACAGTTTTCTTATGCTACTGCTCGTGGGAAGTTCTTTCAACAGTTACTTATTGGCTGCCTAGTAGCAGCTTGGTAGGCACTGTGCTAAGTCTTGGACATACGCTGGTAAATACAGTGTGATCATCACAGAGCTTGTAGGGATGGGAAGGTAGAGGCAAGGAAACAGACCTTGCCTAAGGAGTGAAGTGCTCTGTCTGGGAAGCAAGTCCAAGATGCCAGGCCAAAAGGAAGGGCACATAACCTAGGCCTTCAGCATTAGGGATTATTTTTACCATTTCTCAGAGGAAATGGTAAATAAAATATTGTGATATGATAGAAGCAGTTGATCAAATTGCACAGTGATAACCTGAAAAATAGTGTAGGAATATTCTAACTCATTTCTAATTTGGGAAGGAGAAACAGTACTTAGTGTGGGAGCATCTCTGATTGGTGAGCAGTTTGGTCATGTAGGATAAAATTCAATGCATCCGTCTTTTGTAGATTGTTGTAGGATAAAACAAAGACCATATCGTCCTGAATTTAAAAAAAATTTGGAAATGAAACTTAATAAAAAACATGTAATGATGGAGTTATCCAAGCTTGTTCTGATGAGTAATGTATTTAGGCTGTCATAAGAAAGAATATTTACATTAAATAACTATGTAAGTAATAAATAATATAATAAAGTATTTGGATACCTTCAAAAGGGAAAAATCCCAAAATTTAGGAAAAGTAATATTAAAAGTATTTATGACTTAAAACCTTCTTCAGGAATGTTAATGTGTAAACACCATGTGTGATTATAGAATTCTACCTATGTATATGTTTACTTTTATGTGCTTTGGTGTATTTTGTTTTTATGAATATAATTTTATCTCTTTAAATGAGTAGGCTATTCATACTGTGTCAGTAAAGCTAGTGTTAATTTTAAAATTCCAGTGTTTAATGTATTTTTTGAGTCACTAGTTTTTATTAGCTGTTAATTATATCAGCACTATAGGTAGGATTTTATTCTGTGTAGTTTATAATTTTAGATTCCTCCTCCCTCCCCTTTTAAAAACTCTTCCAGGTACTGTTATTACTATGGTTACCTTTCGGAAAATTTACCTCTAAATACTGCCATAATGTCTGAAATAGTAGAGGGAGCTGTTAATGATGTTGCTGATTTTATATGTATTAATTTTTTTTTGATTTACTATTGGAGGTAAGTGATTATCTACTCTGGACACTATTACTACTCCAGATAACTAAAGTCCCTTTGGGTTGGTAGAGGAAGGTTTATTTGTACATTAACGCAGCTGATGACTTGTTTGATCAGGTCAGTCTCATGTAGGAAGGGAGTATAAAAGTCATACTGCATAGGTCACATCCCCAGTCTGCGTTTACATAGAGCACATGATTTAACTTTTCTGTGCATTAGAGCTTCCTTATCCTTAAAATGTAGGTACAAATAGTACCTGCTTCACAGAGTTGTAATGAGAACTTAAAAAGTTAATATAAAGTGCTTAGACTAGATCCTGGCACATAGTCAATGATCAGTAAATGTTAGTAATTATCATGTTTCGTTAACCTTTAATAATCTTTCATTATTAGGGTAAAGAAGATTTTGTTCTTAGCAAAGCCCATAAAAACAGCCCCATTTTCTGGCCATTATTCCTTCTCTATACCTTTTTTTCCCCCTGAACGTCCAAGCTACTTTCCATCTTTGGGGGATTTTGTAACTGTTTGTTATTGTCTCTCCTGAAATTCTCTTTTCCTCATCTTTCCTTGGCCAACTGATTTTTTTTTTCTCCTGTTTAAGATTTGAGCTCAAAAAATACATTCTTAGCCTAACCTTTCCTGTTAGTCCCCCACCAGCCTTCCATACCCCCAAATGAGATTCTGCTCCCTGTTTCTAGCTGTGTTCATATAGAATTTTAACAGTTGATAATGATACAATTAGGTTATTTGTTGCCTCTTTATTCCATAGCATATTATGGACCCAGAACTGTTCTTAGCACATACTGGACACAAAATAAAATATTTGAATGTGTATATGTGAGAGGGAGTGAGTAAATTGTGAATGAATGAGTTGCCCCAAACGCACTTGGGTATTATGCATATTTGGGTACTAAAAACACAGGTACCAGATAACATGAGATGAGACATTTTTCATTGTTCTTGACGCTTGAGAAGGTAATTACTTCACTGTATGCAGGTGTATTTGGGAACTACCAATACAGAGTAAATGTGTTTGATTTTGTTGGTTAAATGGAAAAAATCTTTTTGACCTTTGCAAATTGTGTGAAACAGGGTAGAAGTATTTGTTCTTGAGGTATGCTAATAATAGTATGAACATTGCCGTCACTTTCCAGTATACCTGGGGCTTTAAACATAAGCAGCTTCGACAGTTTTCCTAGGCTGCTGGGGGCCTGCAGGAGGTGCAGTTGTGTCCCTGGTGTGCACGTGCAGGTGATTACCCTGAGGCAGTTGCCTGCAAGAAGTCATTGAGAATCAGTAAGTTGGACCCGAAGGCTCCAGCACGAGCTTTATTGATAAGTACAGATTTGTTTGCGGGACAGAGTGGTTCCATTAGGTTGAATTCATTATCTGCATATCTTCCTTTTCTCCTATCCTTTTTTTCCTACTATCTTTTCTACTCTTAGCTGTTCCCCTTTTCTTTTTCTCGCCTTCCTCTAACTTTGCACACTTGAAAAACATCTTTTTTTTCCCCATCTCTACCTCCTCTTTGGTTTGAAAAGTTAATGGAGACTTTTTCTTCCCCCTCTGAAACTCTTTAAAATTTCTGTGTGTGTCTCTGAAGCCTTGTACAACTTAGACACAGGCAATGAAAAATGATCAAAACTAAACCTATTCAAAGACATTAAACTCCTGTTTGACTGGGAGATTAAGGTTTGGCGTAGGAAATGAAATTCTATACTTTAGAACCTTATGAACCAGAACCAATAAAATGGTTCACCAGAATGGGTGTGTTTTCCACTTTCTGGATCACTGATTATTTAGTACAGAAAGTTCAGCATCACCAAAACACATGTTAGCTGCTTGTCCATACCTTACTCTGAAAGGGAAGTGGCAGTGCCTACTTCAGATATTTTGATAATAAAAGGGACTAATTTTTCCCCTGGTTGAATCCAACAGTTCTTAAGAAAGAGGCTGACATTAAAATCTCAGAGGAATCTATTCAGTTTTTCTGTTTTTATTTTGAAAATATCCTTCAAAGGTAGGTAATGGTCCTCTTCACCCGAATGAGGCCTTATCCGTTTGACAACCATTTTCTTGTGCAGTCTCTAGGCCCATTTGGGAAGACATAGATTTATAGTTTGTCTGAGTCACCTTTGGTTATGTTGACAATCATAAAGAGTTTTCTGTAGGTGTTTTAATTTTCTGTAGAACAGCAAGTGTTATCTTTACAGCAGTGTTTGAATAGAAGACATGATCTGTTCACTTTTTGTCAGCAGTGTTCACACAGGAACTTCAACTACAAAGTCATTCCCTGTGCATGCTAACACTGAAGTTGTTTTCTTAAAGAAATGCCTTTTAAAAATGGAATATTCTTCTAGGAAGATTAACCAGTTTTCAGAATTGCAATAAATTATATCAGTTGGCAAAATATTTTATATTATCATAGCAATAATCTCTTTGGTGATAAACACATATGGGCAGAAATATGCAATTATGTATTTTTAGATGCCAGTTTATATTGAGAATATTTATTAAGTATAAGTTTTGTAAAACTCTACTATCTAAAGATTCTATCCCCTAAGACCATGCTAATTTTTATTAAAATGTGAGATTACCAGCCACTTAAAAAGCCGTTGTGTTTCCTATTGATGGTAGTTAATTGGGTAATGATGAAAATAACTGCAGATGAAGTGGATTTTAGTAATGTGTATTGGTGTGTGTTCTAATCTGACTTTAGAAATCTTCCCTAGTGAGCCACTTAAAGGAGATAGCTGCTGGAAAAATGGAAGGGCATTGTTGTAATAATAACTCACTTACATGTGTTCCTTCAGCATGGACCCATGATTTGTTGAGGCCTTGGTGCATCAGAGTAAAAAGTGCTTAGGAACTGTTTCTTAAAAAATAAATGATTTAATTTACTCAGTGAATAGGTTTTTTTTAGGTGCATGGTACAAAACTCAAAAGCTACAAAAGTAAGCTTCCTCCTACTGGTCCATCCATTCAGAAGTCCTCCCCAGAGAGAATTCCTGTGACGAGATTCTTGTTATCCTTCCAGAGAGTGTGTGTGTACGTGTTTGTATACATGTATACATACATATGCATGTATACATGATACAGAACAGTGTATATAGCATATTTAAAATATATAGAATATGTCTGTCTCTTGCTTTTAAATACAAATTAGAGTAGCTACACATACTGCTCTGTATCTTGCTTTTACTTAATATATGCTGTCAGTCATTCCATATTAATACACACAAAGCTGCGTCATTCCTTTAAATGCCTCATACAATTATTTTAAATGTAGCTTGTGGATATAATATCATGTGTTTGGTTTTTCCGGTCATTTGTTATTTATGTACATGTGTGCGTGTAACTGCAGGAGCATTTCCTAGAGCAGAGAGAGCTGTACACCACACAATTTGTACCCATTTCCATGCCTACCCACAACGCGAGAGTTTCTGTTACCAGTGAATATTTTATCAAACTCTTAAAATTTGCAAAGAAAAAATACTATCTTTTTGATGGTTTTACTTTGCATTTTTCTTATGAGAGATGTTAAGCATCTTTTCACATACTTAAAAACCACTTACATTTGAATTTTTGTAAAATGTTTTCATATCATATTAGTTTTCATACATTGTCGGTCTTTGTTTTTGTTTATTTTTAGGAGCTTTTTCTATATTAGAGAAAAATAGTTCTTTGTGATGGAAATATTTACTCAGTTTGTATTTTCACTTGATTTATGATTCATTTTGATTCAGGAACATGGGTGACATTTTTTTTTTTTGCCATTTACTCAGTGACACTCTTTTAAAAACCTTTAATTTGTCCTCATAAATTTTGATCCTTAAAAAAAAAAAAAAAAAAAAAACCCGAGAAGTTAAGTAACTTGCTCAGAATCTCAAAGTTAAATCGCACTCAGGTAGTCTGACCCCCAAACCCACCCTCTTAACTTAACTACCATACTATACTACTTGAGTCTGTTCTTAAAAAACAAAAATGTAATTTTCCTGAATTGAAAAAAATTCTAATTCACAGAATTTTTTCTTCCTGATATGGGCGACTGATAATTAGCACGTGTATATTTTAATTATTTTTTTTCCAAATAGAAATATAGGGACTGATTTACTACTCACTTCAAAGTAAAATTGAGAATTATTCTCAGTTAGAGAAGCATTAGAGAAGCATTTTTATGCTCAGATTTTTATATTTGATGAAAAGAGTTTTAGGCATGCCAGAAACTGATATCTGAAAGGTAATATTTATAAATAGTACTGCGTTTTGCTTATCTTTTTCTGTCTGAAAAAAATGAGAATACTTATTTACTATGATTGGATTTTAAGTGTGGTGTAAATGTTAGATTATTATGAATATTCTTGGCATCTCAAAACCCTAAGGCAGATAACACATAGATGTGGAGTCATGTTTTTATGGGACTCCCAAATTCAGAAAGATCGGCAGAAGGCCAGAGGATATCTAAATACCTTAGATCGAAATTTCTCTTTTCTGGATAAGCCTATTATTGAGCAAGACCTTTTGTGAATAGTTGTTTTTTCTTTTTCTGTCTTAAATATAAAAAACTTGTTTAAAAGAAGATACTGCTTTTTAACATGCTTGCAATTAAAAAAATTACTGCCTTAAAAACTGCGTAACTTAAGGGCTTATCTGCAGTCAAATTTCATGGGTCTGTGATAGAAATCAGTGCATTATACCATGGGTCACAGAGGAGGAAGACAATTCCACCAGGGAAGGAAAAGAAGGCAGGTGGTAAAAGGCTTTTGTGGATGAGATGGCACCTGAACCACATCTTGAAAGAGGAGGAAGCAGCATTACATAAATAGGGAGTTACACTCACAGTCCTGTCTGAAGGATTGAATGGGGTGTAGAGTGGCCAAAGGGAAGAGAAGACACAGTTAAGTGTTGAAACTCGTTGCATCTGGGACAGTGCTGTGCAGCAGAAATACAATGTGAGCCACGTATATAACTTAAAATTTTAGTAACACATTACCAAAAGTGAAATATAAACAGGTAAAGTTAATTTATCCAGGCAGAAAAATTGGATGAGAGTCGGGGTATGTGGTGTGGAATATTTTTTTTTTTTTTAATTTGTGAAAGAAGAGACTTGAACATACTTTAAGCTATAAGGAAGGATAGAAAGAATGAAATAATTCAAAATATGAGACCAATTGGGGAAGTGTGTTTGGAGAGATTCATCTTGATTGGTAGAAAGGAGAACTTTTCCTCTGACACTAGGAAGAGAAGGGAAGATAAAGATTTGTGTCTCTTTGGAGGTTTTGAAAGTCTAGGAAAAATTAAAAATGCATTCTCAAGTATAGCCTTTCAGGAAGAAAAATGAAAATTTAAGAAAATCCAGATTGTTCATAAATGAAGAACTCTATTTTCTGTGTTCATTTTCCCCCTTATAATAACATTAATTCTTCACACTGGAAAAATGGCCTAGGATTCTGAGGGCCATAGAATATAGATCGCAAGAAATGTCAGGAAAGAAACCAATGCAGCTTTGCCCAAATTTTGGTAGGGTGATACAGGAATGACTCTGCCACAGATAAGGTCTTGGAAGTTTTAAGCTAATTTATAAAGGAAGGAATGGACACAGATCAATAGGAATTCTTGATGTCTAGCCCATGGGAGTAGTGAGGGAGAGGAGGAAAACTAGAATGTAGGGAGAGAAAGAGACACTGACTTTAGTGATAGAAGGTATCAATGGATATTACAGTCTTTGTCTTTAAGTCAGTGTTTTTTCAGCTTTTTCACAAAACTATTACATGTTACAGAAAATGCATCTCAAATTCTCTTAAACAATGAAAGAAATGTACTGGTTTACAAAGTCAAAAAGTTCAGGGACATCAGACTTCAGGCAAGGTTTGATCCAGAGGCTCAGGGTGTTATTGGGATCCAGCTCTGTTTTGAGATACTCTGGACTCTGTCCTGCTCCACAAGTTTGTGCAGTCCCTAGGCAGGATGTTCTCATTATCTCACATATTCATGCCATTCTGTCCAGATGTAACAGCCAAGAACACTGACTTCAGAAATTCTATTGAGAATACTGACACTCACTCTGATTAGACTCTAGCTAGATTGCAAACTCCGTTCCTGGGGCTGGGAATGGAGTTAGGTTCCCTGGGATTACGTATCCTCGATGGAAGCTGGGCCTTATTGGGAAGTGGGAAAACAGATTGGTGATACAACCAAGTTCCCGTAGTACCAATGGGAAGGGAGGGTGAACACACATCCTGGGGCTCTTGGACAAGTAGCCTGAAGCACAGATTTTTATTTCAATGTATCCTTTTTAAAATTAAATATTAATTATAATTTTACATTATTTCCTATAATACACTTTTGTATATATCAAAATTCTTTCCAAAATCTTTGAGTAAAACGAATGATCCAAAGCTGTCATTTAACCTGTGACTTCAGACATCCCTTGGTGTATCAGTAGGTATTTGTGAACAAGTCTTATATAATCTTAACATAATGGACTCTGTAATACAAACAAATATTTGATTTACAAAATAAAGAGAACACTGAAAGGCTTATTAAATACTATATCCTAGGTAAATTTTGAGCCATGATTTTTATAAAGTATTGCCCATGTTAACGGTGTTTTCTGCAATTCACTTTTATTTACAGCTACATGTAACCACTGGGATTAACCACTTCTTGGGTATTAA
Source organism: Phocoena sinus (assembly GCF_008692025.1). Taxonomy (NCBI): domain Eukaryota; kingdom Metazoa; phylum Chordata; class Mammalia; order Artiodactyla; family Phocoenidae; genus Phocoena; species Phocoena sinus. Next base: position 126,228,040 of record NC_045767.1, on the reverse strand, counting down.
TAACCATGGTAAAAATATCTGAGGATACTTTTTAGAAAACATTCTTTGTACCCTGGGTCATTAAACTTAGTCTGAGAATGTGTTTAGTAGCTGTAATTGTGCTGCAGGACATTTTAAAAACTAGAACTGAACTCTCAACCCCAGGTTTCCTCTGAGATAATTACAGGATGAAAAATGACTAAAAGAAAAGAAATCGATTTATCTTTGTTAATAAAAATGCCTCACACTACCGTTCAATACCTTTTAAATTTAATGATATTTTCATTTTACACACACAGACACACACTTACGTCTGTCTGTTTTTAGGAAACAGTTACCATTTTCTGTGATACCCATATCTTGTATGAGGCTTGGATAGTAGAGAAAAACTTCTAATTATTTTCAAGCAGAAGTAGGACTTACTGTGTGCCAGCCACTGTTTTAATGTTTAAAACATAATCACATCTAATACTTACATCAATCCTGAGGAAGTCAAGTTCCAGCATGATTAAATAACTTGCCCAACATTATTTACATAGCTAGTAAATAGTCAAGTTGGAGAACCCAGGCAGCCTGACTCTGGAGTCCATGATCTTAACTACACCCTGTGCTGATTCCTAGTTATTCTATTAATAAAAAGGGAACCCGTGCCAGGTAAATCTCTGCAAGTTCGTTATGCAAACAGTTTGTGGTGATACTGTTCATAGACTTTTCTAGTTTGAAAGTGAACGGCCAGCCCTGTGTTTGAGCTCTGGCATCAGAGCAGGCTGTTTCCCAGAAGCTCACATCTGTGCTGTACCTTTTGAAGTCATGCTTCACTGGGTCTTTGATGTGTTTCTTCTGTCCAGGTTCCTTTCAGGTGTCTAACTTCAGATGAATGGTAATGGTGCCATTCTTTACCGATAACATAATGGAACTTGGGTTCTTTTATGCTTGTTGTTATGTTGGTCATAGTATGCTGGATTTTTAGGGAGGTTTATTTTAACTAATCAGAATGTTGAGTTTTAAGATTTATTTTCTGGTTGTTATTTTATGTGTTTATCCATTCAGTGACAGATTAAATTAGAAACTTTTACATAATGTTTTCGGAAACATCGACTGCTCTTCAAAAGAAGTGTGGTGAATGAATTCCATTTGTGTTTTGGTAAGCAATGACTGGTTGAAAAGCCTTAAATAATTTTCTCTCCCAGCCTCACTGAGATGCAGTTCACCTTCACCTCCTTTATTTTGGATGCTCACCTCATGCTTCTGTCAGTTCCACAATGCATTTCCAGTCTTGTTGGAATAGTGAAGGATAAGCTGGGGCTGTAACTTTGAATAAATATTAAATGTAAAAATACCTCTTTACTTTCAGACGTCTTATACACTGTGGCTTGCTTCTTCTCGCCTCTTCCCTCTGTCCTAATCCAGGCCCCTCTGTTATAGTTACAGGAGACAGAAACCAATTTTAGATTTATTGGCAGGATTCAGAGTGGCTCAAAGGAAGAGTTAACCAGGCTTTAGGATTGGAGCCAGTTGCTTGTTGACCTGTGTCTAGACATCCTTCAAGTGGATGACTCATCTCTGGTCACCTTCTCTGCTCAGAATTACAGAATCTGGGGAAAGTGTGGGAGGACCCAAGTCAGAGCCCCACCTGAGCCTATCTCTGGGCCAGAGGGATGGGGGGTGTACTATGTGGACGGCCTTGCCTCAGAGGACTCTGGAACTGGCCAGGTCCTCCCCCCCTCCCACCCCCATATCCTCTCTGTCTCTCTCTCTCTGGATTCCATGCACACTCCTAGACATAGGCAGTATAATTTGATTTTGAGCAGGATTTTGCTCTAGGGAAGAAAGACTCGCTGAAAAAAAAAGAAGTAATGGCTCTGGATTCCAAATCAATTTCATATTGGTCGCTGGGTAATTCTCAGTGAGTCATGTTTTTCACTAATCAGGCGTGCAAATTGATAAGATTAATGAATGTGGCTGAGAGGATAATAGTGGGCCAGAACCTAGAAGCTGTATATTTTTACCTGCGCCCCTTCCTTAGGGAAAACCCAGAGAGGAAGGAGGGAGAAGAATTAGATTAGTAATTTTGCTGATTCTTCTGGTTTAGCTTTTTTGCAAGACTTCTTTCTTTCACCAACGAAGAAGAGAGCAAAGTAGAATGTAACACTAAAAGAGGAGAAAAAATCATCACAGAATGTTGATAATTAGAATTCTATAAAATATTTTCACAGATGACGTATTTCGTAGAGGATTTAAAGAGTGAATAATTGGGTGGGGTGTTATATTTGTATTAATAATTTCAGTATCAGAAGGTTGTTGAATTTTAAGGCAGTTCAAAATAAATTGTTAGGTTAGAAAAGGTGAGACTGACAATAACCAGGAAATTATTTTTCTAAGACTGTTTTCAAAACTTAGACCCTCATTTGTTTCAGTCACAACCTAACGTTTCTACCTCATATTTATATCCTATATTTAAACTTTACAAAAATCAATTTTTGATTAAAATTCTGACTAGGAGTAAGTGAAGACATTGAGATCTAGTCCGTTTACATGTAAACCTTTAGGAAGAAATACTAAGTTAGTGTTATTATTTTGACTTGAGGTAAAATGTGTCTTATGAATTGTAGTAAAAGTAACCATAAAAATTATCCAGTTTAATCTAGTTGAAGCACTGGTAATTAAGTGCCATTCTGGCCTATCCGTCATAATCTTAGGATTCAGTTAGGAATTCAAAGAAAGGTGAAGCTAAGTTTCAGTTACGTTCTTTCACTGAGTCTATGAAAGCTATTTTAGGAGGGAAATTAAAATTCATTGAACTGCTATATATAACAGTTCTCTATAATTAATCCCCAAAGTACCCAACAGGGACATTTTTCAGTAACAGAAGTATAAAAAAAGGGAAAAAAGTTATTTTAAAGAATTAATCACTGTAGGGATTTTCATATTAGGAGTGAGGTACATTTCAGTTATTTCATTCTGTGTTGCGGGGAGATGGTCCTGGCAGAGTGAAGAACACGTGCAGGTAACTAGGCAGCAATGCGACTGACCTGCTTGGAGACCAGCAAGGAGACCAGCACGCCTGCAGTGGAATGGTCCACAAGGAGAGGACTGAGAGGCATCAGAAAGGCAGGAGGCAACGAGATCATGTTCAGACTTGTAGGCCGTGTTAAGGACCTTGGCTTGTATTTTTAGTGATATGGAAAGTCATTGGAATGTTTTAATCAAATGAGTAACATGAGTTGTCGTTGGCTTTAAAAAGATCATTCTGGCTGCTGCATGGGAGTAATGTCAGGACCAAGGACGGCAGTGGAGACGTTGGCTGAAATTTCCTGCAGCAATCCCAGGTGAGCCAGGGTGGCAGCAGTGGAGCTGATAAGAAAAAGTAAAACACAAAATGTATTTCACAGGAAGAACCGAAAGCATTTAAATTGCATGTGGAAGATACATAAGAGGGAACTGTCAGGAACAAGTGTGAGAACTTTTCCAGATCAAAGGATGATGTTTCCATTTATGGGGCCAAAGGTGGGCTGAGAAGCGAAGGTGTGGGTTAAATCGGGTTTATTCTTGGGCATGTTGAGATGTCAGTGAAAATGGATATGTGAGGCTGGAGTTCAGGGAGGACTGTGGCTGGAGATAGTAAATTGGAGTTTCATTTGCATGCCGGTTTTGCCTAAAGCCACGAGACTAGGTGAGACTGTTTAGCGAGTGAGTGTAGATAGAAAAGAAGTTCAAAAACTGATCCTAGAGAACTCTGAGGTTTGGAAGTTGGGGAGATGAATAAACTAGTGAAGGAAGATGAGTGAGGTAAGGGCAATCAGGACATTGTGTGTATCCAGGGAGCCATGTGGTGAAAGTATTTCAAGGAGAAGGAATTGATAATCTTAGTTAAATCCTGTTTAAAGTTCAGCCACAGGGAGGGTCAACGGGTGACCTTGACAAAAGCAGCCTGTGGTGTTGAGGGAAAGCGAGCCTGGGTTGGTTTCAAGAGAGGCTAAGAGTGGAGGAGGGAATTGCAAGCAGCAAGTATAGACAGTTCTCTTGAGGAAGAAAGAAGCTGAGAGATGAGTGATACTTGGAAAGGAAACGAGGCGAAGATAAGTGTTTTTTTCCGTTTGTTTTTTAAAAAATGTACGTAAAGTCAGCACAGGAGTGATCCCGTCAAGATCTGTGTGTGTGTGTGTGTGTGTGTGTGTGTGGACTGCTGCGGTGCTGCCCTTAGGTTAGCCAGGGGGGATGGGCCCTAGGCCAGAAAGGGACCCTGGCGTGGGGAGTGAGGGGAGGAGGTCTCGGAGAGGCACACAGACTGTTCAGTTAGGAAGGGTGGGGTGTATGGACACAGTTGCAGGTTGGTAATAAGGTGTGGTGAGGCATGATGGAGTGTAAGAGGGGTTTAATGGTGTGTGTTTAAAAGTTTTGTTTAGTTAATTTTTGTTTTTTTACTTTCTGTGGGCTGTCCTAGAGAGAGGAGTGGAGGGTGTTGGGAATAAGAAGTAAGGAAGCGTTGTAGAGAGAAAAGCAGTCCTAGAAACAAAGTGAAAGGCTGGTGGTCAGTGGAGTTCTATGACAGCGGCTGCCTGTCCTCGGATATATTGTATTCTCTCCATTTGTTCTAACTCTTCAGTCAAAACCAATAGCACAGAGAGGATTGTCCCCTGACTTGCTTCTTTCCCTTCCTCTGAGTTTCTGTTGTTGCCGTAATTTCAGTCCCCCTCTGCACCTTGAGTGCAAGGGCTCCTGTGTGCCGCGGACTTTGACTAAAGAGTTGAGACAGTGGCGGGAGATTATAACATAATCCTTCTTGCCTTAATTAAAAAAAGTCCTTTCCCTCATGCTCAGAGCAGGTGTTCTTCCTTTTTTGTTCTATGGATCCTTTTGGAAAACTAGGGAAGCTTATAAACCACCCCTCCCCCAATAAATTTTAGGTGAAACATTCATAGTGTTTCAGGGAAAACCAATTAAAAAGATACAATTTTCAAAGTATAAAAAAACACACTTGTGATATAATAATATGCGAGTATTGTGCATTAAACAACAAGATCTAGTGGCAGGTCACATGACTACCTTAATTTCAAAGTAGTCAGTGGGTAAACACTACTCCGAGTTATCTGTAGCACCTGAGATATAATATGAAAATGTTTGTGATTTCCACAGGTGACTAGGTCACAGGTACTGGTACTGTGATTTGTTGCCTACTTTCATAGGTAAAGGAAGTGCTAAATTTCAGCTAAAGATTCATAAAAACAGAGGTGAAATATTCTACCCCGCTCAAGTTATATCCTGCACTCTGTGTGTGAACCATTTGGAAGTCTCAGCTTCAGGCTAATCACTCTTGCCTCAGAGGAAATACTGCACCTCTCCTGTCCAAGGCTGATCCCATCACTCATGGTCTGGGCCCCTGTTCTCTATTTTCTCTGGGAGCCACTCCAAATAAATATCCCAGATTGCTTTTATATCTTGAATCTTTTTAGCATGGGTTTTCCCCTTCTTTCACGGAATGCACTTGCATTTCTTCCATCTACTGTTTCCCGTGAGGGCAGTAAGTAGCCTAACTTGCCTGGATGTGGTCAGTGCATTGACTGGTACGTGCCCTTTAAACGTTTACTGCTTGTGGAAGGTGCTCACTAAATGTTTAGAATAAATAAATAGGTACTTCTCTTTCCCATGGAAATTCACAGACTTGTGTTTCAATTAGCAAATGCTGTAACTGTCTTCCTTCTGGTGAAGGGAAGATCCTCACAGGATTAATGGGCATCATAATAAGCCCCACTGGTAAACGGAGTAGAGTAATAGGTAAATTCATCAGCCAGTCCATGAAAGTTAACCTTCTCCTGGAGGGATATGCTAGATTTCCAAATTTAAGTAATTTTGTTAAGAAAAGTTGAGAGTGACTGTCTGTCAAACCTGTTCATTGGTTTCCATGATAATTTGATAAGAAAATGTGGAACGATTTACAATTTATAACTGTATGTGTAAAATACAGTTAACCTCAATTTCATTAAGTTGCGAATGTTTAAATGTATATGTTTAAAAATATAGTTCTGATTTAAATTTTGTAGTAGATTAATGGAGACATGAGTTATCTTAGATTAAAAGGATAGAATTCAGTGAGAATAGAATTTAGTTTTGGAGAGGTATTCACTCTTAATATTAGAACATGTTTTTGTCCTTGATATGAAATTACTTTTATTCTATCAATTAATGCAACCTGTCCTGGATTAATCTGCTTTTCTCATAATCCAATATCTAATATTCTTTGAACACATACCTCTAATTTATGTAGCTGTGAATTATATCTTTATTTTATAATATTTGTTCTGTTTTCTATTCCTTAATTATTGAAGAGTTAGTTAAATTTATGTTTTTTTTACTTTACAAAAAAAATTCTGTATCCAAATTTTACTTTACAAAAATTTATGTTTTGTTTACTTATGTTTATGTTTTTTTGTTTGTTTGTTTGTTTGGCGATACGCGGGGCCTCTCACCGTTGTGGCCTCTCCCATTGCGGAGCACAGGCTCCGGACGCGCAGGCTCAGTGGCCATGGCTCACGGGCCCAGCCGCTCCGCGGCATGCGGGATCCTCCCGGACCAGGGCACGAACCCGCGTCCCCTGCATCAGCAGGCGGACTCTCAGCCACTGCGCCACCAGGGAAGCCCTATGCATATATATGTTTATGCCAACATAATGAGTCAGTTGAGGTAACTGTAAAGCTGTTACATCACTGCTTGGCACATAATGAACACTGTACAATAAAGTAAGGAACCACAAACATATATCTACACAAACACTTATTCTCTCCGGCTAGATTATAAACTTGTGTGTAAACTCTGTGAACATGGGACCTTGTTTTTCTTGAACATTCCCTTCTCCCAGGCATACCTGGCACAGTGTCTGGCCCATAGTAGACTATTAATAAATATTTGTTGCATGAATGTAAGCTCCTAAGGAGGAGTGGTCATATAGGGTGGGAAGAGAGATGGAGAAAGTAGAGATTTTTTTGGTAACTCGTGATAAAGATGAGCACATTTCCACCTCTTACGTATTTGCACTTGGTGCAATTAATATTTCTTACAACTACAAAAAGACTGTGGTTATGGAAGGTGGATGAGGTGTTGGGAGGTACATCATTCAGCCGGGACACACTGGCATGGCTGTCTTGCTTTTTTCTGGCTAGCCTTTATTCTCATTGGATAAAGGCCACATCAGTTGGATAGTATTTTGAATATTATCTGTGGCCTTAAGTGAATATTTGGAAGAAAAGTTATTCAATTAAGCTGTGTAGATAGAAAAAAATATGTATACACACATATATGAAGGGAAGATCCTGTTAGAGTTAATGAGCGTCGTGAAGCACTGTTGACAAATACTATACGTCTGATGTTAAGCAGTGATTGATATTTTAGCATATAAACCGTTTATATATTAACCTATATAAACTAGTAAGCTATATTTTAATATTATTAAAAATAAGATACTTTAACATGTGGCACGGTGCTTTTTCTAGTTCCAAATGGCAGTCATGGTAATGGAAGTACATTATTATTGGTTTTATTACATTTATGTACTTGCCAGTTCAGTAGGGAACTCAAATATTTTACAGGGTCATAAAAATTAATTAGTAGCATTTTCTTCTTGTGATGATAAGCACCCACATTAAAATTACCACATTCCATGTACCTTATGCTTTGATCATCGTTGTCTTATTCCTCCCCCTTAAGAAAAGGCAGAGCAACTACTATACTATATACATGCATAAAGTAATTTTATACTTGCCAGTTGATCTTCCCTTGGGGGCTACTGTAGTTTTTATAAATAGCTTGCTGACTTGGAAGAAACATAGTTCTGTTCTTAGGAACTCATCTGGAAAGGGCATTTCTTTGGGGATATGGAGACCATGTGTGGAATTTCAGCTACAGGAAAAATTCTGGGATTTAGACAAAGAAATATTGGCTGGTTTAAAATTGAAGGTCCGTTTGTGAAAAATTGGTTTGCTGTTAATAGCCATATTTTGTTTTTAGAACCTAATATATTGTGGGTTCGTGGTCCCCAGTCTGCAGTTTTCAAACTCCTAGGGACCTGCAAACAGATTGGTACCACTGGTCATATTATCCTGGTCAAAAGTACTGATTTGAAGTAGTTTATCTTTGATTTATTAAAAATGAGCAAATATTGTTTCTTACTTAAAAATGGCAATTTGTTTAGTTCACTGAATTTTTCATAAGATGGAATTCATGGAGTAAAAATAACAAAAAATTCCTTTGGGAAAGACCCATGTCAGACTGAAGCCTGATCTCTGCAACTGTCATATATGTGAGATTGTTGCCTCTAGAGATTTGATTGATTGAATTAATTTATTCATTTGTAAAGCTAAAAAGAAAGACTATTTAGGTGAATTTTACTTTTTTAAAAAATTGAGGTGTAATTGACATACAGCATTATATTAGTTTCGGGTGTACAGCATAATGGTATGATATTTGTATATACTGTGAAATGATCACCACGAAAAGTTAGTTAGCATCCATCACCACATAGTTACGACGGGTTTTTTGTTTTTTAGTTTTCCAGTGATGAGAACTTGTAAGATTTACTCTCACCACCTTTGAAATATACAATACAGTATCATTAACTATAATCACCATGCTGTACTTAGTATCCCCAGGGCTTATTTATTTTATAACTGGACGATTGTGCCTTTTGACCACCATTGGTCATTTCTGAATTTTACTTTATGGTGACTATCAAAGTTTAATGAGCTACTTTTTATCCCACATTAAAATTTTTGTTGGAAGATGCAAGTGGTTTTATGATTTCTGTGATGAGAATATCACACTCCACCACCAATTTCTCCAATCATTGTAAAAGCACTAAAGCTGTTACTGAAGACTTAATTTTCCATGAATTCACTTTGAAACCTTTAAAAATTAAACATTAAATGAATACTTGGAGAATTACCTGTTTACAGTCCAATTTAATTTTAAGAAACCTTTGCTTATCATATTCTTCAATGGCTTAAATATGCTGATAAAAATTTCTCATTCTAGTGATTTACAGTCTTGTTTTTCAGGATGGTGTTTAAAATACCTAAGCTCAATTCTTCTTATTGCAAGTTAAACTTTTTCCTGTTCAGTCTGTAGTTGGAGGGAAAGTAACCGAGTTATTTGCATTTTCTCCGGGCTGCCTTTGTATGTTTGAGGATTACTAGGAAGCTCTCTATTCTTGTTAGCTCTCTTCCTTCAAGCCCCATGCTGCCTCGTCTATTTTATAACACTCCTTTAGTATCCTGAAATGACATGATACTCTACTATAATTTTATAGCAGTATAAAGGAAAAATTACATTAAAATTATTTTTATAAAAAATTTTAACAAGTACATTTTCAAAAATAACATGAATTTCAATATGGAAATGTTTGGGCAAGACCATAACAGGAATAATGAAGTAGTTAGGTTCTTGTACATATGTGTAGTGTCACTAGGAAGACCACTGATACAAATGCAGGTTAAAAAGAAATTGGTTGTATCAATGACTCAAAAACAAGTGGTGCTGAGAATGTGGGTACGAATTTTTGATGTGGTGAATCACTTTTGACAAGGCTCTGAACAAAACAAATCTCTTGACTTACATAGTTGTGTTTTTGAAAAATTCAGTGTGTATTAAAAATCTTTCATAAATGCTGTGTGTTTGTGTAAAACGAAGTAAAGTTCTAGACTCAGATAATTATAAACATATTTTTCACACTCATGAGTCTCTAGCCATTCATTCAGAAGACTTCAGGGACCCAAGAACATTCTTTGTTTGGGACTGTCTTCTGTATTGGCAGCAAACATAAGCAAGGCTCTTTTCAGCCCATGAAAAGCCAGTAATATTCCCTAGTCACTGTGCAAGTCAAAATGTGATCACCTGTTTTCAGAAAGACCAGCCCTAGGTGATTCTTTTGAGAACCTTTGCTCTAGGATAAGCTTTTAAACCTTAGGGCCTATTTTTTAAATCATCAGTAGTTTTTTCTCCTCCTCTATAGACTGTCCACTTTTTTTTCATCCTAATATAATCAATAAGGGTAAGGAATTCACATTTGCTTATCTCAGAATATGCCTAATAGACATTGAATGGTGCAGCTATAATAATCTAGGTGTACAAATAAAATTTCAGTCAAATGACCAGTTGCTAACAAACCATTGTGGGTGATTACCAAAGAGGTCCTTTCATCTTCTTTAAGTGGAATTCCATTTCATGTAAAAATTGAGCATTTTATTTTAAAATACATGGGGATAGAATAATAACACCAAACATTTGTAGGACACTTAAGAAACAGTTATGTTACTTGCCTTATCTCTTATTTTTAAGTTTGCTAACCATTGATAAAGCAGGCATTATTTATATCTTCACCTTACAGAAGCAAAATCAGAGCTCAGTTACTTTGCTCAAGGTCACACAACTATTAAATAGTAGAGCCAGGATTTAAACTTGGGTCTTTCTGACTCTACAGCAGTTGTTCTAAAATTGCAGTGGTGTTCAGATAAAATCTTTTTGAAAGTGGATCACCACTGTTAAAAGGTGTCTAGCACAGACCTTCAGAGACGCTTTCTTAATTTTTATATAACCTATTTATCTGTAATTCCTCTTCGTTTCCCTCTTTTGGGGGCAGCTATAGGTATGGGATATAAAAGTGACGTATACGCAGAAATTCTACTTGCGGGTGTTTTCAAAATGGCCATGCGAGATTGATGGCAACCAGTACTCCAAACTCGCCAGCATCATGGTGCTTATCAGCGATAAGCATATGAGCTCAGTCTCCCTGTGTGCTCTACAATGATAGAAAATATGAAAGCACTGCCACGTACTTGACAAAAACTACATAAATAATAAAACCCAGAAGGCAGAAGATAATGCTTAATTTTTGTCAACGTCAACTAATGGGAAAGCGGCTTGAAAATTCTTCTGGTGCCGGTTACCAGTGAAGAAGATGAGTTTACGTTGCTGCCACTGGTGATATTTGTGACTTCTAGATAAACAGTACCTTTTAGTCGCCTGTGTGGTGTTCTTTTCAGCATTAATACATTTATTTAAAATAAAGTCGTATGAATGGATCAAATGAATTATTCTTGTGCTTGACAGTGAAATAATCAGATTTTCACTTATGTTTAAAATGTAGAGAGGCTTCCCGTTAAAAATCGCATTTGTCATAGTTGCTGACACAGCCTCTTTCCCTTCTCTGCTAGAAGACCAATGAAGACCTAGAAACACATACAGTATTGGAGGGAAAAAAAGACTGACCCTGCTAGAAATTTTAATGCATTTCCTCCACCTAGAAGGAACCGAACTGGGAAGAACCAGATTGTCTGATGAAACGGATAGCCCAGCCAGTCTCAAGTAGGAAATGTAGTTTGCTGCTTTCGTGACATCTGCTGCTTGTTCAAACACCCATGATCTTTAAACAGTGAGAAAATGAGGCTGCTCTCCATCTGCCGCAGGGGTGCTGTTTTTCTTAGGAGGCTATAGTATTACCATCCCTTATGCCTCCATTGTCTTATGTCTTTCCACATCCGTCTAGCAGCTGTATGAACAGTAGAAAGCAGCAAGAACGTGAAGGACTGGGAGAGTTGGAACTGCTGACTGCTTGCATCCTGAAAGGAAGAGGTCTCCTCAGGTAGAGGGTTCAAGGTGGGAATGGAGAACTAAATGGTAGGCAGTTGACTCTTTGATGATCCTTTTTCAGACCAGCAGTATTTAAGAAGGTTCCTCTGCAGTCCAGAAGAGCAGCTTTAAAATAATGCCTGAGAGTCACTGAGAACTGGGCTTGTAACTCTTCACGTTCCTGCTACAGCATTGAAAAGGGGCTTCTATAACCATCCAGGAGTGCAGTGAGCCAGGCCAACCCTCTGTTGATGGGTGGACACCATCATCATCATAGAAGAGGCAACAGAAAAACTCCACAATGTGTGATCTATTAACAAATACTGTACTTGAGGATAAAAGTTGATTATCCTGAAGATGCAAGAGAGAAGCACATTTGGGGGAAGTATTTACAACTAGAAGAACATTTAGAAAACAGTTTACCATAAGAGAACGTAGAAGATATGGTATCTATGAAACTACAGCAGGGAGCTATAAGAAAACAAACTCATGCTGAGGAAAGATTGCAAGGAACACTAAAACTGAGAGCCAGATGTAAGTCTGCAGAGGAGGCAAGAAGAATTACTGTCTTGAAAAACTAAATCAGTGATGTGAAGAACAAACCTCAGGAAGTTTCTTAGATTTTAGAGGATCAAGGAGTGCAAACAATGGGAGAGAGAACTGAAATTCAATCTAAGAAAGATAAATATAAATGGCTGATAAAAATATGAAAATAATTCAGCCTTATGCAAAGAAATGTAAATGAAAATAATGAGTTCTCCCTTTGGGCCAATCAAATTGACAAATATTAATCATGACGCACTTCTGACACAAGTTCAGTTAAAAAAAGATGCTGTTTAAAATGTACAGTTACTTAATACTTCAATAAAAAACTAACACAGCATTGTAAATCAACTGTACTTCAATAAAAAATGTACAGTCGTTTAGATAGTTTGATAACATTTTCTTAAAGAGGTTAGCACTTTATCTAAAGGAATAATGCATATGTAATAAGATTTATATATAAGGAAAATAGAAATTGGAAAAAATCCAGTAAACTGTGAGAGACTTAAATGTAGTAATAATTTATAGCCTTAAAATCATGGTTTTGAAAATACCTTGTGATATGGAAGTGTCCTTTCCTAATAATGTAGTTTCAGTGTTTCCCAAGCTGAATGATAATAGAGGAAAAAGGAAAATATATTAAGTGGGGAATAAATTTGGGAAGCTGCTTGCTACCCACATTTGTTATGACTTGCTTCCTAAGTCATTTATTAAAAGTCATAATAAACATTAGCATATTATAGGCTCTGAGAAATCCTGCAATAAAGACATCTACTAACCATTTTACACCACAAAAACACTGTTTTTAGTGGAACATCTCCCAGAAGAATGTTCTTTAAATACCAGTTTGGGAAACTATGTTTATGAAATAGAAGTAAATACATCAAATAACTTAAAATTATCTCTGAATAGTGGAATTGTTTTATACTTATATGTAACTCAAATTTTCTTCAAGAATTTCTTCAATAAGAATGCAATACTTTTTTCTAATATAAGAAAGTACGGCAAATGTATTAAAAAATTTGGGGGGAACTCCAGCTATAAAACTTAATAGTCATTAGAGGAAGCATCATTCTGGTGGAATTCATGTCATGATTACTTGCTATTACAGAATTTTGGATTAGACATGTATTTTAAAATGTGGAGGGAGATATTTTGACCAAATCTTTAATGATACTGACTTAGTTCTTCCTTAACTATGATGAGTTTCAATAGACTAACAAATTGAGTTCTCCTGAGTCAAAATAGAATGAAAATAGTTATTGTTTGTTTTAATCAAAGAACTGAATATAACCCTTATATTATTTGTTATTAACCCTAGCCATATGAAAAATAGTTCAGGGAGGTTAGTTGCTGTTGATGGTTGAGGGGTGTGTGTGTGTATGTGCACGCTGTGTGTTTAAACTTTCTAACTTCTTCATTTCTTCATTTTTAATACATCAAAGTGAAAAACACTGTAATCCTACCTCTTCAGAGTCTTTCTCCACCCTTTCCAAAGCAACTTAAATTCTTCTAATTATTCACAGATGAGATTAAGTCCAAAGAATTTTTGTTCATGTTATTCTGTTTTTTCTTCTCTTTCTTTTAGAGGTGACTACCTTTCTTTTTGCAGCTATATTAATTGATAAGCACATCAATCTAGTTTACTATTGCCCTAATCATATTTTATTAATGCAAGACTTTTTGGGCTAACAGGAAAATCTGGAAGTGATTTAGATCCTTGCCTTTTTGAAAAATTTGAACTGTGGTCCCATCAGACTGTCTAGAGCAAGTTAAATTGGAAGGTGAGAGAATTAAGCTTCAGGAGGCTACGCTTTGTTAGAAAGTTGTAAAGTGAAGTTGAAAGAAATGCATGTTTTAGTTAATAATTCTTCTTTTTGAAAAAAAAACAGCTTTCCATCTTTTCAGTTATCCAAATGAATTTTTTTATGATTTAAATGAAGGCTATATAGCACACAACATGCATACCCTTACCATGAGGGGTGCTTCAGTGCTGAAGAGTCAATAGACCAGTCTTACCTGGTGTTCTGTAGTGTGTATAGGGTAAAAGAGCGTTTCTTCCCTCACATTAATTGACTAGGTAAGACATAATTTCAGAAGACCTTCTGCACATTTATTTTTAGAACAGTCAAAGAAAGTACCGGAATCCTCAAGTGGTTAGCTCCTGCAATCTTGATTTGGTGAACACTTTGATCAGTGTAGTGTAGCAGTTTTGCAGCCAAATCCTAAACCAGGTGGTGTAAAGATAATGAACCTTAAAACAATGGGCTTCAGTGACAAGGCTTAAAAAAAGGGGTTAATATGCAGTAAAAATAACAGAGAAACCCGTGAAAATAAAAATACTTTTGAGTTCTTTTGGCTGCGACTGTGAGCAAAAATTATTTAATTGTATATTAATGACTAAAGGGTGGTGTGGTTAGGATTTCAAAAGTAAATTATTTCCATTTCATCCAATGAAAAAGTCCTCTTCTTTCTGGGTCTCCAGGAGCTCAGTTAATGTTTTGCATTGTGATCAATGTGGTTTTGGGGATTTTCATCTGTAACTAATTAGAACGTGTTTTTTTTTTCTTAATTTGAAATTCCACCTCCTTGGTGAAACTCTCTAATTGGAATAAGAAAAGCAAATTTTTCTGTCCCATTCTCTCTTCACAAGTGATTCCCTATCAATTCCTAAACTGGGTGTAGGGCTGCTGATGAAGGGATAACTTGTGGCCTGTCACTTTATTCTGTAACCAGATTTTTTTTTTTTTTTTTTTTTACCAAGAGGGGAAAATTTGGTCTCCTTTGGGTATGGAAGAAATAATGTAAGGTCTGAGAATTATATATGCTACAAACTTCAGGAGCAAAAATTGTGTATTCATAAGTGTTTAGAGATCCAGAAATGTCCTTAAGATGCTGAACACCTACGGTAACCCAAATAGTCATCAGATGTTACAGAATGAGATACATAGTACCAAGGGGCAGCTCTTGAGAATAAGGGCCATTTCTTATTTGTTAATTCACAGGTCTTGAATAGCAGTTTTTACCTAAAAGGTTTGCTTAAATATCCATCAAGAAAGTTAAAAAACTGAGGCATAAGGATTCAGTTTATGAATTAAATTATATCTATCTTATTAAACTTGTTCTATCTATTGGTCTTTTACAGCTAGGCATCTTTTTTCTTTTTTAAAGAAGAGGTGTTTGCTACTTATACTGCATGTTTTTCAAGTTTTGTATGGGTTTTCTCATCCTCCTATTAATAAGTACTGAGATATTATAGGAAATGCTGTTTTATAATAGTTGGAACTAGCTTTTAAGTTTGTCAGACCCACGTCTTCTTGATTCTAGGCATTTCTGCTGCCAGTATCTCCTAGAAGTTCTTGGACTAAGTCCACCTAAACGTTCACCTTATGTGTCTCTTTTACAGATCCTATTGCATCCTATTTTATTCTATCCCATTCTTTTATTCCTTCCTATATGTGTATATATTTTTCATTTTGGTCTTGAGAGTTATAGATAGTGTAGTGCAGTGATTAAGGGAAAGGACACTGCAGCTAAACTGGATTCAAATTCCAGTTCTGCTACTTACTAGCCGGACGATTTATGGTAAATTATTTAAGCCCTCTGTGTGTCACTTTCCTGATAGTTAACATTGGGATACTAATATCACTTACCTCTCAGACCTGTTGTAAGATTAAATGTGATACTGCATGTAAAGTGCTTGGAACAGTGTTTAGTGCACATCTGAATTCCTTTGTCTATCTTTGAAGACTGATTAGAGCTTGATATTACCTGTTTCATCCCAGAGTATTTTCTGACCCAGTTTGATGGTCGTATTTCACTTTGACCAAGTTTGATCTCTTGCTTTGGTCTGCCCTGCATGTTCCTAGAATACTCTCCACACTGCTTCAGCTACTTGAATTCTAATTATCTGGGAGGGTGCGTGTCAAGCCTTCTACCCTTTTCTTACCATCAAAGTAAAGACATGGTCCCTGAACTCACAAAACTCACAGAGATTGCAAACCTTTTTAGTGCAGACACAGAAAATTGCTCTTTGGTATCCCCAAACATTCTATATTACAGCACTGAGCAAAAATGTTACCCAGTAAATACATGCTGATAATAAAATTGTGCTTGTTGCTAATCTGTTTAATAAAAGAGAAATGACATATAATAATATATGTCTGAATAGACTTTTCCTATTTACAATTCCAGTTGTATGCTTCCTAATAGATTAGGAATAATCAGACATTGTTTTCACATTGTATATTCCCCGAACCTATTGTTTGAATGAAGTAGGATTGTCCTAAGGCTGAATTTCATACAGGTAGGTGAATAGTTTGTGTTTACTGCTTGGTATACACTTAAGCTATGAGGAAACTATACATTTTAGTGAAAATAATAATAGTAACCTTGCTGTACAGTGGGAACTATAACATAACATTGTAAATCAACTATAATAAAAATGAAAAAATAGTAGTAGTAGTTAACTTTATATAGTGCTTACTATGTGCCACATGGTACCTGTCTACCAACACTGAATCTGGACTGAAAAGCTTTAAAAAAAAATGAGGACAAGATGACTTGGGGAGATTCCAAATTTAATTATAAATGTTAGAAACTTCTTTTTTTAAATGAAAGATTTTAGTTTAGAGAGTTTTGTGCTTAATAGAGATGGTGCTTCTAGATAGCTCACCGGGCTGTATCTGGCTCTGGGAGATATCAGATGGAGGAGGTCACCACAAGAAGTAAAGTGGGACCGTGGAGGACACTGTCCTTGCAACATGGAGTGGTGAATAACAGTTCTGAGGTTTTCTTTTCCACTGAAAGTCTCTCCACGGACTTCAGGCTATTCAAACTGAAAGGTGAAGAAAATAGTAGCACTCTGTATTTATTTTGCAGTATCTATTTGGTTTCTAATTTAGGCTGTGTGTTTTCCTTGAATGTTTCATTTTGACATAATATATTTTAAAATGGACTTTTCTTGTGGATAAACATTTTATGGTACGATTTTTTTAAGTTCTAGGCGACAATGTGGCTGTGTTTTATTTACTTGAATCACATGTGATGAGAACCAGACTCAAACTTACTTCAGAAATAGTGTTAATTATACAAATGGAAGAGGCAGTATCTTTTTGATTCATCTACACATTTCAGAGTTGCACTATAGTGCCTTCCTAAAACCATATCTGAATAATCATACACCATCTAATGTTGGTAGGTATTTTATACTTGCCCATTGGAAGTTATATTTAATTAAATGACTACACAGTGATGTGTGGTTGTCAGGTAGGATGAGATTCAGCATATGGGTAGCTACAGTAGTCCCCCCTTATCTGTGATTTTGGCTTCCGAGGTCTAAGTTACTGTCAGCCAACCAAGGTCTCAAAATATTAAACGGAAAATTCCAGAAATAAACAATTCATAAATTTAAAATTGCACACCATTCTGGGTAGTATGATGAAATCTTACATCATCCCACCTGGGAGGTGAATCATCTCTTTGTCTAGCGTTACCCATGCTGTATACCCTACCCACCAGTTAGTCACTTAGTAGCTGACTCAGTTATCAGATGAACTGTTGAGGTATTGCAGTGCTTGTGTTCAAGTAACCCTTATTTTACCTCATAATGGCTCCAAAATGCAAGAGTAGCGATGCTGGCAGTTCAGATATTCTCACATTGTGCCGAATTTATAAATTAAGCTTCATCATAGGTATGTATGTCTAGGAAAAGACATGGTATATATAGGGTTTAGTACTACTCAGTTTCAGATGTCCACTGGGGGTCTTGGAGCATCCATATCCTACATGGATAAAGGTGGGGCTGTAGTATATGGTAATGAGGTTAAAGGTAACGGAAGATAGATTCAAATGTACGTGACAAATTCTGTACTTAAATTGTTCTCTTAATTACTATGGATTTTAGTTGATCTCCTACTGGCATATATAAATTAAGAAAAAGTCAGTGAAAATGTTGGTAGGTCATGTTATGTTCTCAGGTATCAACATTTGGAGTGGGCAGAATTCAAGGAATATATGTTGCAGTAGCTGTGCTGTAAAGAAACAGTGGTCTGTGGCTAGAGTGCCCGTCACTGTAATTACTGGAATCTAGTCTCCAGAAGACCCTCTCTTTGGCATACCACCCCAACATGGATCTCAACCTCTCCCATTTTGCACCTCCTTTATGGCAGGTGGGCAGTAATGGTGGCAGGTGGGAGGATGTCAGGATAAAAGCCTGGATTAAGAAAAACCTTCAGTTATTAAAAAATTCAACTTCAAGTTACTGTTGGAGATTTTGTGGGGAGGAGTAGAGGTATACGGAGGATTAGAAAGTCATTTTGGATATTAGGGTGACCTGAATTCCGTAGGAAGGAAATGTTTATTAGGTGCCATTTCTGAGCCACATAGTTTTGTATTTCTTTTACAAATGGTTCATTTATTAAGAGTCAGAGACTTATTGAAAGACTTAAATTGTATGAAAGTAGATCATTTCTTAGAATTTCTTGACTGTAGATTAGGAACTTGACTTATATTAGGCACTGGACAAAGGGGTACAAGCTCAAGGCACGTTAATTATGTTTTGGAAAATACTAGGACTGGAGGTTGAAAGTCAACAAAAAGTCAAACTCTCTTGATTGCCTTTTAATCAAGTTTATTTAAATCATATTTAAAATTGTAAATCTTGAACTTATTTTTTTCTATTTAAGTATGTTCTTTATATGACACAAATGCTTTTAATAACTTCGGTATATGGAGGTTTGTTTTATAATTTGTTTATAATTTTAACAAATGATATACTTCAATATAATAATTTATAGAATAAGAATTAAGTTTATGGATATAGTCTAGTTTAATTCAGAAATATAAATGTAGACTTATTTTTATTTATTAAAACTCAAAAGAGTGTAGTATGTAGTTCAAAACACAAAGCTGTTCATATTGTTTTCTAAAATTTTCAGCAGTTCCTATTGCCTTCAAGATGAAGTCCAACATCTCTTTCAAGGAGGCCTCATCTTTTTCATTTATTTCTTTGCAAAGCTTCTCTTTGTCCCCAGTCTGCTCCCCCTTCCATTCCTCATAGGGGTTTTGTCACCATCTATCTTCTCGAGTGTTACCTTAACACATCCCGGTAGCTTTTTAGAGGGTGACCATATGTTTAATAGATAAAATATAGGTCTTGAGAGACGTCTGTCAACCTTCTGCCTTGTACCAGTGTCCACCCATGCTCTCCCTGATATTTAGAATAGCAGTATTCTTTTTTTTTTTTTTTTTTTTTTTTTTTGCGGTACGCGGGCCTCTCACTCCTGTGGCCTCTCCCATTGCGGAGCGCAGGCTCAGCGGCCATGGCTCACGGGCCCAGCCGCTCCGCGGCATGTGGGATCTTCCCGGATTCACCGGGGCACGAACCCGTGTCCTCTGCATCGGCAGGCGGACCTCCAACCACTGTGCCACCAGGGAAGCCCTAGAATAGCAGTATTCTTATACAGTCGTATTCTCTCTATCTCCTTTTACTCTTCCTGTCTTTTTCTTTGCTAACTCCTTTTTTACAAACTCTTTTCCCTTAGCAGAACCCTTCCCTGGCCCAATCTGAGCATCCAACTGTTGCCATAACTCTTCGGAAAGAAGTTGTCTGTGTTCCTGACTACGCATTCATTGTTCATTTCATTGTAGCTAGACTTGCTTTCATCAAGTCACTAATGACTATTGATTTGCCAAATCTCATAGATACTTGTTTCAAGCGCTGGCATATCCCCTGTATCCAGTGGTGCTGCATATTAAGCACACAGTAAATATCTGTTACATGATGACATCTTTCACTTGCATTATCTTCTCTTCATTTATCTGACGTCACCTTCTCTAGGCTCTTTTACTGGCTTCTTAAATATCTGTGTTCTCTCTAAGGTTCTCATTCTAGCATGATTTTTACTCTTCTCTGGATAGAAACTCCATTTACAAACATATCTCCAAATGTGGAGCAGGTCTCTCACCCTAAGTCTTGGCCCATAGTAAAAGACCTCAATCTTTTTGTGTGTTCATGGAGTCTCAAACTCAGGATGTCCAATTTTGAACTCATGATCTGTCCCATAAAGTATAGTCCTTTTATGTTATTACCTGTAAGTGACATCACCAGATACTCTGAAACCAGATCTAGAAACAACTCTCTAATTCTTGCTGCCTCTAATAACTTAATTTTGAGTCTTCCTCTTCTCTTTATTCCTCCATCTTAGGGCCTGGGTCAGTGCCATCTCAATTTTCACCTGGAATGGACTTAGTTTAGTCTCTCCATGTGCCTCTTTAGCTTTGGCTATCTATGTTTTCTTTTCCTTTTCTTCTCTTTTTAATTTATTTTTTAACCTAAAGAAAAGTTTTTAGAGTTTCACTGGGGTGCATAAAATTTTTTTTTCTGGAGCAGATTGAAAATATTTGTTTGTGAACCCTTAGAAAAACAGAATTTTTCAGAACCTTCCAAAAGTGATTGACACATTGCTCAATACATGTTTATGATTTCGATACACTCACTGTATTTTTTGAAGTTAATTTTAGCTACATATTAAGATCACAGTTTACTTCTTTATTCAGTTAAAAAGAGAGCTTCTCAATGTTGTTGGCTTTGGGCATGGGGAAACTAATGGGATCACATTTCCTTGGAAGGGGCCAAAATGTGTCTGTCCTTTGTTTCCAGTGTTGAAGGATAAGTATAACTTTTAACAGTTGTATTTGAGGGAAAGGCCATTCTAGGCAGAGCGAAGACAAAAACCAGTGCTTAATGCAATGAAAAGAAGCAGAGTGAAGATATTCTTGGAACATGAAAATAATGTTTGGATTTATGCAAATGCATTTGACTTAAATAAATAAATAAATATATTTTTATTTATTTGGCAGTGTTTGGTCTTCGTTGCTGTGTGAGGGCTTTCTCTAGTTGTGGCGAGCTGGGCCTACTCTTCATTGCAGTGTGTGGGCTTCTCATTTGCAGTGGCTTCTCTTTTTGCGGAGCATGGGCTCTAGGCACTTGGGCTTCAGTAGTTGTGGTACACAGGCTCAGTAGTTGTGGCACATGGGCTTAGTTGCTCTGCAGCATGTGGGATCTTCCTGGACCAGGGCTCGAACCTGTGTCCCCTGCATTGGCAGGTGGATTCTTCACCACTGTGCCACCAGGGAAGTCCCTCATTTGACTTATTTTTAATCAAAAGTATTGGTAAGAAAAGATGAATATTTATGTTTGCCTAGTAACGTTAATTTATTTAGACAAATACGTCATCTCAGGGATTCCCAGTTTGGCAGACTACATGTGATGGATTGAATGCTGCCCTTTAATTTCTTCCGCAACTCCTAGTTTCTTGTTAGCACTGCTTGTTTACATAGTAGTATGAGTCTCCATGGAGTCATTATTTAAAAGTCGAATGTTAGCACACTCTGAGGATAGGGCCAAAAATAAAAGACTGTTTCTTAACTTTGTCTAAAACCTCCTTTTTTTTTAAACAATAAAGCTGTAATTTGTTTAAAATAATTTCTTACTGTCTTTCACACACATATACACACACATAAAGGAGGCATACTACTTTGTATTTCTGCTTGCTAGATAACTTGTGAACTTCATTTATTCTTTCTATAATGTAAAGGGTAAAACCTCCATAGCTGTTCTTTTAAAGTCTAGAATCATTATTCATATATTGTATGAAAACAGTTTTACACTTTTTTTCCTCAAACCTTTTCCCTTTATATTACTAAGCACCAGAAGAAAGCCAAATTTTTCTTGTGATGCTAAAATTTCTTCCAGATCACATGCTGAAGCGTACCCTTTCTGTTTTTCCTTTGAGGTCCTTCTGAAGTGATCAGTTGTAGACTTTTAAGTATATATGGCCAGGTCTTTAACGGGAGCTACTCTGTCTAAATTAAACTCTTCAGATAGCATGTATCTGCAGTATTCAGCTTTGCATATGGGCTGCACTTTAACCAGGTAGTATTTAGTTTTCTTCTTTTAGATTAGACTGAAATTAGGGATGTGTTCCATCTGTATTGTATGGGTTCAAAAGACCTGCTTGATTTTGAATTACTCTTATTTATTATAAAATAGATTGTGACTGTTTCTAAGTATATATACTTTTCCTAATTAGTAATACTGTATTTAAATTATTTTCCTTGAGATCACGTAAGCATCTCTTTAAAATTTTTAGTTTTTTATTTTTGGCTGTGTTGGGTCTTCGTTTCTGTGCGAGGGCTTTCTCCAGTTGTGGCAAGCAGGGGCCACTCTTCATCACGGTGCGCTGGCCTCTCACTGTCGTGGCCTCTCTTGTGCGGAGCACAGGCTCCAGACGCGCAGGCTCAGTAGTTGTGGCTCACGGGCCTAGTTGCTCCGCGGCCTGTGGGATCTTCCCAGACCAGGGCTTGAACCCGTGTCCCCTGCATCGGCAGGCAGATTCTCAACCACTGTGCCACCAGGGAAGCCCTAGTTTTTTTTTTTTTATATAAAATGATTCATGTTTTATATATGCTTGGCTTTTTAAACTTTTTTTTCTAAAGAAATGAAGCTGAATGGTTATAAAGACCAGCAGCTCCACTTTCCCCTTTGAGACCCTAGTCTGTGTAAGGAATAGCAAATGTCTTGCAGATTGAATAAATTATTAGTAGTACTTTCAAGGTGATATTTAGCAAGTCTTATGGGTAATAGAGTTGAAAATATATGTAATCTATATGTTATAAAGTTACATTACTTAGGGAAGAGATTGTGGAGAAATTTAGATTTTAAAGAAATGTATCGTGTTGTTGTAAACAGCCTTTTACAATTCTATTTTTATAAATTCTGACCAGTCTTAACTAACTTTTGCTTTTAAAACTTTGGATAAAAATTCATGTTACATGAGTTCCTTCAATGTGAACTTAATAGAGTTCAATAGAGAATCAATAGAGCTGTATTTGGGCTTGTTTTTGTGATTTTCTTCCACTGAAGTTGGAATGCCGTCTTAGGTTTTTGTCTCTCAAGGGCCATCATAGTCACACACTAATTCTTAATCACTGTGTCTGTGGAGCGTCTTGCTAATGTAGCTCGCAATGTATTGACTTCTTATTTCCAGCCAAGATTTTGGAAATGTTTCAACCAAAAACAAAAAAAGTTACGAATTTACCACTTGTGATGGAGAACATCTTTACCTGGTTATGCTATTTGCTGTGTGATGATTGTGGAATTACTGCGATAATAGAAACTGTCAACTTAGTTATCAGTGCACATTTTGGATTAAAGCATCCTTCGCTTTTATTTCTTCTCAGTCCTTTTTCTTGTTTCATTATATGTTAGAGAATGGAGAATTGGGAAGGAAAAGAAATGACTTAATGTTTCATCATTTAATTCAACTTTTTTGAGTATGTGAGAGTAAATGTAAATGTTTTTGTTAAAGTGAGGCTTTTGCATTATCTGTGGATTTGATTTTCTTCCGGCACAAAGTATCCTCTGTTAGCACAGTGAATTTATAGTGCTCCAACATTATTGATAGTCTTGCATTGGATTCTGACCTGACTCTGCAAGTTTTTCTCTGAAACTGAGATGATACAAAGGTTAACATGGCTCAGAATTCAGGATTTCCCATATCAGCTCTGGAAGCTGTTCTCTGGTATGCTCTTGAAGGGCCATTACGGAGCAGTGGAAATAGCTTTAGATGAGTAACCCGAGTTCTCAAGAAGACTCTGTTGTTTTCGAGTTTCAGACACTCAACTGTAAGTAAATTTTTTTCAGTGAGAGGTACAATATTATGTTAAATGCCGCACGTGCATTGTCTTAATTCTTATAGTCAGCGTAAGCTAGGCATTATTATTTCCATTTTACAGATTGAGAAACCAAGGTTTAGAGAAGTTAAGCAGCTTGCCCGCGATTACAGCCAGTAAATATAGAGCTGGAATTCATACCCAGGGAATGTCTGGCTCTAAGACCTGGCTCTTCTCTGCTCTGTATTCTCCTTGTAAAGTACCATGTACTTATTGTGAAGATTAAATAAGCTAATATGTATATCCTTTGTAAAGTAAGCTATTAGTCTTAGTATCGTAAAATGTGGACATGTTTGGAGTTGGAACTGTTGTTAATCCCTTATGCTATTTTAAGGCTTTACATTTACTTTGTAATTTTATATATAAATATTTTACACCTTCAGGATTGCTAATATTTTTTCAATGTCATGTTTTTTGATTTAGGAAGTGCTCATGTTATTTTTTAAAACCTTTACTAAGAGAGAAGGAAATCTATGATTCCCTCTCCCTGCCCTTGTAGTCCATGGAATTTTGCTCTGAAAAAAAAAAAAAAAAATCAATAGTTTTACCTCAGAATCTTCTTTAGGATTTTCTGAACTTCAGAATTTAATAATTCTTTATATTATTCAGTCATTATTTAGTGCTGGAGAATAGGATCTTTTAACACTCCACTATTCTAAAAAAACAAACAAAAAAACCAAGGTAAACATTTAAAAAATGGGTTGATTGCTTCAGTGAAGAACTTGTAAACAATTTAGTTTACTACCTGTATATACAAGCTGTTGTGTTGTGCATTACTGAAATACTTTAATGCCTTCTTTACTTAGTATGCATTGCTGAAATACCCTAAGGTTTGATTCTAGAAAGCTTGAAAAATTTTAAATTGCAAGAGGAAAACAAATGAATGCTTATTCATGTTGTAACACTTTTCTGTAATTTCCCTCAATTTCTGAGGTTGTCCTCTGCTACCTTTTATTCAGGTTAGGAATGGATTTTAAGTACTCTTGATTCCAGGTAATTTGTTTAATTGTCTTAATGCTATCTTTATAATGACTTTAAGCTGTGGCACTCTTGTGAGCCAGTGCCCAAGGGCTGGATAATTGACATCCCGCCAGTGAGGTCTGCTTTCTCTTACTGGCCTCGGCAGCCTCTGTGACCTCACAATGACGTTTTAAAAAATCTTTTAACCTCTAGTAGCTTTGAAGGCAAAGTTCTAGAATATGGTTTTGGAATTAAAAACTGATAATTTAAGTAAAACTAATTTACATACATATTTGTAGACAAAGCCCTCGCGTCTAAACTGTACTTTAAACTGTGGTTTAAATACCCTTTAAAAGCATACAAATGTTTTTAAAAATTATTTTTTAAACCCAGGAACAATATAGTGTGAAAAGTCCCTATCAGTATCACATATTTAGTGATGGTTACAAGTATTTGTTTGAAATATAAATTTGGAAATTCTATTTTTTGATTAAAGTAGAAGTATATGAAATTATTAACCTTACTTTTCAGATGGGAAAAAATTTCTTCATCTTTCATGAATAGTATGATTGATGAATCTACTGCTTATTGTTTAAGGTTCTTATTAACAATTTCAAGTATTTAGCATAGCCCTGTGTAAACATTCGGCAGTAGAAGATGATCTTTGGTTGCCCAGTTACTTATAAATGCTTTCTGTGAGCATGAAACTGAACTTTGGATAAAGGATATAAGAGATGATCTCTGCTCTAAGAAGCTTGGAGTGAAGAAATTCTAATTTGAACTAATTTACAGGTACTGTAAGTCCACACTGGCTTTGAAAGATGTTGTAGGATGTCTTCATTTATAGGAAACCCAGCTGATTAGATTGCCTGTGGTCCCCCAGGCCCACATCACATGTACCTAGGCTATATTTAGAAATATTCGATCTGAATTTTATTTACCTTCAGTCAAACTTCCTGGGTCACCATTGAGCAATCTTGTAACAGGTATTCCTGATGGCATTCTTTTGCCTCTCTCTTCTGTCTGGCCAGCGCTTTATTTGTTCTGACACTTCGGAGACTCTTCCTTGAGTACTGACCACCTTACCAAATGATCCTCAATCCACTTTTCTAGTTTTATCTGGGCCTCTCTTCTCTTATTTGCCTGTTTGCCTGGATTTTTGCATTTCTCCTCTTTTATGTAGGTTGGATCTTCTGGCTGGTCTTTCCACTTCTTTCTCTGCTTTTCTAAATCTTACGCATACTTCAAGACTATGAAGTATGACTTTGTAACTTCATGTGTGTTTTATTGCCTTTAAAAATTGTGATAGAAAACATAAAATTTATCATCGTAGCAGTTTTTAAGTGTACAGTTCAGTAGTGTTAAGTATATTTATGTTGTCGTGCAACAGATTGTTCCAGCCTTGTCATCCTGCAGAATTGAAGCTCTCTGCTCCCATTTCTGTTGAACAGCTTCCCATTTCTCTTTCCCCCCAGCCTCTGGTAGCCACTGTTCTACTTTCTGTTTCTGTGAGTTTGACCACTTTAGATATATAAGTGAAATTATACAGGGTTTGTTTTTTTGATTACTGGCCTCTATCACTTTGCATAATGTCCTCAGGTCCATCCATGTTGTAGTATGTGACAGAATTTTCTTCTTTTTTAAGGCTGAATAATATTCCAGTGTATGTATAAACCATATTTTGTTTATCCATTCATCCGTCTGTGGGCATTTGGGATGCTTTTTACCTCTTGGCTGTTGTGATAGTGTTGCTGTGAACATGGTTCTACAAATATCTCTTTGAGATCCTGCTTTCAGTTCTTTTGGATATATACTCAGAAGTGGGATTGCTGGATCGTATGGTATTTTTATTTTTAATTTTTTAGGAACTGCCATAATGTTTTCTGTAGTGGTTCCACCATGTTATATTCCCACCAACAGCGTACCATGGTTCCAGTTTCTCCACATCCTTTCTAACACTTGTTATTTTTTTCTTTTCTTTTTTTTTTAACATCTTTATTGGAGTACAGTTGCTTTACAATGGTGTGTTAGTTTCTGCTTTATAACAAAGTGACTCAGTTATACATATATATATGTTCCCATATCACTTCCCTCTTGCATCTCCCTGCCTCCCGCCCTCCCTATCCCACCCATCCAGGTGGTCACAAAGCACCTAGCTGATCTCCCTGTGCTATGCGGCTACTTCCCACTAGCTATTTTACATTTGGTAGTGTATATATGTCCATGCCACTCTCTGACTTTGTCACAGCTTACCCTTCCCTCTCCCCAAGTCCTCAAGTCCATGCTCTAGTAGGTCTGTGTCTTTATTCCCGTCTTACCCCTAGGTTCTTCATGACCTTTTTTTTTTCTTAGATTCCATATATATGTGTTAGCATACGGTATTTATTTTTCTCTTTCTGACTTACTTCACTCTGTATGACAGACTCTAGGTCCATCCACCTCACTACAAATAACTCAATTTCGTTTCTTTTTATGGCTGAGTAATATTCCATTGTATATATGTGCCACATCTTCTTTATCCATTCATCTGTTGATGGACACTTAGTTGCTTCCATGTCCTGGCTATTGTAAATAATGCTGCAATAAACATTGTGGTGCATGTCTCTTTTTGAATTATGGTTTTCTCAGGATATATGCCCAGTAGTGGGATTGCTGGGTCATGTGGTAGTTCTATTTTTAGTTTTTTAAGGAACCTCCATACTGTTCTCCATAGTGGCTGAACCAATTCACATTCCCACCAGCAGTGCAAGAGTGTTCCCTTTTCTCCACACCCTCTCCAGCTTTTATTGTTTCTAGATTTTTTGATGATGGCCATTCTGACCGGTGTGAGATGATATCTCATTGTAGTTTTGATTTACATTTCTCTAATGATTAGTGATGTTGAGCATTCTTTCATGTGTTTGTTGGCAATCTGTATATCTTCTTTGGAGAAATGTCTGTCTAGGTCTTCTGCCCATTTTTGGATTGGGTTGTTTGTTTTTCTTTCGTTATTGAGCTGCATTATTTTTTCTTTTTTAATGGTAGTCAAATTCATTCTAATAAGTGTGAGGTGATATCTCACTGTGGTTTTGATTTTTCATTTCCCTATTGATTGGTGATGTTCAACATCTTTTCCTGTGCTTGTTGGCCATTTGTATATCATCTTTCGAAAACTTATTGTAGTCCTTTGCCCATCTTTTAATTGGGTTCCTTTTTTTGCCATTGTTGGTATGTAAGAGTTCTTCATATATTCTGGATATTAAACCCTTACCAGATATTTAACTTGCTAATATTTTCTCCCATTCCGTAGTTTGGCTTTCCACTCTGTTGATTGTGTCCTTTAGTGTGCAGAAGCTTTTTAAGTCTGGTGTAGTCCCAGTTGTCTGTTTGCTTTTGTTGCCTGTGCTTTCAGTGCTATCCAAGAACTCATTGCCAAATCCAATGTCATGAAGTTTTCCCTTTATGTTTTTTTCTAGGTATTTCAGTTTAAGTCTTTAATCTATTTTGAGTTAATTTTTGTGTAAGGTAAGGGTCCAGCTTCATCCACCTTCTTTCAAATGTGGATATCTAGTTTCCCCAGCACCATTTGCTGAAGAGACTGTAGGTAAACTAGACCTTGAAAATTGTCGAATTTACTCATTAATCATACTGAAGCTAACATTTATCACTGAGTGTTAGGCATTTTTGAAACACTGTGGCTTTTTACAGACGAGGAGGTTGAAGCACAAAGGAAGTTCAGTAACTCATCTAAGGCCAGGATAAATGGAAATGTTTATCAATTCATTAATTCCTAGTTACTTAACAGATGTCTGTTATGTACCAAGACTGTTTTTCAGTGAATTGGTCTCATGTTGGCATTTCAGGCAAGACTGCCTAGTGTATTTAAGCATTTCAACTTGATGCTCTGTGTAGAGTGATATGATTTATGCTGATTTTGCCATTTATTAATACTTTCTGTGTGTGATTTGAATGCTCATAAGCTTGCAGTAACTGTAAAACACAGGGTTAATTAAAAAGAAAATCAATTCATACTTGGCATCATAATCTCATACAGTTTTGTTTTTCAGACTATTAAAACGTTCTATTTTGTGAATCCAACTCAAGGTCTCTACTGATTTGGGGTTAAATACAGTTGTATTCTAACAGTGTTCCTTTTGCAACTTTGAACTATATAAGAAATGGATTTTATTTTGCTTTGAGATTGTGGGAACTTTATTACACTAATCTGGCAGGTCAGTTTGTCAGTTTAATTCAGATATTAATTTGTTTGGCTACTTAATCTGATACCATTATAATGAAAAATGTACAGTCTTGTCTTTTTTTACCTTATTTACCACACATTTTGCTTTTAGTCTTCTTCCCTATTCTTTGTCTCTCTTGTTTATGTGTTTTAACTAGAAAAACTATTTCCTACCAAATTAAGATCTAATTGTGGTTTACAGAAATTTTACTAGAATCAGATGATGTGAATACTAACAAAGGGCTATGAAAATACAATTATTTCTCTTGCTTTCCACTTTTTACTAAATAAACTTGGTTAGAAAAATGTTATAGATGAAAACCTAATTTATATAGTTTACTCTCAATCTGTTGCTGTCCTTTTATATAAGTAAAATCTTTAGTCTTACTTATACTTACTTAGACTTAATATTGGCTTCTTTTTGGAAAGATGCCACACAAACTTCATATGGTATTTGTAATTTTATTATGTAGAGTACTGTATTATGTTTGCAAGCTAGGAGCTCAAAAGTTAGAGCTTTGAGATGCTGTAGTACAAATTTTTCCCCCAATTTAATTATGTATTACCATTGGCTCTGCATTTGAATTGGTAAAAGATCACCCACCCTTTTCTCAAAGCAGTAGATTAAAACAAATAATATCTCAATTTTTTCCCCCTCTGTTGACAGCGTGGAATTCAACCTCTTTCTCAGATGTGAAAGGAAGGGAAGGTCATTGCAAGCTTTGTTGATAAAAATAAGGTCATAGTAATTATTAAAGAGTTTAGTATGTGTGTTGGGCATCATTGTTGCCTTTTGACATTTTGACTTTGGGGTATGCTGAAGTTAACAGAAAGATAATGTGTTTTATACAGAGAACGGAATGTACATTTGTTCCTTTAGTTATCAGTAAGAGCACATAAGATAAGGAAACTGGTATAAATCAACATGACAAAGTAGATGTGACTTGTTATACAATGAGAAAGTAACTTGTGCCTTTCATTTGAAATGTTGGCTTACACACGTCGTCTGTTTATCAAACATTTACACACTGGGTAATAACCTTTTCCCAAATATTGCTGATATCAACGTGATAACATTTTTCAGGTTAATGCAAACTAGATTACAGAATTATGCTGTTTTCAAGCAAATCCAATCCATTATATTTTCGGGCTGATAGTTCCACTTGGCTTCACTCACTTGAGAGGGCAAATGTGAAACAGGTGTGAGGACTTTGGAGGCCCCCACCCTGAAGAGATTGGCGAGGACCTTAGCGACTGTTCATTTAGGGCCTCTTTTCTAACCGGTTTGTCCTTGTGTGTAGTTACTTTTTATAGTGTGCTTCATAGTTCAGGCAGTGCTACAAACACTTCATATATATGCAGTTTACATATATAAACACACACATATATAAATATAGATAGATATTCAGTATTCTTTGTGACAACTCTGTGGAGACTCTTCTGTTAATATTCCTACTTTAAAGATGATAAAACTGACCACTGGAAGGTTAAGAAAGCTGTCTAAGATTACATGGCCAGTAAGTGGTGGAGCTGGGATGAAATCATGGCCTCATGTCCTTTACTGCTAATGTTATACTGAAAACCTATGACAGTATTTCAGTAATTATCCTGTGGCAGACCCTTGGTTATCACACAGCAAGTGACAGTTTCAGCTGCCAACCCAAATTTTTGGTCAGATCCTACCTTTAAGTAAAATTCTGTATTTCGCACATATCTCAATTTTTGACTGCTTAATTTGTTTTCAGCCAAAAAGAAATTATAAAAATTATTTCTCTGGAAATACCAACATAATGACTCTCCTCTAATTTAATCTCCACAGTTCTGTCCGTGTTTTTAAAGATTTAAATTGTTGTAATGAAAGGAGATGATACTCGGTAAGGGAGAATATAATTTTCACCCTTTGATTAGTGATTTATCATGTTTTCTAATTTTTCTTTTAAAAAATTCCTCAGGAAAATATTTGCTTCATTATTTCATATTTCCTGGAATATTTGCACAAAGCATTACAAGATTAATGCCAGATTCTCTGAGAGGAAATCATTGCATATTTCTTTGAAAATGAAATATTTAGGAACATGAATTAAATACTGTTGGAGTGAAGAAGTTCACTTTCACAACATGACTGGTTATGGAGGCAGGACATGTTGGTTAGAAAACCTGAGGAGATAGTGTAGGAGATCAAGGAGATCTACACATAAGAGCTGTTTTTTGTTCAAAGATGTTCTATATGATACTTCTATTTAAAGGCTCATGGATACCAGTAATTGTACAACTGCTGTATTTTTATATTTTTCTTAAAAGAAAAAGGAAGTAAACTCTTCAGAAACCATGTGCCCTTCTTTCTGTAATGAAAGGTAGCATCATCCACCTAGTGGCAGCAACCTGAATTATAGACCTAGTACAGGGAGGATATAAGAAGACTCTATTAGCTTTCAAACCTAAATCTCCTGATTGACAACCAACTACACCTGAGGCGAAGAAACACCTCTTCAGCATGAGACAGGGTGTTAGATGAAGAAAGAGAACAATGAATGTAAATTAATAACTCTTAAGGATCTGATGTCAGATAATTTATAAGTCAATTTAGAGAAGTGCTAATTTGTTCTTGGTAATTATAGAATAGTTGAAATTTTAGTGCAACTTGAAAAGAGAATAAGAATTTTTCACCAGGTGCTTCAGTGAGATTGAGCCAGTTCATTTTCCATAAGAAAAAGAAAAAAGATGAGATCATGAAAGGGTTGATTGACACTTGTTCTGTGTGAATATAGGGCGAACTGGTTCATAATAATGATAGAGAGATGTGCTTTATTTCCTTATATCTTTTCTGATAACAAATGAGCAGTAGCCAGAATGAAAATTAGATTTTTCATGTGCTTGACTTTAATTTACTACAGTACACTCTATCAAATTTTTATACTTTAAATCATTACTAAATATACTCAGAAAGTTACTTAATCCATATTTATAAACGATTCCATTGCTTGCTTAAAAATGACCATTTTAAAAGATGACAGGAGAATTTAAAGTAAGAATGAATAAATAATGCAATTTAGAAGTATTATTATTACTGCTTTTTGGGCTCTCAGTACAATTTAAAACACTTAACCTGGGAAAAAACTTTGAGGTTAAATTTTCAACATAATAAAATCCAGAGCCACTACCTTATGCTGTTGTACTGAAAAATACACAGTGACTTGGGTACCAGAATCATGGAATTTCCCTCATGGGGAGAGACGGTGGGAGAGCAAGCAAGAAACAATAGGTCTTGATGTGGCTGCTGTCTCTTTGCAAAGGATGGCATCTGGGGTATGGGGCAGGGCATCAGGAAACTCCTGCAGTGCCAGGGTGAGGAGTTTGGAAAAGGTTTCCATCTTTTTTTTTTTTTTTTTCCAAATGTTGGGGGTAGGCGTTTATTAATTAATTTATTTATTTTGGCTGTGTTGGGTCTTCGTTTCTGTGCGAGGGCTTTCTCTAACTGTGGCGAGCGGGGGCCCCTCTTCATCGCGGTGCGCGGGCCTCTCACTATCGCGGCCTCTTGTCGCAGAGCACAGGCTCCAGACGCGCAGGCTCAGTAGTTGTGGTTCACGGGCCCAGTTGCTCCGTGGCATGTGGGATCCTCCCAGACCAGGGCTCGAACCCGTGTCCCCTGCATTAGCAGGCAGATTCTCAACCACTGCGCCACCAGGGAAGCCCTCCATCTGTTTTTGATTCATGCTCCCAGTTGTTGATGGGATCAGAGTTTAACTCCTAAGGAAGAGGGGGAGGGTTCTTTTACTCGGACTTGGGATGGCGTCAGAGAACTAGTCAGATGCAGTGGCTTCTGAGTTCGGATTTCCTGCTAGTCTGTGAACTGGAATAAATCAGAAAAGAGGGAGAACCTCAGCCTGTGGACTGGGGCCTCATAATTCTGCTGGGAAAGAGGGTGCCTACAGGCTCCTTTCTCTAGGAATTAGA
The DNA here is from genome assembly GCF_008692025.1 of Phocoena sinus. Classification (NCBI taxonomy): domain Eukaryota; kingdom Metazoa; phylum Chordata; class Mammalia; order Artiodactyla; family Phocoenidae; genus Phocoena; species Phocoena sinus. The sequence goes on along the minus strand of NC_045767.1, from coordinate 126,195,033 downwards.
TGTAGCATTAGTCTAGAGTCTAGACTGCAGGATTAATCTCAGTCCTACACCCCCAGCATGTAAGGCTTCTAACACAGGGCTTTGTGAACATAGGCCAGAACATGGGAGTTGCTCATTACAATTAGCCTGTAAGTTAAAATTTTAATTCTATAAAACAGTGAGCTTGAGGAAGGTAGAAACTGATATGCCTATGTATTTTTCCAGAGACATCAACTATCAAACGTGTTGCATTTCATTTAATACATTGTCTAGAAATGTAATATTAGGACAATTGAAACATTTTATTAGTGAAAATAGTCCATGCTTATTGTAGAGAAAGCAGAGGTAAGAGGAGTTTTGTCACCTCAGTGTTAGCATTTTTATATTCTCCCTCCATCTGTTCCCCCCTTTAAATTGGAATCGTATTGCCTTTGCCGTTGCATGGTCTTCTAAAACAATTTTAATTAAAGGCTGTATAGTCTTCTATTGTATTGTGTCAGATTATATCTATAGAATATATTCCTGACAGAAGAATAACTAGATCAAGGAATGGGAACTTTTTTAAGGCTCTTAAAACATATTGCAAAATTTCTTTCCAGAATGCTGTGTGATTTATATTTATTTCAAGAGTTTGAGGGGACTGGTTTTACTGATTAGTAGTATTATGGAAATCTTTGCTAATTACATGGAAGATTTGTATTGTGTTGTTCTAATGTTCTATCCTTCGATCCCTTCTGAGGTTCTACTTTTTTTTTTTTAAATAAACTTATTTATTTTATTTATTTATTTTTGGCTGCATTGGATCTTTGTTGCTGCGTGCAGGCTTTCTCTAGCTACGGCGAGCGGGGGCTACTCTTCATTGCAGTGCGCGGGTTTCTCATCGTGGTGGCTTCTCTTGTTGCGGAGCACAGGCTCTAGGTGCGTGGGCTTCAGTAGTTGTGGCATGTGGGCTCAGTAGTTGTGGCACACGGACTTAGTTGCTCCACGGCATGTGGGATCTTCCTGGACCAGGGCTCCAACCTGTGTCCCCTGCATTGGCAAGTGGATTCTTCACCAGGGAAGCCCCTTTTTTACTCCTTATGTATTTACTTTGATAGACATTTGCACTTTATCTTCTGTGATTTTCCTGTTCATGTATTTGCCAATTAGCTATTGCACTTTTAGCTTATTACTAATTTGTATGAGATCCTTATGTAATTAAGATGATTGATTTTTTTTTGCTGTGATGTCAAATATTTTTAGTTTGTTGCTTACCTTCAATTTAAACAAATTTATTGAAGTATAGAGGTTTCACATTGAAGTTATTGAAGCATAAAGTTTTCACATTGTATATTCATGTCTAATAATTTTTTTGTTTTTACAACTTCTTCTAGTTTTTAGATTTAGAAAGCCCCCAAATGGCGATTTCGATGATAAAAATAGTTAATAGATTGGGCATGTACTGTATTTCTGGACCTATTCTGTCATTCATTCTTTATAACCATCTTAGGAAGTAATTTCTGTTAGTAGCTTGTTTCACAGATAACAAAACTAAAACAGAGAGAGAGTGAGTTATCTGTCTGAGATAACCCAGTAAGTAAATGGTAGAACTGGCATTTAAACTGGTCGTGTGACTCCAAACCCCATGCTTTTCACCACCACCCCGCACTTCCCTAGAACAGAACAGACAAGGGTACTTTGCAGGTATTAATGGAAAGTGTCATGAAAGATACTTAATTTATCTAATATTTGAATTTGATTCTCATTTTTCCAATATTCAGTGATTTCTTTTGATTGTTTTCCAAAAGATCTTTAGACAATTACTATAGACAATTACTTTAGACAATTATTATAGAATTAGAGCAATATCTTAGGAAAATATTCTGTCTAGCTGTAGTTTGATATGTATTTTAGTGTCATCAGATCACTATGTTATGACAAGACTTAAATAGACAAAATGAAAAATTAGTTTTTTGTTTGTTTGTTTTGCGGTACACGGGCCTCTCACTGTTGTGGCCTCTCCCGTTCCGGAGCACGGGCTCCAGACGCGCAGGCTCAGCGGCCATGGCTCACGGGCCCAGCCGCTCCGTGGCATGTGGGATCTTCCCGAACCGGGACACAAACCAGTGGACTCTCAACCACTGCGCCACCAGGGAGGCCCGAAAAATTAGTTTTTAATACAAAGTTTGATATGTTTCAAAAAACTTCATATGTTGTAAATGTTGTAGTTACATGAACCATATGGACTATTCAAATTTCCTAGATTAAATTTGAATTTAAGTAATTCAAGTTGTTTATTTGTGCTTTTCATCCCGTGTCTAAGAGAAGTGATTATCACATCAAGAAAATAATTGTTTATGGAACATCCTGTTACATAAAATGGCAGAAACAGCAACAAAAATCCTTTCAATTTTATTAGTATTTTTTTTTTTTTACTTTTTAAAAAGTGTAAGATGCTGTTGTATGTATATTTTTTTGTTATTTACTAAAAAAAAAGAAGTAGCAGCTGAACACTTGACTGCATATTTGATTGGTTCTCTTTCACAAAATGGCAGAATTTCAGAGTACTTTCTGAATCCTAATTGTCTCTATAAATTCAAGGCAGACCGGCTAATTCGCCCTCAATACAAGGAATTAAAATGGTATTTTAATCAACTTTCAAAGATAGAAAACCACTCTTCTTTCTTTCAAAGGCTTGAGGGCAGAGAACATGCAACACAAGAATTTGGCAATGAAAGGAGCTGGGTTCAAGTTCTAGGTTTAGGCAAATATTTTAAACTCTCTAGGCTTCCTTTTCTTCATTGATTTCACCTCAGTGGGCGGCTGTGGTCCCTTCCAGCTCTAAATATAACCTTTGTAAAATAGTCTGAGATATCCTGGAGTAATTTATAAGTGAAATGAAAAACTCTTAAGGATAAGACAGTGAACCCTGGCTGTTCACCTGACCAAATTTGTGAAGCTTTGAAAAATGCTGATTCCCTGCACTGGAAGATTGTGATTCCAAATTCCGGATTCCAGACTCAGGACTGTGTGTTTAAGAACAAAACACTGTCATGTGAACGTAATGGATAGCCAAGTTTTGAACTACTCGTTTAAAAAGCCTCCTCTGTTGCTATCCCTTTCTATTCGTTCTCCATTGAAAGGCTGTGGAGGAGGACATCTTTCTGTGGATTCTTTCATTTTTTAATTTTTGTCATCCTTTCCACAGAGGAAGTTTTTTTTAGTAGCCTGCAGAGGGAAGTGGACAGTCTTTTGTGTCTTTTCTATTCTAGGAAGCAAGAACTGTTCTATCACCAGATAAATGTTTTCATACGGGAACATGTATAACTCTGCCTTATCTTGGAAACGAGAAACATCGTTCCACTCATCAGAGTTTAGCTTGGGGTTGAGGAGTGGGAGTGGAGATACGTAAAGACTGAGCTGAAGATTTGCCCTTCTGCCTTTGCTCTCCTTTGCCCGTTCTTGTCTGTTAAAATTGTCTTCTACTTGTCAGGTACTATGCTAAATACTCAGCATACATTATTTCATTTTATCTTGTCAACAACTCTTTAAGGGAGAGAAGATATTATAATCCAGGGGCCGCTAACCCAGGGCCAGAGACCGGTACTGGTCAGCAGCCTGTTAGGCACCTGGCCGCACAGCAGGAGGTGAGTGGTGGGGATCCAGTGAAGCTTCACCTGCCGCTGCTTCCCATTGCTCTCATTACCGCATGAACCATCCCCCACCAACACCCCACCGCCCCGCCCCATCTGTGGAATAATTGTCTTCCAGGAAGCCGGCCCCTGGTGCCAAAACGCTTGGGGATCGCTGCTCTAATCTATTCTTTTTAGAGATGAGAAAAATCAGAAGCAGAGACTTTATTTACCTGGTCCAGAGAACCTGGCTAGAATTGGTAGAGTGGAGATTTGAATTTGTAATTAGCTCAGTGTGACTGTCAGTACTTTTAAAAGATACAGTGTCTGGTTTTCAAATCGTTTCTTCAGACCTCGTCAAGGATCGTGAGATATAGGTAAAATAAATTGGTTTTTGTAAAAGGCATTTATCATACCGTTATTATAAATGTAGAAATTAGTAAGTTTAAAATGTAATCACTGCTCAAATTTGGTTGGCAATGCAAATTAAATGAATAGCTCCTTGCCTTCAGAGTTGCTAATATGTAGAATCAGAATTGGCACCAGGCAAAAATATGAGACTCAGTGGGGTCATCTTCTCCTTGCCCTTCTCCTCCTTTTCCTTCTTCAGTTATCTTTTTAGGCAGTAGTCAGTTCTCAGTGCAAGGTTCTTTCTACTGATCTGCCCTTCCTGGCAGTGTCCCTTAGAAACACTGAAAACTAGACCTGGAAAAGTAACGTGGTTCTAGTTTACCTCCCTTCTTCCACTGATGACGCAACTGTGTTAGCTGGATTCCAGTCCAGAGCTCACTCTTTTATATGGTAATTATGAATATGAGGTAGCTTTTTGGGACAGAGTGTCTCCAAACTCTGATACTACATGCCAGATTTGTCTGTGTGTACATTTTCTGGTCCATAACTTCATCAGAGTCTCCAAGGAGTCTGTGTTCAAAAAACAAGACGGAACAAAGAGCTTTTGCATTCCATCACGTTGGTATTCTAGATGGTCTTATCTTATATTTTTTATCTCTGTTACTAATCAAATATTAATGTGATAGCTCATTCCCCAAGGCTTCCCTATTCATTGCTAATACACATGCTCATTTATTTGTTGTTTGCACCTCTCCTGTATTTTCACAAAGTATTTGAGATTGTTCATGTAAAGGATTAAACAACTTATTAATAACTTGATTTTTATCCATCAGGAATACTTTTCATAATGTAATACATTTCATAAGCTTTTCATCTAATATACTTACTTTAAAGATGGTTTCTAGATGGAGAATTCTTTATTGTGGTGTGGTCAATATATATGAAATATAGAAAATTTAAGGTGCAGAATATAGGATTTATTTAGCTTGTCTTTTTCTTTGTAAATTATTATTGCTTCATTATAATGATTTTGCCAGGTTTTAATTTGACTATTTTTCTAATCCAGAGGTTGAAAACTTGAATGCCTTGAGGGCTGATTGGGAGTAGAGTGGGTTGAGGGCAGGACAATAGGGAGTAGTGGGAACTATGACAAAATAGAAAATAATTGCACTGCTAAAGCATTTACATTCACAGTGTAGGAAAAATGCTGATAGCCTAACAACCATGGGCAAGGGCAGATGTCTGTGGCCTCTGTTCTGCTCCCTTTGTAGGGCTAAAGATATGTCAGTAAGTTGGATACGTTTGCAGTTAAACTGTTACAGCATAAAGCAAATGATTTTTCAGTCATACTTGGAGGAACATGTGATTTTTTTCTTTGATCCAGGTCTCTGTTCTTCATTAAGCTGAAAATTCCATGAGTAGATGAACTATTGACCCCTCAGCACCTACCAGATTATTTGGCCCATAGTAGCGTATTGAAAACACATTTAATAGTATAGTTAGTTCTGCCCCCTGATTCCCCACCAAATCTGCCTATTCCTATGCATCTCCACCATCAGTAATCTGGGCACTAATCTAGGACACTACTGTAATTTATAATTTACCAAAAGAATTTTTCTGACTCTAGTCTGGTCCATGTCAATCTTTCCACACTGAAGCCAGAGTGATCTTCGAAGGATTCAGAACTAATAATATAATTCCCTCAATTAAAAGTCTTTAATAGATTTCCACTTGCCCTTAGGGTAGAATCTTAACTAGCTGTTTGATCTTCAAGCCTCATATAAAAACCTCAGGTCTGCTAAGAAGAGGATCCCTCCAATTTAGATAAGAGTTGTGACTACTCCAGGGTTGTATAAAAATTTTTACCTAATCTTATTTTCATGTTACGGAATTTCTAGACACTAATAACATCTCATGAAATACTGACTGCAAACTTAAATTTCATATTTACAGGTTGTGGCTTATCAATTGCAAAAATGGCTCCAGTGCTTCTCTTCTTGTATCTGTATTCTCTGCAACGTGACTTTACAGTTCTTCCTGTTAAGGAGTAGAGTAGAGTCTATTTCCCCATGTCTTGAATCTGCTAGCCCTGTGATTTGGTTTAGCCAACAGAATGTGGCAGAAGTAAGGGTGGGCCAATTCTCAGCCTTAGCCTCAAGAACCCTTGCTTTCTTCTTTTCCCTTTTGGGAACCCTGCCACTGCCAGGAGGACAAGGACAGACTAGCCTGGTGAGGAAGAGCGGCTAAGTGGAGAGCTAAGTTGTTACACTTGAGACCAGCCATTGTAGACCAGCCACCAGCCAGCTGATCCTGAAACATACAAGGCAGCCCCGCAGAGAAGAGCGGAGCCACCTACCCAACCTGTGCCTTACCACACAATCTTGAGTGAGTCTAGTTGAGGTCTGAAGAACTGTCCAGCTGATCCATAGACTCATGAGCAGTAATTAATGTTTGGAGTCACTGAGTTTTAGGGTAGTGTATTTTTGTAGCTGTTGCTAATAGGTACAGATACTAGTGCTTTTTCCATCCAGTTAGTGAAAAGAAGACTCAGTAAAAAAATAGAAAATGTCACATCTGTATTTAGAAAATAATCATTATTGATGTTTAGAAGGATCTGACAAATGCGTCTGCCTATTCCTAAGAATTTGCATAGAATGGTGGAGTTTGAGCATTTTTCTATTCAGATTTCTCTTAAAAATAGAAAGGACAGGGCTTCCCTGGTGGCGCAGTGGTTGAGAGTCCGCCTGCCGATGCAGGGGGCGCGGGTTCGTGCCCCGGTCTGGGAGGATCCCACGTGCCGCGGAGCGGCTGGGCCCGTGGGCCGTGGCCGCTGAGCCTGCGCGTCCGGAGCCTGTCCTCCGCAACGGGAGAGGCCACAACAGTGAGAGGCCCGCGTAACGCATAAAAAAAAAAAAAAAAAAAAAAAAAAAAATAGAAAGGACATGCACAGTATCTTTGTTTTTTAACTGGAACCATTAGAGCTAACATGATTATTACCAGAGAAGAAACTAGTACAAAAGACATTTTGCCAAAATGTCTGTCCTGTGGTTTTTGAAGGAAATGTTAAACTTATATAGAAAAAAGAACACTTGACTTCCATTTTTGATATTATGGCAGAATATTTTTAAAAAGCTTTCAAGATCTAAAAAATACATAATGTAAAAAGCACAATCAAATGTTAAATATAATTTTTAAGTGCACTGCTAAGCTGGCAAGATACTAAGAGAAATCTTCAGAAGCCAAAAATAAGAAAACATGAATCCAGAAAAATAAGAGAGCTCTAAATCTGACAGCCTTAGTGACCCAGCCCTGAAAATGTGGTATTCTCAATGAAAGGATGTGCTTGGACCAAAACTTCACCTAGAGAAGAAAGCTTAGTAAAAGTGAGGAAAATAAGACGATAGAAGTAAGTCCAAAGATATCAGCAATCACAATAAACGTAAATGTACTGAACTTTTTAGTTCACAGAGGTTGTCTCATGACGTTGAAAAAAATCCAGCTAAAAGTTGGTTATAAGTACCATGCTTAAAATATAAGTTAAGAAATCTTTGAAAATAAAAAGTGAAAAATATATCAATATATCAGACAAATAACAATAAAAAAAAGCTTGGAGAGATTTAACATGAGAAGAAATAACACTTAAGGTGAAAAAGCATAATGTCCTGAAAGATGAAACAATTCTTGTGTGTATCTAAAAGCATGGCTTAAATTTTTTTTTTTTTTTTACTAAGGTAAAATGAACTGAATTACGAGTAGAAGTTGACAAATCAACCCTTTCAGTAGGAGATTTGAATGTAATCCTCTTTGTTATTGATTGACCGAGGAGGTCCCAAATCAATAAGAATATTGGTGAGTGGAGTCACCAAGTTACTCCACTCACCAAATACTACATTTGATATAATGCCTCTGTGTTGTATACTGCACTACAAAATTGTTGAATACACATTCTTTTCAACATAATGGAAAATGTTTTAATAAATGACCATAGACCTTCTAGGTAGCTGAAGACAGTGGAGAGTGGTATACTAAGTAACCTCCCCAGATCTCCTCTCCAAATGATATGAAATAAATTCACAACTACTAAATTTCTGTGCAGAAGTACACCTTCAACATTGCTTGAAGACAGGGGATGTGAAGACTGCAAAATAACTATGAGCCCTGCAGTCCTACACATTCCTGTTCTTCCCCTGTCATGCTCATGACAGAGCTTTGCAGGGTACAAATGCAGACTGAGGAAAACTGCTGCTAGGAGAAAGAGGGATGCTGACTGGGACCTTGAGGAAGAGTTGGAGAGACCACCACAAAGATTAAATACAACCCAAATCTGAAAACACTAAAAGGGAAACTGAGCAAATCAGAAAAGGATGTTAAAGTGTTATTTTTAGGGCTAGGCCAGCAATTTGATGAGACAGTCTTACAAATGCATAGCTTTTCAGAGAGGAGGAGAAAAGGTGAAAAGGAATGAAGAAGGGTTCTTTGGCAATTGGATGGTGGAGAGAAGAAGGAAAGGGGGTATGAAACAAAACTACAGTCTTAGAGGACTCAGAACCATTTTCCCTGCCTCCAAACCAAATAAACAGAAAAATGAACCAAATAAACCAGCTAAAGTACCTGGACTTTGCCAGACTGACAGAAAAGAGCACCAAAAATTGTCCAATATCACACAGTGAACAAAAGAATAAAATCTATACAGGTACATTGAAGAAAATCAGGAAATTAATTTTCACACAAATCAACACAATGAGGTAGAGGAAAATACCTCCCCTGCCCTGAAAAACAACCAAGAAGTAGAAGAAAAACTATGTCTGCACTCCAAACAGAATTCAATATAAAGCATATAAGTATATGAAAACCTGCCTTTAATAAGAAATCTGAAAACCAAAAACAAATTGGAAAAGAAAAACAAAGAAAAATGAAAAGTAGTATTCATAATGAGCTCAGGAAATAAATGGAAGGAAAAAGGCAAAATTACCTCAAAAATAAAGGTGAATTACAAAGCACCCAAGGGAGAATTGACTCAAATGAAGGTTAATAAGCATCAAGGAAAGATAGGAAAACTTTCAAGAGAATACAAACGACATACAGCAGTAAAGTAGATCAGAGAAATTAGTAGAAATGTAAGATAGGCAGTGAAGGAATAATCTTCGTATTATTTGACTCCCTGAAGAAGAAAAACAGTGTTCATAATTAATATTTAAAACTATAATCCAATAAAACTTTTCAGAAAGAGAAAAAATCCTGAATCTCTACACATTGAAAGTGCTTACAAGGGAAAATTAAACCTGAAAAATTAACTCCTGAGATTTAGCCTGTTTCAAAGATACAGGGTATTCTCAAGGATAATAGGCAAAAAGAACAAGTAATATACAAAGGCAAAATAATTAGACTGGTATCAGACTTCAAAACCAACATACAAAGAAAGTAGGGCAACAATAGAACTGTTTTATTTATTTTTAAAGCATTTATTTATTTATTTTATTTTTGGCTGCGTTGGGTCTTTGTTGCTGCGTGTGGGCGTTCTCTAGTTGCCTTGAGCAGGGGCTACTCTTCGTTGCTGTGTGTGGGCTTCTCATTGCGGTGGCTTCTCTTGTGGAGCATGGGCTCCCAGTGCACGGGCTTCAGTAGTTGTGGCATGCGGGCTCAGTGGTTGTGGCGCATGGGCTTAGTTGCTCCACGACTTGTGGGATCTTCCTGGACCAGGGCTTGAACCTCTGTCCCCTGCACTGGCAGGCAGATTCTTAACCACTGCGCCACCAGGGAAGCCCGAACTCTTTTATTATTGTTATTATTATCATTATTAGTCTCAATGAATGTAACAAAAGTATAGTCCTTCCTAAATACTGCTGCAAATCTTTTAAAAGAGCAAACAGCAAATGTAGTAAATTATACATAATTACACAAGATTGATACAGTTGAGACCATATGCACCAGCCACAGCAGATGGGGTTGACTCACCTAGTTAAAAGAGAAAAAGATTCATTTTGGCACCCAAAACAAAACCCAACTGTATACTATTTTATTGGAGACACATCTAAAACAAGGTGATTCAAAAAGGCCAAAAATAAAGGGGTGAACATAAGCAAAAGGGCACAGAGGAAAGCAGGGGTCCTGGTATCCAAGTGGAATGCAAGCCTCAAAGCATTAAGCATCACAAAGAAGGACACCTTCAATGCTAAAAGCCATGATCCACAATGAATCTACAATATTTATGAGTGTGGATGTTCCAAATAACCCAGCAGCAGCCCTTCTGAAACAAAACTACAGGAGATGTAAGAAGGCAGGTAGCAACCCCCTAAATAATAGGTGACTCCAAGTACATGACACTCAGCACAGGGCAGATCAGGTGGACAAAAGATCAGTAAGGAGTGTTGGAAGATATAAACAACATAATCAGTAGGATGGGTCTTATGGAGATAATGGAAACTCTACACCATGACAGTAGAGATTATAGATTCTTCTTAAGTGCTTATTGCACACGCACAAAAATCGATCACGTATCATTCATAAAGACAATGTTAATTTTATGAAGTAGGAATATGGCAAATAGCATTCTCTGATCACTATGCACTAAAAATAGAATTTCCTAACAAAAACAAAGCATACCAGGAGCTTTGAAGGAAATAGAAATGATCAGTTTACAGGGGGAAGACCAGAAACATACGCACCTAGTTTGTAGAGTGGCGGGGGCGTGAATCTTCATTGATGTCAAAGTGATAGTGTTGGATTTAAGCTCAGTTCAGCAAAACTTTGTTTTTCCTACTCTGCAAAATACTGTGTGTTCAGAAATGAAAAACTCTTCCTTGCCTTGGAGAAACTCCCAGGAGAGGTGGGTAATTATGATCGTTGTTACAGTGGCAGAATTAATCAAGTACTATGGGAAAACACTCAGCATCTAATTTAATAATTCTGCAGTTTTGCTGCTTGTGGAGGAGCAGGGTCTTATCAGGTAGAAGCCCTCCTAACCCTGTGCTGTTTTTCTTCTCTACCTTGTGGCCTGGATACTGCAAATCATGGTTCAGAGACTACACACAGTAGGTATTCAGTACAATTAAAGCTCAACTAATGATTTTTATTGATCTCACTTCGGTAGTTTACAAGTACTTTATATCATCTTATTATTTACACGTTATGATAATTTTTAAAATAAGAGATTAGAATTCCACTTCATACATGAGGATCTTCGCCTGAACAGATCTTTTCTGAGATGCTTCCTCCTCTAGGATCTCTTTTCTCACTTTGGAATAGCAGTGAGATGGCTGGTTGTGTTGTTTTTATTTGTACAAAGTAACTTTTACTTTTTTAATAACCTGAGTTAGACCTGTTTATTTTACATCATTTAGAAAGCGCAAAGTACAAAAAGAAGAAAATAAATATTTACACTGTTACCCAGATGAGCACTTTTCGTACTTTGGTCAGTATTCTTGCACTTTTCTCTCTCCCATCTCCCCATTCCTCCTTAGCTTCTTTCTTTCTTCCTCCTTCTCTTTCATTTGCACCTTCTCTTTGTGTAGAATTAAAAATATTTTCTGTATCTACTGTTCTTTTACACAGTGTGATGGTGGTACCAGGGAAGATAAATTACAAGTGTGCAGATTGGAGATGGTGCCTTTGTTACTGAATGCAAGTTTGTGTGCCTGATGTGCAGTTGAGGGCAGACAAACCAAACATCAGAGTCTGGAGTAGAGAGAGGTTTCTTGCAGGCCTATGCGAGGAGATAGGTGGCTCATGCCCACCGAGCCCGGAACGCCCTGAAGGGTTTCAACAAAGCATTTTTAAAGACAGGGTGAGGGAGGGGCGTGTTGGCTGTTGCAAACTTCTTCACGTTGGAATCCTTTGTTCTTGCAGCTCTCCAGCCGCCCATGTAGGTCAGGTCACCGTGTTCTTGTAAACCTCCTTCAAGGCAAACGTTATGCTCTATTCTGCAACATTTTATCTCTATATGAATGGGGAAGTGTTATACTCTTAGAGGTGGGAGCCTTGAGAATGGGCTATCCTGTATATTTCAGGTTACAGGCAACATTCTTGCCTCGAAACAACAGCGATAGAATACAAATGTTCAAGTAAAAGAAACATCTAATACGGAGTCAGATTTGTTCTTCCCCGTTGTAGCTTCTGGGTTTCAGAGAATTGGGGAAGATTTTTGACAGGCAAAAGTGGGGAAGATCATGGTAGATAAAGTTCTCTTACTAAAGGCACAGAGGCAGGAAAATTTAGACTGTGTTGGGGAAATGCAAATAGTCGTGACTCTATGTTTGTCCACAATCATAAAAGCATGAACAATAACAGTAGTTAATGGTAATACTAAGTACTTTGTACGGGCCACGCACTATTCCAATCTTGTAAACAGTGTTTAATTTTGTCATATTTACATGAGGTAGGTTCTGTTATTAATCATGTTACAGATAAGGAAACAAAAGCCTAGTGGGATTAAGTAGTAACTTGGTCCAAAATTGGGAAGTGATAAAGCTGGGATCAGACAGAGGAAGGCTGACTGTAGATTTGTGCTCGTACCCATAAGTAAAGTGACCAGGGAACCAAAATTTCTGGGCTTGTCCCAATTTCAAAGTGTTGTTATAAGGTTACTTACATGGGATTGGATTATTTTATTGCATTTTATTGTCAGAAAAGCTGCTGATGATAGATTACTAAGAAAACCACACACTCCGTTGTTTCTTATACTGTAAACCTCACTTTTCACCAGTATTAAAACATTCTACATTTTATAGTACACAATACTGAACTGAAATAGGAGTAGTTAAAAAAAGTATAGACTTCAAGGTCCTTATTTTTCTTATTTTAAGTGTATACTTGAACCTCAAGGAATGAGAAAGAAATTTATAATGAGGTCCTTTTACTATGTCAGTACCAGAAGTCTCTTGTGTGGAATCCAAGAGAGACCTCTCTCCTAACGAATTTTTATTGTCACTAGTATAATGGTGATGTTCCAAATGTGGTATCCAGAAGTGAACTTAGTGGAATTTTAATCAAGATATTTTATCCCTTGCCTTCCTATATTTTTATCCTAATTTGCCTGTGATTAAAATATATTTTCAGTAATAGTGTTATATTTAG